>NC_091503.1:26806342-27118962 GCF_947461875.1 Haliaeetus albicilla | reverse complement strand
CCAATTTCTTGAGTCTCTGGTACAGCAATTTCATTTAGCCTAATTTTTACAAGTGTGAAATAGAACTGGCTGCTTTGTAGGAAGAGAGATTCATTTCAGGCAACACGCTGCCTGATTCAAAGCTACCAATAAAAAGATTCCTTGTGGCCATTTAGAGGTTGTTGTGACCCACTCTGAGACCAGAGCACAGTCTGCAGCTATTTATATGCAAATATCTCTGGTCTGTCCTGTCTTCTAGAAAGCATCAGAACTCAAAAAATTAATTTAACCTACCCATTCCAATGTTTTAAAAAGCTGTGAGCATGATGCCTACGAACAGGCTTTTGTATGTCGTCTTTCTGAGCTCGTACGACTTCACAGTGAACTAGTTTTCATGAATGATTATTTTGTAAAAACAACCTCCCCTTTGTTTTCAGTTTTAACAGCCCTCTTCAATCTTTTGAGAGCACTTTTTTCTTAATCATTGCAGTGAGTTATAGATAAAATTATTAATAATTTTCCCTTTTGGTTGATCTTTAAGGAAAAAAACCTACAGGTTCCTCTCTGAGGCAGCATGTGCCATTAAAATGTCATTCTTATTATAAGTTGTGCTCTAATTACACAAATGAGCCAAGTGGAAATAAAAAAGAGGGCGCACAACCCCTCCTTATTTTGCTGAGTATTTGTTTATACAAGTGGCTCCACTGAAACCAGCAGGACTATTCCAGCGCGCAAAGCACATGAATGAGCGCTGTTAGAAGTGAACATTTACCACCTACAAGCTCTTCAATCTCTTGTGTAACTTGGCAGGATTCCTCCTTCTGAACACCCCGTAGAGTGACATAGAAAAGGGTTACTCGCGGCTGGGAAGCAGCCTAAATCTCTTAAACCAAGCCCCAGGCTTTGCAGGCTTGGTTTTAGCAGGTGCTGCGGGAGGGCTGCAGCGCCCAGGCAGGTGCTGGCTCTGCCTGCAGGCATCGCAGGGGAGAAAACAGGAATACGGAAGGTCCTGGAGGGATGACTCAGGGCTTGTCGACACAAAAATGCTCCAGATAGACGAGGAGTGTGAGATAATGATGTACGCAACTCGTACGCCTGTGCTGAACCAGCTTAACTCCTTGTTTGTGAGAGAGATGAGAGAAATAGCTGTTCATAACGCTTTCTTTCCTGAAGTTGCTCACTGCAGTGTTGCTTTGCTTTTATTCAGAATTTTTATACCAGAAGCATTTAGAAATACTGTTTGCGTATCAAATCAAATACTCCAGGTAACTTTAAAAAAACTCCTTAGGAAACCTACATTAAAAATTAGAATCATGGAATCATAGGATGGTTTGAGTTGGAAGGAAGCTTCAAAGATCATCTAGTCCAACCCCCCTGCCATGATCAGGGACATCTTTCACTAGATATGGTGGCTGAAAACCCTGACCAGCCTGCCCTTGAATACTTCGAGGGATGGGGCATCCACAGCTTCTCTAGGAAACCTGTTCCATCCTCACAGTAAAGAATTTCCTCCTTGTATCTAATCTAAATCTACCCTCTTTTAGTTTAAAACGATTACTCCTTATCCTGTCACTACAGACCCTGGTAAAAACTCTCATCCTATGTTTCTTGTAAGTCTCCTTTATATATTGAAAGGCCACAGTAAGGTCTCTCTGCAGCCTTCTCTTCTCCAGGCTGAACAACCCCAACTCTCTCAGCCTTTCCCCATAGCAGAGGTGTTCCAGCCCTGTGACGATTTTTGTGATTCTCCTCTGGACCCGCTCCAACAGGGCCATGTCTTTCTGTTGCTGGGACCCCAAGAGCTGGATGCAGTGCTCCAGGTGGAATCTCATGAGAACAGAGAGGGACCATCACCTCCCCCGACCTGCCGGCCGTGCTTCCCTTTATGGATCCTGGGATACAATCAGCTTTCCGGGCTGCAAGCACACAGTGCTGACTCAGTCTGGTACTTCATCCACCAGTACCCCCGGGTCCTCCTCCGCAGGGCCGCTCTCAACCCCTTCATCCCTCGGTCTATCCGTGTTTGGGGTTGCCCCAGTCCGGGTGCAGGACCTTGCGCTTGGCCTTGTTGAACTTCGTGAGGTTCGCGTGGGCCCGCTCCTCAAGCCTGGCAAGGTCCCCCTGGACGGCATCCCGTCAACCGCACCGCTCAGCCTGGTGTCATCTGCAGGCTCGCGGAGCGTGCCCTCTCTCCCTCTGTCTACGTCGTTAATAAATTAGGAGGGAAACGCGTAGTCAAAAGAAAAACTCCGCCCTTCAATGCTTACCAATCTGTATTTACACATTAAGATCTATCACATAGGCTTTGTTGCAGTAGTCTGCGGGGCGTACAGTCTTATACGAAATGCACGTGGATATTAGAGTTCAGGCGTGTGTGTGCGTGTAGTGTCTAGCAGGAACTGTTCATCGGTAATTGTAGATGCAATTACTGTACACTATAATTGGAGGAACTGTTTTTTCAAGCTTTTTTGAAAAAGTCCTTTCAGAAAGCTAGGTGCGTTTCATTAAGAAAGGAAGAAGCATTCTAAGATCAGAGGGAAAGGTGCAGTGCATAGCATTTGTAACAAGAAATGTTCTGTAGCAAACTAAACTCTTGAAGAACTTTATTTGCGAATTTGGTGAGTTTTGCAGTTGCAGATAACTTCTTGAGATTATGTATATTTCAAAATGTTTTAGACATAATTGTTGTAAGATCATTTGGTATTATTGGTAAATAAACCAAGCCATTTATGTATAAATTATTATTAATGAAAAAATTAGGTAGCTTTATGTCAAAAATAAGCTAATTTTCCTATCAAATGTAGAAAGGTGACTGTGTAAATGCTAGAAAGACAGGCCGTGTTTTAAGTGGGGAGTATTTAAGCTACACTAGCAAACAATACATTTAAAAAAAACATTAAAGCTAAAATATTACTGTACAAAAAGCAAAGTAGTTTTAAGCTTATTTTACTAAATGAGAGTAAGACCGGTCAAAAGTTTCAGAAAATAGCTACAGAAAAGCTAGAGTCAAAACTGAGTTTTCGCCTTGCTCTGGGAGCTCTGCAAGAAGAAAGGCAATGCTAACCCAGGCGCAGCTGCACCAACAAGCGGTTATTAGGTCTGAGCAGAAGGTGTTCGAGGAGCGATGGGGGTGTTCAGTCACGGAAAGGGTGACCATAGCTGTTACCCTGCCAGAGAAAACCAGTGGCAAAAGTGTGCCTTGCATCTCAGACAAAGCGATCAGAAGGCAAGCTTTCAAACTAGTCTCCTGCGGCTGTCTTGTGCTTTAGCAATACCCGGTACATGTTCCTCTCATCTTTTGTAAGCGTGCGGGCGGCATTAGGAGCGACCCAACCTCTAAGCCAGGCCAGCACTGCCCCTGCAACACAACAGTGTCAGGCAGACTTTAAAATCAAGAGCAGAGCGGCGGTTTGACAAAGCTCTGCTCAATAATTGATTTTTTTTTGCCCCTAGGATTTAATTAGAATATTGACATGCTGTTGTAACTTATGATGCTAATAACTTGTCTGTCTCAACGCCAAAGTGATTTGAGTTTTTACCAGCTTAGCCAAACTTCCTGATCCTGTGAACTTATTGGTAAAATCCTGGTGTGACTGAAAACTACAGGACAAATGCTGAATACCTCAAAGAGCATAGGATTGCAGAGGTTTTGGTATGGCATACAAGCAAAGAGAATGATGGCTCCTGGGGGTCCCTTTGCTCAGTTATGGGATGGAGGAACAGGAGCATTGCTGAACCCCTGGGCGATGAGGCAACACCAGGCTTAGCACTGTAATAACTGCTTCTCCTTGCTAAGCGTCGCTTTTACGTCGCTGGTCAGGGAGAGCGGTGCTTGAACCATGTGCAAGCTACGCTGTTGAACAGACAGAAGTAACCTTTGTTCTTTGTTTTCACTTTCTTTCCACTTTCATTTCTCTTCTTTCTTTAATAGTTGCAGTTTAACTGAAATTGGGTTTTTTTGGTTTTTCACCGGAGTGCCCCAATAGCATTGTTAAGATTTCTGTGGAATTAAAGCAGGGATAGTCATATCCCTGAACGGTCGTTAAGCGAAACAATTGGTAATGGGTAGCTCCTCGCTTCTTGTTTCTATATATGCTAATATTTTTTTTTTTAAATACAATTACTTGGCAACCACTGTGAAGTGTCCCTTTGTATACCATACCATTATGAGGACTCTTTCATGCATAAATAAGGTAGCCCTACTTTACTCTGGTTTAATCCTCTCTGAGGATGTGAACCTCCATGGCAATTAGCGATTAAGTTACAGTGAACCAAGGCTACTTTGCTCTTGAATGAGTGCATCTACAGGAGTGATTAATGTACTTTAACACTGACATCACTCCTGTAGTTGCTTTGTCTTAAGTTTTCTAAGTATATCAATGTTAGACGTGGCCTACGTTTAAGACTCTCATTATTTTTGTGTGAATAATATATCCAAATCAAAGGAAAGGGAATTTCAGTGTTAATTTGTGTTGTGCTAAGAAACAGGTGGGGACTTGGACTTTGGAAATATTGGAATATATTTGAAAATATGGTTTGGCCCTGGAAACACTTCAGGCATATCACTGGAATTCCAGCACTGTATATCTTATCATTTCTCTCTTTAGTACCCTTATGATTTTCATGGCCATAGCAAGAATTATAATTTCTTTTCTGTTCTCACTCCCCGTGGCAGATTTTGCCACCTCCTGATAAAGGCCTTCTGTGTCCTTTACGTTCCAAAAACCTAAGCAAGACATAACAGGGGAAAAAAAGTTTATTGCATCAGTTGGGTGATTTGACTCCATTGTCAAAACCCTGTGTCACAGACCAAGATGCTGCCCTAATTTGTTTTAGACGTTCTACGGTAAAGAGTAAGTGCTGGTGCTGCCCCACAATATTTGCAATCCCAAGTAGTAAGGGACGAGGCAACAGATGGGCACAGAGAGGTGAAGAAGTGCAAGGGATAATATTGGTCAGTGCACTAGCTAAAGTAAAAGGAACGGGCTAATGAGTTTCAATGCCATTTTTAGAATATCAGAGCCCCGTGTCTGTGAGAGAGGGTCACCCTCGTCAGGATGGCCACCCCGAGAGGCAACAGACCATGGAAGCAGCAGGCTCGCAGTCCCAGCTGCACTTTGGGTCTGCAAAGCCCCTGCTCATCCACTGGCTGTTTCCTACCATCCCTGCTGAAAAATCAGGTTTGGTCATTTGTATTTCAGCCTACTTTCAAAAGAAATGCAGCAGCTGCTATGGTTGTAACACTTCATGCTGGTAGAAATGAGCAGAATTTCCCTAAAAAAAAAGGCAGGGCTTGTACTGACAGCATTGCCCACATCTGTGCCATGTCCAGACATGGGAGTTACACTTTGCACATTTGAAGAATGTTGTATTAAAGGAGTTACAAATTTTGTAAAAAAGCACTTACATTTTTTTAAAAAAACTCTTATGCCAAGAAAGTGTAACAGTAATCATGTTACCTAACCTATTCCATTAGCTTTCAAATAAGTACATGCAGTTAACTGCAGTATGAAATAGTTCACAAGCATAACTGAACTACAACTGTGTCTCAGCACACAATAATTACATATTTTACCTAAATTGCAATTACATGTTCCGTTATGTATTGTGGGTACTTTTATGGACTTCACTTTTTTGTATAATTAGTGTTTTGAATCAAATGCTGAGGGCTAAGCATTTTTTACATGTTGAAAGGATTAGCAAGGATCCCGTACTGACTTATTATGGTAGACATATGTGAAATAACTTTCCTTTTAACTGAATAATTATGCATTAATGTATTTCCTGTGCTCTGTGCTTAACTAATTGAGAGGTTTTGATATTAGTGTACATGTCAACAGTGTAATGGTTGCTCTGTTAGTTGTTAAGACGTTGTTATATAGTCTCCACAAACACTGGACATTGCTGGTTTGTGTCTGTGTGTCATTGTAAAAGACTGTGGTAAACAGATAACATTGTTATTACCTTAAAGGCCTAACCCCCGCATCCCAAATGCAAATGTTTTTCAGGTGGATGTTGTTGGTGCTGCAGGAGATATTACTGGTCATGTAAATGTGGTTAGACAGGAAAAAAGTGGACTGCCGTATTTAAATTGGAAATAGAAAAATAAAACTGATCAAAATGTAGAATGTGCAAAGATGAGATGTAAAATGGCAGACAAGCCAGCAGAAGCTGTTATAATAAAATAGCATCTACACTCCCCCTCCATACTAACAGTATCTAATTAAAACCTGGAAACTGCATGACATACTGAATCACAACAATTGTAGTTGTTGTGTTTTCCTCTGTGTCTTTTTCAGCTGTATGAATTCTGATGTGAATTCCGGTCGTAAAGCAAATGGGTCATAAAGCAAACTGTACGAAAGACCTTGATGCACATTCAAGTACGTTTGAAAATATTTAAGGAATTTAGGAGGATGATTTGATATTAACTGATGAATTTCCAGAAAGACCAGCTTCGGGCTGTCAAACAACAAGGATGTCAATCCAGAATTATGAGAATAAGTAGATCTCCACGTGCAAATATGCAGAGCGCTTTGCTGGCGTTACTGCACTCTGTTCATGCCTTTTACCTTACCCATCACTTGGTTGGCTCACATCCACAATAGCAGAGACGCGAATCTGTAAAACTAACTAAATGCTGAATGTTTTGTTTTAAGAAGCCTGGGAATGGAATAGCTATTTTTTCCCTGAATGGGGGCCATCTTGAGCAATGGTCTCATAACAATGCTCAAAGGAGAAGGGAGTGGGGAGACTGTCCCGAGGATTAACATGACAACATAGAGGCTTTGTTTGTAGATTAAAGCCGTTGAATTTTGGATGAGTCGGTTTTGTGCTGGGATACCTTACCGAACCTGCTCTGGTGGATGAGGGATTTTAGCAACTGGGTTAAGTGAAATTATAGAAAGAGGGGCTGAGTCAGGAGTTGTATTTGCTCTTTTTTGTAGCTTATTGGGAGAGATCAGACTTGGTTATGGTGAATGGGAAACAGTAGACTTAGTCCTGCTTTTCTAGCATCTGCTATTTTATCTGTAGAGTGAAGGTTTGTTGAGGAGAAAGGGAGTACGTAATGCTTAATTTAATTTACAGTTTGCAAGCTAAGTTTTACACTATGTCAAGTATACCTAGGCCATGTAGCATGGGACTGTTTGTTAGCATTTGCATAAATAAAGACTTGTTTGACATTTGTAGTCTGGATGTTGGAGATAAATGCATTAGGTTCCTGCAGTGGGCTCTGGGCGTCTGCCAACAGATGAAGGAATCTAAATAATTAAAAGGATCGTAGCTCCATAGTCTCAAGTTTCAGGATCTACACAAGAATTTTTATTCTGTCATAGTATCTGTGCTTCTTTCAGCTTTCTCCCTTATGACCACAGATGGGTAGGGATTGTTAAGGCAGGTAAACCGTTGGACATTAAAACCTTGCTAACATTGATGGAAGCTGGACACTTACCTGAGCCACACAGCACAGTATGGAGAAGCCTGGCCTGACACTCTGGGTGCTAGCTCCTCACAGGGAAAACAGTAAGACCACATCGCGGAGCTACCGTATGCAACTTATTAACTCCTGTCTTTCAGTACCTAGTAAACCTCATGAAAGGTTTATCATTTTGGCTGTAGAACTCTACCACTGCAAAAACTGTCTTTGAAACCAATTGAGCTGAGAAGATCCCAGCTCTAAAGAGGAGAAGCAATTGTTCTCGGTGCTCCTGGAGTGCTCATGGGGGAACCTCATGAATGAGATGCTTTGCCATATCTACACCAGATACGTATATGAGATAGGTAGGTATATAGGCATTGAAAGTGTCCCAGGATTCCCTACAACAGTTGACAGCACCAGGCTGATGCCTATGTGTCTGATTTTTTGCCATTTTTGTTCCAACTAGCACTTCATGGATAGCATTTCAGGGCTTGTTTGAGTTTGTGCTTTGGGTCACATTCGTGCTATAGAAGAGGATCATGAGAATGTGAAGATGTCTTCTGTACTGATATCTCTGTGTCTTTTTCCTTCTTTACAGCATTTTGTTTGCAGACATTGTGGGGTTCACTAGTTTGGCATCACAGTGTACTGCCCAAGAGCTAGTGAAGCTGCTGAATGAGCTCTTTGGCAAATTTGATGAATTAGCTACAGTAAGTACAACATTCTTATTTCAATTTAATTTAAATTCCCTTCTGAAAGACGATGCATGAGTTACACATGTTAGAAATCTGTAATTGATTGATTTAGACCCACGTGTTATGAATTTCTAAAGCTTCAATTTTTTATTAATATTCTGGAGAGAAAACAGTGTATTTAATTGTTTAGGAAAGGCGTTTAAGTTGCTATTTTTAAATATACTTTTCTTCCCCCTCCTTGGAGGCCATCAGTGTTCTTCATCGGTTTCATTTGTACAAAATAGAGAAAATATTTTAATATTTACATTTCTCTCCTGCATGGAAAAAAACCAGGATAATGGAAAATATGAATATTGGCAGTATGGCATGAAACTACTTTCTGTGATAATAAGAAGCTAGAGAGTAAAATTAGTTCTTCACAGAGAGCACTCCTTGTCACAGAAATGATAGTAGCTTTTCAGAGGGGCTATTGTAGGCAAAATGGGATACATATTATACCTGATGCTTATGTTTTGGTCATTGCACTTTCATTGTGCCAGAATCCCCAAGGAAAAGAAAATGAGAGAAATGTTCCTTGCCTATAACTCCTACCAGTCTAATGGTACCACAAGCATTTGGCAAGAAATGAGAGGAATGGATGTGCCTGAAAAAGTCACACATCTTCTTTCAAATTACATTTAACGGTATTCTGAAAATGTGTTTTCCCCTTGAACTAAGCAAAACTTCATAAAATCTCTCTTGTTTGCCAGCCATGTCCTCAAAGCCGTCATTGCTGAGAAGTGTCACCTCCAGATAAGTTATGCTCCTCCATTATCTAGCTATCTTGTCTTCAGGCTCTGTGCAGCAGCCTAGAGAGCATATTTCTTCAGGTTCCCAACATAAACAGCATCCACATTTTTTCAGTCGAAATCCACTTCTCTTTGATGTAGTCTTCCACATAAGAGAACTGAAGCCTGTGGACACTTTACATCTATGGCTCCCTCTTGATAAACAGCTTTCAAGGACCCCAAGGAGAAAGAAATCTTCTGCTCCACAAGATGCCAGGGTTGAGGAAGACCTAGCCTTAGTTAAAAGGGTTGTCATTTGATCAAGTGCTATGTCCTGATTTGCACTAGATGTTCAAGCCATAACAGAGAGAAACTGTTGTGTGTTTCCTTTTTCCAAGAGAAACAGAAGACTAACTTAGATGCTGAGTAGAGATGCCATGGAGGTATGGTTTTTTGGTATGAATATGTAACACACTCATAAGCCTTTGTGTAACCAATTTATTACTGGAACTACTGTCACTGTCTCACAGAGAGCACAGGTCCCCAGCCCAGAGTACTTCGTAGATGTATACCTTAGAAATAAAAGTGACTGCCATGTAGATGATCATTGGCAACAGCTTAAAATTTTCAAATAGTCTCCTTAGTTTAATTTCGTTACTGAATTTCATCCTCCAAATGTCAACCAGCCATCTAATAAGCTCTTTTAAAACTGACAATGCTTTAATTTGTGGAGTCATCATAGCCATGGAATAAAGGCGATGTAATAACATGGGAGTGCTGCCACATAACACGAGGTCACAGATGTGCACACAGAAATGCCCATGCCTGTGACACGTGACGTGGCACTTGAGCCAGGGAGATGGCTACTGTACCGTGCTGCTCCCTTAGCGGTGGCCAGGCGCAGCCGACTGGAAGCGTCAGTGACACCTGAACCCAGGGTCCCAGGCAGATGCCAGCTTTGGGTGCGAGGTTAGTTGTTTGTCAGAGAAGCAGCAGATCGCAGAGAGTAGAGGAGCTAAAAAGCCTTAGCTTTTCCGTTCAGCCTGCATGCATTCTCTTTCCAGATTTGAAAATAAATCTCATGGTTTCTTTCAGCTACGTGACAAAGATTTGTTATTTACTTGTCCTTCTAGTTCAGACCGCTGCATGGGGGTGTGATTAAGGATAGAACGTATGAGCTTTCCTTGGTGCCTTCTGATGTGGTAAAGGGGGACTTGTTACTGTGTCTCCTGCAGTCAGAAGAAATGTGCTGAGAAGTGCAAGTTTTCAGGATTCTGATCTCTTGGTTCAGACAACTTCTAGATATTCATTATTAGGCCAAAACAGAGGACTGGGCTGATTTTAAAACAGTGCTGTGCTGTAGTATTCAGAATGATGAAGGAGGAAACTACAGGGGACTTCAAAGAAAAATGTAATGGTCATAGGTGTGTTCCCTGTGACTACTAAAGTGTGATCGGTAAGTGTGCACGCCCTGTGCTGCTGCTTCTTAGGAAGCAATATCATCTGGAAGGGGCAGTTTATGACAACCCTTGTTAAAACCATTGTCCTGTCTTAAAACTGTAATGCTTAAAAAAACCCCCTGTCACCACTGTGGGAAGTGTAGTAAGTGTAAGGCAGCATATATTTGCTGGGAGTCTCATGAAGAGGCTTGGCATTTTGGCACGTTGACACATTGTGGGAACAGTGAGTCTTTGCTTTTTGACAGTCTAGCTCTGAAGCTGACCAGAACCAGGTGCTTCAGACAAACATAAAAATTCTCGTTGAGAGATCTGGGACAATTTAATCCTAAAGTTTGTCCTTCTGACATTTAGAAGCTAGTTTGTGCTTTTTAGCATTAGATTTTTCTCTGTTTCTATATGCTGTTTGATTTTTTTGGTAAGGCAAATAGTTTTGCTCTTTTTGAAATGCTAGGCCTTTTTTTAAATGACAATAGCTTCAAATATAGTTACAGTTTGTGACAGGGAGTTCTGAAGACAAACCTTAGGTTTCAATTTATTGTCATTCAATTCCTTTCAAAGTTTGCTTGTGCATTCTGTTAATAGAGAGGGAAGAAAATTCCTGATCTTCTTACTCCCTGCTAGAAATGATTTGTACTTTTATCTGTCCCTTCTTTTTTATTCACCTCTAGAGGAAATATCTTTTTCAAACACTGATCTTGTACAGGCTATTTTACCTTGTAAATCACTGAGTCTTTGAACTGTTAGGAGAAGAGGTGATCAGAATACAGTACTCAAAATGATGGCTAGCACTATTTGGTTTTTTAAAGAAACAATCTTAGGTAGTCATATTTTATATAGGACTTTGTGGTCCCCTTAATAACTTTGGAGTCTATGGGCCAACTTCAGTCACTTTGAAGAAAGGAAAGTGAGTCTCAAAAATCTAAAGCCAAACAAAAATGAGTGACAATATTAGTATCCTTGCAGGAGTGTACCTTCATCCTAGACAGACATCAGAGAATCCACATGGAGAGGTGCAGTTATGAATGCCTCAGTGTTCATTTGTATGTCTGGTTACTGAAATACTTTCATGTCACAGTGTTTAGGCACCCTGATTTTCTACAAGCATTTTGGATAAGTTTGCCCATGCAGAGGTTCCCTTGGGACTGTACACAACAATAGCAAGCCACCTTCCTGAATGTATGCCGTTAGTTATGTTTCTTATAAGGCCTGTGAATAGTTCAAATAGAAAGAATGATTTTGCATTAATTTCTGTTGGATTTGATCTGCCGTTCAGGCTTAGTTTACTTAGTTCAGGCTGTTACTTCTGAAGTTTCTCCATTTTTTCCACTTTTGGGTAAGCAAGAGTAACTTCGTGCAGTCTCAGATTTTGCCCTAATGATAGTCATTCTGTATTACATATTATCAATGAATGCTTTAAAGAACTGATCTTTGCATGAGGTCTTCAGATGCCTTGCAATTAACTTTCAACACTATAGCTAGCTTCCAGTTTGTCATTCTTCAGCTTACTTTTGAGAGTGACAGATTTTAATGAGATACAGTCATTTGCATTGTGTTGTTTTTATGTTCCCAAGGAATTCTTGGACATGTGACAGTTAGGCCAGGTGCCTTGTTACTTTAATACACTGTATATTTCAGTGCATTTTCTCTTCATGCTTTAGCTGTGAATGAGGGAGGTTCTCAAGGCTGCAGTTACCCAAGTAGCATCACACAGAGTTGCACAAGCCCCTGCTCGGGTACTGTCATGGTCACAGCTCCACTATCTTGTGATACAGTTCAGCTATACCCAAAATGTTTTACCTTCAGTAAGGCATCGTAATAGAAAAGAGGAGGCATTTCTCCAGCATCCTGCATCATGATGAAACAGGTTTGCTTTTTAGAGAAGTTTTGATCTTCTCTATTTGTTCTTTTCTTTGGTATATTTTTCTCACATACTTCCTTAATCTAATCTACATGGAGAATGAATTATTTGTATTAACAGATTCAGTTATTTCACTTTCAACTTCCATGTTACTGCATCTTGGACTTCTAAGACTTTCTGTTTACAAGTGGATAAGGATAAATGAAGTTTAGGCTCTTTTCAAAGTCCATTGCCAGAAGAGGATTTTGATATTCTGAATGAAGGCCCTTACTTGTTCATGCCACTTTTGGCATCTCATCTATTAGCCAGACTGACAGCCGCCACTTTCTTGTTCCTTCCATTTGCAGTTTTGTATACCTTCAGGCTTTGTCAGTATTTGTAGGCTGAATCTATTTTTACTTCTTTCCATTTTAATTTAGTATCCTTTCCTGATTACCTTCTTAGCTTTTAACAATTTTTACTTTCCAAATTTCAATGTTGCTAAAGTGGCTTTTTGTACCCGTTCAGCCTCAAAGATATTGAACTTAGCAACGTTGCTTCTGAGCCTTAGGCAAGGAGTCAGTAAGTAATATTTTAATCAGCTTCTGTGTTGTTTTTTTTTAACTGTGTTAAGAACAGTCAGTGCTTTGTTGTGCTTTGAACTAGCTATTCCTAGAAGCAATCACTTTAAGAAATTGATTCAACTGAATCTACAGAATGCTTTTAGTTTATATGAAAATAATTATGATGTAATTTTAAAATATAAAATGAACAAAGTTTTGTGGGCTGGTTGAGATGAGAAAGTTAGTGCTGGATAACATAAAGTAAGTAACTCTTCTTTGTGGAAACTGGTAAGTGTGCACTAGGGGGGGATATTTACAAAGGCTAATTTTAAGGAGACTTGTCTCCCCAAGTTCCCTTGATAGTGCAGACACAGGATCTCACTGAGGCACATCACGCATGTAAGCTTGAGTCTGTTCTGAACAGCTGTCTGGAGAGGTCTCCTAGAGAGACCTAAGGAAATAAGCTTTCTTAAATTAAAGCGGTCTCAATGAATATGCCTGTGACTGTGCAGGATCGGGGAATAATGATGTGTATATACGGTGTGAAGCTGAAGTAAGTGTCTGTGGGACAGTTTTTCAGGGAGAAAGATTATGTCACACACTTTAAGTATTGTAGGAACGTATAAACGGGCAGGTACCGCAGAGGTTAGGTCTTGGCTAACCTCCTTTATGGTAATTTTTAGGTAAGAGGGTACTGTGCTTGGTATGCCAATTCTCTGTCATAACTCTTGTCATGATTTGCACGCTCGTGGTAAATTACCAAATTCTTCTTGAGTATGCATTCTGCAAATCCGAGATGTGCGTCTTTGTATAGGACTGTGTTGGATTATTCTGATCGGCTTCAGATGCTTGCAGTGTGGGCATTTGTACTGAAACTAATTGTTTTGACTCCTTATGCAGTTAGCATAGAGAACGGTATTTCTGGGGTGCAATGTGTGTCATCCAAGAGGGATGTCTAATTGCACTCCAGAAGTGCCTGTTTCACCTCATTGTTGTAGAGGCAGTTTGACTGATAACCCAGGTGCACATTTTAGCTGTCTAATGTACTCTGCATACACAGTCCTACCTGGAGTCCTTCACCCATGGGCAGATCTGTTACGGGGGCACAGCAGTGCATCAGGGGACAGCTGTCGGGACCCCTCCTCGGCCTGGGGGGGGCCACACCTCCTGCGCTGGAGTCTAGAAGCACTATCCTCAGAGCAGTCAGCTTTGCTCTTCTCAAGCCAGACTTTTTATCTCCTTGAAGTCCATGGAAATCTTGCAGGAGACTTTTTTTTATAGCCAGCTGTGTACAAGATCGTGCTAGTTCTTCTCAAGCCATCGTTTCTCAGTAATTCGGCCAAGTGGAAGTGAATGGCCATTTCCAGCGATTAGGTCTTGAAGATTTCCCATGCTTTTTTGTTTGCAGCATGACTGTATTTCATACTTTTGTTGGTGCACAAACATTACGTGTTTTTAAAATCCTCTCTATTTTGTTCTTTTCAGAAGAACCTGGAAAAATATCCATTTCCTGAGATTTAGAGCTTAGTTTTTCAACATTTTATAGTGTATTTGTTTTAGGCTTCTTTCTCCTGGGATATTCCTCTTCATAAAAAGACAGTATCTTAAAGGATACTTAATGAAAGCTGGGAAGGAGACAAGCATGCCTATCAGTCACGATGATTGTGTAAAATATTCTTGTGTGGTGTGTTGACCCTGGCTGGACGCCGGGTGCCCACCAAGCCGCTCTATCACTCGCCCTCCCAGCAGGACAGGGAGGGGAAAAAGTAAGATGGAAAAAACCTCATGGGTCAAGATAAAGGCAGTTTAATAAAGCAAAAGCAAAGGCTGTGTGTGGAAGCAAAGGAAAACAAAAGATTTATTCTCGACTTCCCATCAGCAGGCGATGTCCAGCCACTTCCCAGGAAGCAGGGCTTCAGCATGTGTAGTGGTTGCTCTGGAAGACAAACGTTGTAATAACGAGTGCTCCCCCGCCAGTCCTGCTTTCTCTTAGCTTTTATTGCTGAGCAGAGATGATATGGTATGCAATATCCCTTCGGTCAGTTTGGGTCAGCTGTCCTGGCTATGTCCCCTCCCGGATCTTGCCCACCCCCAGCCTAATGGTGAGGGGGGAATGTTGGAGACACAGCCTTGATGCTGGGGGAGCACTGCCCAGCAGAGGCCAAAACACTGGTGTGTTATCAACACCCTTCTAGCTACCAGTATAAAGCACAGCACTATGAGGGCTGCTGTGGGGAAAAGTAACTCCATCTCAGCCAGACCCAATACATCTTGCTAAAATCCTTTTTCATTTCCAAGTAAATTAACATATATGACTGTTAAATAGGTTCTCGCTCTCCAGGACTAAAAACTAAATTGTAAAATTACTAAATTGTAAAATTACTCTCCATGTGGAGTAGGGAAGGAATTTATTGTGAGAATGGGAATGCACAGAAAAGGTGGGCCAAGAACCAGCAGGTTATTGCAGGTCAGCATATATAATTGCCAATAAAATTGAGGGAAAGCAGTTGAAGCAAAATGTCTTCCTTTTTATAGCTATCCTGAATAATTCTACATTTGTTCATGCATGATATGGCTCCCATGATGGCAGATAATTTGTCAAGACTTCACAAATATATTGCTAAATTACAAGCTTACATATGCTCATCTGGACATGGCCAGCTTTCCTCAGTCAGAGCCTACTAAGCCATTTTCTGTGGTACTCCCTATACTGTAACCAGATTTGTTTTTCTTTCCTATTATTTCTGCCACTCTGTAGAAGTTCTTCTTGTTAAGTCTATACTAACTGTTATCGCTATGAGTATGTCTCCATTACCCTGCTAAATTGAACTCTATAGAGTATTGCAGTTAGCTCATTCTCAAGGTTTTTTATGCTGAGACTAGCAGATGTGCAAGAACTAGTGTAAGTTGGTAATGTTACTATTTGCAGGCATTATTCCATTAAAAGGTTATCAAAATAGTTGTTTCAATTTTTAAACCCACAGTTTAAAACCTGGGTGAAAAGAAATGTTAAAGTGTATGCAGTAATCGACAGGATTCAATGAAATTTTCTAATGGGCTGGACAGTTTTCAAAGGTGTATTATCACTATTGGCACACTGCAGTGTAATGGAGCTGGTGGTAATTTCCATGTCACTTCATTCCACTCAGGATTTGACTATGAAGTTTATCTGATAAGCTGGCTTCAATAATCTATCACATGTTGTGGCCCACATTCAGCATAGTCATTAAAATAGACTTGTATACTGCACAGGGAAACCATGTTGGTAAATCTTTTTGTTTTACTGAAAAAAAAGTAAAATGATAAGTGAAATTACTGTTTGTCATTAATAAAAGTTGCAGATGGCATGAGTGAGCTCTGCATCCAGCTCTGGGGCCCCCGGCACAAGAAGGACATGGACCTGTTAGAGTGGGTCCAGAAGAGGGTAACAAAAATGATCAGAGGACTGGAACACCTCTCCTATGAAGAAAGACTGAGAAAGTTGGGATTGTTCAGCCTGGAGAAGAGAAGGCTCCAGGGAGACCTTATTGTGGCCTTTCAATATATAAAAGGGAGCTTATAAGAAAGTCAGCAAAAGACTTTACCAGGGTCTGTAGTGATAGGACAAGTGGCAAAGGTTTTAAACTGAAAGGGAGTAGATTTAGATGAGATGTAAGGAAGAAATTCTTTATGATTAGGGTGGTGAGGCACTGGAACGGGTTGCCCAGAGAAGTTGTGGATCCACCATCCCTGGAAGTGTTCGAGGGCAGGTTGGATGGAGCTCTTTGAGCAACGTGATCTAGTGGAAGATGTTGATGCCCATGACAGGGGGGTTGGAACTAGATGATCTTTAAAGGTCCCTTCCAACCCAAACCATTCTATGATTCTGTGATTCTATGATTTTCACAGATTTAGCTGTTAGAAGTTAGCTTAAGTAGGCTCACTTTTCATCAGCACAAAAAGAGGGCCCTTTCAAAGGGGATTCAAAGTAGGATTCTAAGGAGTGTTTTGCATGCGAATCTAAACCCATGTCTTCATCTTTTTTCTGCACCTAGCTGCATCTTTTGTGAGTACTGCTGCAGTCTGAGACTTGCACTGGGTTGTCCTTCCCATGGAATGTTTTTGGTTCTGTTTTTCTCTAAAGCTCTTTGGTGCACAAAATGGAGTTACAGAGCTGAGGGAAAAAAAAATAGAAAGGTCTTTTGTGTTTTGTTTAATTTTATAAGGAAATTAAATGTAGTAGGAGAGTGTAAATATCAAAAATGTAAGCTCATATCTTACAAAGGATCTCGCCCTCTCACCATGCACTGAACTTAAATTAATAACCTGATATGGTATTGCTTAGTTGCACTGTACAGCCTTCTGACTAACTCCATCCAGTTCACTGCCTTTTCTTCTATGACCCTGAAGGAGGGTGGCTTGTCCTTCACCACTACCTTAAAAGCAGAACACCGCACGGTGCCCTTCCAAAGGTGCTTGGAGCAGTAAGACATTCACTATACCTCTGTGTAAAGGAAGGAGTGGACTAGAATATCTTCTACCAGTCTGTATTCAACTCTGTTGAAAGGGGGGGCTCAAAACTGCCGTCTGGCCTGTAACTGTCAGGCTGAGCCACCTTGGTTAGTATGTCAGTAGTCCAGAGGATGAATATTAAAATTTGCATTTATCACTTATATTGTGTACATATGCAAGAGGGTGTAGGTAAATTTGCAGAACTGTATGTTTGTGCATGTTGTACATGCACATATATATGTATGGATGCATATATTTATACAGCATGATAGCCTAAATACAGGTTTTTTCCACTTCTGATCCAATCTAATGGACAAATCTGAACAGAGATGTCATTCCAGCTATAGAGGATATAGTAGAAATTACTATTCTTTCTGTAAGTCTCTTTTGTGTCTTTATACACATCTGTAATATAGATAAATTTGTTAACTTCTAGAGTGATTCAAAGCTCTCTAATCCAATTTTCTATTGAGATTAATAGCACTTTGACATTTAGTGCTATAAATGTTAAATATGCTACACATGCGAAATAAATTGAAAATAAGCTGCAGTGGTAACAGTGGTGAATCCTATCTTGTCCTCTCTCAAGACCTCTTTGGAAACAGAATGAAGTTCTAGGTTTGTGAAGAGAGATAAATAAGGAATGCATTTTATTGCTATTTTATGTCTTTGGGGAGTTTTAGAGGTGCTTTGCCTTTCCCCCCCCCAATACTCATTTTATAGTGTAATAACTAAGAAAGGACTGTAACTGTGATGTGGTTAGCCTGGTTTATTGAATTATGGCTTAGGTCCCTGAGGATTAGCAGGACAGCTGGTATAAATTAGTGTAGTTCCCCTGAAACCTGTGATGCCATGCTGATTAATATGAACTGAAAATTTGATCCCCTTTGCCTACCTGATACAAACATTTCAGCTCTGAGCACAGCAGGCTGCTCAGAGGAAGCTGTTGGAATGGGGCTTTCCAAAAGAAAATGACTGATAAACCAAGAACAAAGGAAAATAAGAGGAAATATATGAAGGGGAATAAAACACAAAAGTACTTCTGTGATGGGTCCTTTCCTCGGGGTCGCTGATCTTCCTTTTGGCTCATGGAACGTCTGTAAGGGAGGGTGACCGTGCCCCTCTGTGGCACTGCCTGGCCCCAGTGACGAAGCTCTTGGCAGCACCAGGAGAGCAGTGTATCTTCCTTCTTTAGCCCTTGCAGGTCTCCACTGTCCCCCCAGAATTAATTCTGCTCTCAGTGAAAACTGAGCCATCAGAGGTTTGCATTTTGATGGTTTCCCTCTGCCCAAGACTTGTCTTCAGTATGCGAAGAAAACATTGAGCTAACAGTGGTTTTTTTCAGGGATTAGGGCAATGTTATTGTTCCCCCCACAGACTGAGTTTCAGGCAGTGAATGGATGGGGGAGGCGTGAAGGGGTTTTGAGCTCAAGACCTGCTCCCTGAGCTGCCAGTGCATCTCCTTCCACTCCTCCGCTGTATGCAGCGCTGCTCGTGTACTCATTTGCAGCTATGCAGGGGCAATATCCAGATATCTCACTAATGCTGAAGTCTGAGGTTTGGTGAGGATGTCAAAGCCTTTACCTGAGAGAGTAAAGCCTTCAGTGTAAGTCCTGGCCTAATAGATCTCCGCCCTTTTACCCCAACTCTTAAATAGCTGAACTGGACATGTGTTGGTTTTGGTTTTCTTTCTTCTTTTAGGACTCTTAATTTTGCAATCAGTAAGCATTGTAGGTAGTGACCAAACCCCTGTTCACATGTTTCTAGCCTAAACAAAACCAAATGTTACTACTGCTTGTGTCCAAGAGCATTCTAGGAGAGTGTAAGACTGGTAGGGTCTGAGTTAGGGGAAACGGAAATTGCTGTTTATGCATATTTTTGTAGGCCTTAATAATCTTTTCTTTTACTCTGCACAGCATAACTAAATCCAAATTGGCTGAATATAGTAAAGAATCTTTTTATGTACCTTAGCTGATGCAGTTTTTATTAGTAGGAATGGCAAAAAAAAGTCTTTCTAATTTATGGACAAATAAAATCCCTCCTACTCAGAGACTGTGATTCCAGGAGGGTAGGACAGTAAAAGTCTGAAGAGCACACCTGCAAAGCAGATTGCTAGCAGGCTTGCAGAAAAAGAAATGGATGTGTATAATAAGCATAAGATATATTGTAATTAAGTCACGCAGAGTCAGACTCATCCTTGGTGCAATTCCAGTGCAGCTAGTGGAGTTACCGGAGGGAGAAGTTCAATGTTTAGCTTTTAAAATCTTGCTTTTTAAAACTGTAATCTATCTGGCCTTCCTTTTTGGCTTTGATAGATGCTCACACACCATGATGACACATGAGTTTGTGGAAATACATAGATTGTTGCAGTGACAGAAGGCAGAGCAGGGACTCTTTCCTGCATTAGCAACTGCCATTTCTAAAATAAACAAAAGCTTTAAAGAAGCTCTTCTCCTGCCAGACAGTGTTACAAGAAACAAAAATAATGTACTGAGCATCCCTGACTTTGGATCTATTCATGTAACAAATGATTACTTACTTGGATAGCCTATTAAAAAAAACCCCCAAAACCCAAAACCTAGCAGTGACAATAAGGATTGCTGCAATCTGATATCTGAGAAAGATCCACCTTTAAAAGACTTTGCACTTATCCAGTACAGTCTCTCTGTCCAAGAGAACACCTGGCTGGCTGCTTGTGTATTCTGCTGGGAGAGGTCTGAAAGCTCCTTAAACTTTGTTATTCCTCTGAGACAACCTTTTTTGATATATGTTTGTTTGTTTGTTTGTTTACAAACTGCAAGTTCTTTTCCCTTTACTTTTTATTTAAAAAGAAAAAAGCCTTGTTCTGAGTATAGAAAACAGTATTTGACTTGTATAGTACAAGACTATGGAGTTAAGGTCCGAATTTCCAGTTCTGCAGTCTGAGTTGGCAGACTTCAGTCTTTCTGCAAAATACATTTAAATCAAGAACTACAACAACAACAAAACCCCAGAATTGAAACAGGCGGCCTCCCCCCCTCCCTTCTACCTGACAGATAGGTAGAATGAACTGCTTTATAAAGTGCTTGTCTGAAAGTGTAAAGAAAGCTCTTAGCAACTTTGAAGTATCCTCTGCTTTCAGAGCTGGGCTTCCACTTCACCCTGACAATCCCTGTGACTGATAGTTGTGCCAGAGGGAATTCTGCAGATCCGCTTGGAAACGTCTCAGCCAGGCACCGCAGGTGGGCAAGCTGCCTGGCTGATGCAGTGCTAGCAATCTCTGGTGGGTTTTATCATGTGCATAAAACCAAATTATCAGCTGTTTCTAAAGAGACATTGCTTGTATCAACTGTGACTAGAATTTGTAACTATCACACTTGAATTCATCACTGTCACAAATGTGAAAAATATTGCCGAGTCGAGGGCTTCTTTGGAAGTTGCTGAGGAAACAAAACAGAGAGGGAAAGGGTTGGGTTTGTTAATTTGCATATCAATCCTTAAAAAGATTGCTCTTACAAAGCTGCACTGCATCTCCTTCCTGGAAGTCTGCCTCACATGTTGAGAAAAAGAAATCAGACAATTTTTCTAGAGATTACTGTATATTAATTGATTATTATAAATAAGGGCAGTGAGGATAACATCTGACAAGGAACAGAGTGGTGGTTTCAAAAACACCAGGTGATTTAGCCATATGTCTTTCATCAAAATCAATCTCTCTCCAGAAAATGCTGTAGTCTTATTCTCTTTTTCTTTTATTTTTCTCCTGCACAAGTAATAACCTGCCTTGGAAAAGTGGTAATGGATCAAGCCCTGTTCTGTTTTTGTTTTTTTTTTTCCTTTCTTAAACTATATACCAGGCTGCTAGGCTGTGCTGTGCCAGTCTGACAGTAATTTTGTGTATCCCGTTATAAAACGTGCAATACTGCTTTATAGCATGGTAAGCTCTCTAAGAAAACCAAGTCATTAGAAATGAGCCATTTTGGAGGTAGACACTGCATAGGAGAGAACACTGATCGATTAACACATACGTATTGTCCACCCCAGATTACTGAAATGGTTTTTCTGAACAACTTACAGCTGGGTCAAATAGTCAGTGCCTGGCCACAAATCATGCATACCAAATTTGAAGATGAAAAGGGCTTTATAGAGGATTGTAAGGTGTGGGCCAAAACTGGATTTATTTTGGAAAGTAGGTTCCAGCTTTAACTACTGAGTACTCTCTACTGCTTCAAGATTTGCCCACAATTTTAAAAAAAAGCTTATTTTGGCAGTATAATTTAGTGGTTTCTACTAAAAAACTTAGTGGTTTCTATTAAAAAACTTAGTGGTTTCTGTCCAAAAACCTTGAGTTGGAAGGCCTGTTTTGTGTCAGGGTAGATTTTGAGGTCTGCATATTACTTTGTGTGCATTAGTAATTATTTTACTTATATAATACCGTTTAGCCAAGGATCTCAAAATACCCAATTAAAACTCCAAGTAAAATTGGTGAGGCATTTTGTGGCTGTAGGCTGTGGGAATACTCTAAGGCCCTGGTGATAATGCTTCTAGAAAAATTATGCTTGCATTCATTAAAATATATATTAGCAATGATAATTAGTGGTATATTTAAAATCTTGCTGTACAGCAGAAGAAATGTTAAGTAGTCACTTTTAGAAAAGCCTTTTCTACTAGTTAGCATACCCAAAAAGATGTCTCTCTTTGATTCAAGATCTGAATTTACTGCTTTATTTATAAAAAGAAGTAGACAAACCGATTTTCCCAAACAGTGTTAGCATGCCTTCTTCCGTGCCTGAGCAGAGGTAATTCTCATTTTATAATATTTGTTCAATACTCAGAAACATTTACAAAGAAGACAGGCATGGGAATGCCTGCAGCTGGAAGAGTGTGTCATAACAAGCCCTGAATGCTGGTGTATGACATGTCCGAGAGAAAGGGGTTGGTGCAGGCCATAACCAGCGCTTCTGAGCTGGAATATGGGTAATGATGTGGAGAGTGTGGTCAACTCAGGAAGGCTTTGATTCTTGTAGGCAGGAGACTGGATGAGAATATGTGCCTATATGAGAAGGTGAACCAGTATGATTAGGTCATTTTTTCCAGAAATTTTAAATTCCACCACCGCTGCCCCCCCTTTTTTTTCCCCTTTCTGTGCCACTGAAGTCAAGCCTATATAGCACACTGCTGGGGGAGGAATCAGATTTTTGTTAATCTTCTCTCATATTCACAACAGCTAATTTTGCGTGGCACTTTACTGGCATAGTCCCAGCTGTGTAAGTTGGATTCATTTAATCAGGTTATTTACTTTTCTGTGCCATACTCTAAATGGGTAGAAGCTGCAACAGTCCAGCTGCAAGGGATACCACCATCTCTTCATGTCTCCTCATAGTTTATTAGTTAAAGGCACTGCTTTGTTAAAGGCATTTTGTTATGTGCTCTCTGTTGAGAAATGAACTTTCTGCTCAGACCAATGTAGCAATCATCACATGCCATCATTGGTTTTTCAAAATGGGAGAGATTTAGCCAGATCTCTTTGGCTGTAGAAATTAAACTGTATGCAAACAGGAGATAAATTCGATGGTAATGCAAATCGACTGTATCTCCTGATCTGCAAGTGTGTCATATTTACACTGATCATGCCGTATTGTAAATTGTGTTTTATGAATTGGTAATGCACAAATGTGTGTACCTTTACAGATAAATACACCATCTTTCTTGGTAAGTTGGAACTGGATTTGAAACAAAAGGTTCTCAGAATACAAATATTTCCTGATATTCAGTGGTAGTTTGGCTTCAGTCCTTTGGTTTTGATTCATACAGAAATGAAGTCTCATGGTAAATCTTGACTTCATACTGACCTAACGTGAGGGCAAGGGAATAATACTTGTTCAGAACTATAGTTTTAAGCAGTGTTACCCTATGTGTGTTGAAAAATGCGGGACTGATCTCCAGTATACATGTGTGTATTTGTAAATAAGTAGATAAACAAATACCTGTATGTCAGCTGTTCTGTACACGGAACCCAGATTTCATGAACTGTAAATTACTTCATTTGACCACCAAAGGATTCCGTGAATGATTGCATAGTATTGGAGAAGATTTTATCCTGTAAATATTGGAATATCTATAAGAATAGTAAAACTTCCCCCGTTCTGTTTTTATTAAAGGAAAACCACTGCAGAAGAATAAAAATCCTAGGGGACTGTTACTACTGTGTATCAGGATTGACCCAGCCCAAAACAGATCATGCCCATTGCTGTGTTGAAATGGGACTGGATATGATTGACACCATCACGTAAGTACTGTGCACGGTGAACCCGGACAGGAGTGCTACAATAACTTCTACGTGACATTCAGGAAGTGTGTTCTCCGAAAAACAGCCATGTCTGCTAGCACAGCCCACCTAGCAATTCACACTGTTGCATTCAGGTCACAAGATACTGATTTCAGGAAGGGTCATTCTAGACATTGATTGTCCGCTCCATTTAATCACTGTGAGGAAAAAATCCACAAGTATGAATATGTACAGGCACATACACATAGTGATTAGGGGTCAGAAAGATACTGGGAAGTAATGAAATATTCCTATTGCCATTTGCCACAAAGAAAGAAGTCCAATTTCTTGTTTGACAGCGATAAACACTGCTCATTTTGCACACCAGTATGTAAACTCAAAGCCAGTCCTGGTGTATGCATGGTGTATATGTGTTTGTATTCTCAAAATGATAGCTTGCTGATTTCTCCTTTCTGTATGTCATGTTTAAACATTTAATTTATTCTGCTTTTCAGAAATGTAATGTGAAATTCACTTTGCTGATCAGAAGACATTTTTTATGCTTGAGAGCTCTGCATTAATCATTATTTTACCAAGGTGAAAAATGTGAATGTGAGAGAACTGTGAATGAGCTTTTAGCGAGAGCTGGAGATCGATTTCATTACATAGGAGGAAAGGGATAAAGACTGGGAATTTCTGGAGGCTGTAGGAGGGAGTGCACACCTGTATTAATTGTGTATATAAATAAATACTGGTCAGGACAGTGCTATTATATTTGGAATGAGCTTGCACAAGTGTGTCACATCAGGGGCCTTAGCCTGTTGTATACAGGAAAGTGTTTGTCCGCTGTTTCCAGTAGCCAGTTGTTCCTTATCTCTGTTGTCAGCTGGACTGTTGGGAATATGGAGTTGACACAAGCTTCTGCTTCCTCTCACTTAATCCCCACATTTTTGCATTGTATACAGAGAAGACCTACCTTCTCTGTGAAGGCAAATAGACCACAGTGTAATGTCAATTTAAAAATGAATACTAAAGTATTTAGAATAAGAAAACATAAGGCTTATGAATTCAAATTATGCATTTTTTATTTGGAACATGTCACCTTCTTTCTTCTTTCTAATAAAGCTTTTGCCACATCGTATATTTCATGTCATCCATTTGCATGTGAGGATGTTTATGCACATATATGCACACAAAGAAGTTGTTTTTCCAAAACCAAATTGTATTCATTTCTGGAGAGTCTTGGTGTTGTAGAAGAATGTATTATGCTCCTCTCACAAGTTCACTGTAAGTTTTGCTCAAGAGATTTGGGGTTATCTCTATGGAAGTAATGGCTAGTTGTTCAAACCCTGCTAATGCCTTAGGGGAACATGTACATTATTAGCCATTTTTGTTGTTTCATATCAACCTTAAACTTTTCTGTGAACCTGGATTCATTGAGCTTTCTTTGCAGAGGACTTGAAAGCATAGAAAAAAGGAGAGAAGTACTTAAAGCAATTGAAGGCTCATTCTCACTTCTAGTTCAATCCATCTGTTTTTATTATAATGTTCATTTATAAAATCTTTCAGAGCGTGAAGAGTTGGGCCAATGAATCCATATTCTCCCTCTCATTCAATGCAAGTTCATCATCTTTGTAAACATTGTAAAATTGATAAAAGACTTTCTAATCTATGATAATATATGATAGTCTATGACACTATAAAATCCTAAAGAACATCCTAAGTCTGTAAATGAATGTATATGTGCATTATTCCAGCAGTATATGGATAGGAGGCCTTGGCCTTTAGAAGCATAGTTAGATATACAGGCCTTGTACATATTTTCCAACTTTTTTTTTAAATCCCTGGAAAGCAGTAGCTGATGCTCTCATCCTCTTTTAAACCTAGCATTAATCTTTAATTCATTAGTTGTGCTGTGTTTCATGTGTACAAATAAGATAGTGATATAACTGTCTGAACTTCCCTTTTTTGAATGTTTCAGTTCTACTAATAATAGAAATGAAACATGTTCCCTTTTTATGTTATCATTTATTGGCTGCTGTCATGATAATGTAAACTCGAAAAAGAAGTTGAATTAAAGAGGAAGGAAAGAACTGGGACCATTCAGCGTGGAGAAGAGAAGGCTCAGGGGCAGTTTTTATCAATGCATACAAATACCTGATGGGAGGGTGTAAAGAGGACAAAGCCAAACTTTTCTCGGAGCAAGAGGCAATAATGGCACAAACTGAAATACAAGAAATTCCATTTAAATGTAAGAGAAAACTTTTTTACTGTGGAGGTGGTCAGATACTGGAAAGGTTGCACTGGAAGGTTGCGGAGTTTGCATCCTTGGAGAGATTTAAAACCCAGCTGGACGCAGTCCTGGGCAACCTTCTGTAGCTGACCCTGCTCTGAGCAGCAGGAGTGGTCTAGATGATTTCCAGACACCCTTGCAGCATCAGAAACTCTGTGATTCTAAGTGGATGGGCTGTAGTGTGTTATCTAGACATGTTTAGTCAGAGGTTGTGGTAGCAGATAACTAACTGACAATTTCAGCATTTATTTTTTCAAGAATTCATAAATTGTAAGTCTTTAGTGTAGTCAGTGGTCAGAGCATGGTGAGAGGACAAGATGGAGAAGAGTCAAGGTTATGAAAGAGCACCAGATTTATTTGCGGTTGTTGAATGGCTAGAGACCTATTCTGCATCGTTTGTACATAACCACAATTAATTAATCCCTTTTTGTTTTCAATGAGGAATTAGTAGTGTGAGTAAGGACTGTAAGATCCAGGCTCAATACATATTTCTTCTCTTAGTTAAATGAATGTGCCTGTTTTGCTTATGTTAGGAAACAGGAAGATAGTGCCTTCCAAGTGCCATTGCCCTTGATGGCAGTACTATTTTTTTCTTTTACGGCAAGTGAAGCATCATCTGTTCAGATATTGTTGGATTCTGGGTGAGGTTCTTTTCTTGACAGAAGCGTGTAGCTAAGCCAACTGCACGAAGAGCTTCAAACCAGGAAAATAAGTTCTGCTGAAGATTAGGAAAAAAACTCTTCACTTCTTCACAGAGACCAAAGTTAGAAGATGGATTCCCCAGATTAATTTGTTTGAAAATACATTGAGGAAATGAAAAGGAGAAGTGAAGAGCGTATGATGGTGAAGTTGGAATGCAGCATTTTATTTTCTATTGGTATGATTATTAGGTGTTGTTTATCTGTCCCATGAGATGCAGAGTCACTTTTGTTTTTAAACTACCCCATTTCATCCAGAGTTGGATGCCAGCTGGTAGTCTTCTAAAAGTCTATTCACTTTACTGCAGAAATCAGATCTTGGCATTGTAAATTTATGCTTGGAAGTTGTCATCCCTAGTGAAAGATTTGTCATATTACCTGGGATAAATGAATAAATAAAATCACTTGAATTGTGATCCAGCTGATGGATCTGTCAAAAGTGCCTGTCCCAGAGATATGTACCACCAAGACGTGCTTTTTCCAGGAAATCAATGAATAGAAACTTCTAGTGGCTGGTTGATGCATCTGTGATTTGACTGAGTTGAGTGTTTTAATGAATTCATATAAATTGATACTTTCTATTCTCTTCATGTTTTGTGTCACTGTTATTTAAGTATCCTAGAATATGGTGCTGCCTATGAGTATCATCTGAGGATGTTGCCTTACTACATTTAGATTGAGATTTTCAGGGTAATTTTCAAAGAACATTATAAAATACTTAAAATTTTCACAATTTCATCTTCCTTCTTTCTACAAAGTATTTTTTTCAAGGGCACAGTTAAAGTCAGACCAGAATCATTATGTGAGGATCTTTTCTTTTCTTTAAAAAAACAACAAAACAGGTAGTGTTATATTCTGTTTCTATTCCAAAAGAATTTCTGCTGCCAATGAGTTTTGTGTCAGTGCTTCAGTACAGGCCAGGTGTTTGTTGTACTTCAAAGTCACTTAAACCAACATGGCAGTATTTAAGTGGGAGATAAGTGTTGGATACCACCGATGTTGCTTTCATCAGCTGAGTTTTAACTGTCAGGTTTTTGTAAGTAATATAATTAAAATGGTCATGTTCATTAGTGCCTCTAATGTGCCAGATGTTGCTGTAATGTGGCAGATGTTGTCCTCACCTTGGTTTTGATCGGTGTGTTAGGCCAAGTACGCTCTTCACCTTACTTAAATTGCTTGCCACATTTGAAGGTTCCACTCTATTTACTACAGTCTTTTACCTTCTAAATAGATACGTTAGCTAATTGCCATGTAGAAAAGTTTTGCCCAGCTACCCAAGCTCTTTCCTCTCTCTCCCATGAACTGGCTAGAGTTCTGATTTAAGCTAGTATTATGGGGGCAATTTTATACATTCTTAATAATAGTTTGTCTTGCCTTACAGAGCATTTCATCAGGTGATATAAATTATATTAAGCAATTGTTTGGTTCAGTCCAGAAATGTAACCTCTTAGGAGATGAAATGTGATGAAATGAGGGAGTTACTTAAATGCACTCAGTAACGCCACAGGGCAAGAAGTGAACTGTAATGTTTCCAGTGGGAAATGAGGAGGGAATCTGGGTGAGCAGGATACAAATACTGGATTTGGGACTGGGCCAAAATACTGGGGTTAACATTCATAAACTTGTCAGAAGTGTAATGGGATCCTGTAATCATTCATGTTGTCACATAAACTGTACATTTTCACGATACTCCTTCCCTTGACATCTTACTAGGATGCCATTTTGATACTGACTCAGAGGGAATTGCACCACTAGCTGTATCACGGGCTATGTCTCCATTAGCAGGTGGCATGGCACATCTGTAGATCACAGCAGCTGCTGCTGACTACTTCAGTTTAACCTATACGTGTTACAGTGGGGGAGGAGGCGGAGGGTTAGTCTGGAATAGGTCTCGTCTGGCCCCCGGATTGAATGTTGCTACTGCATGTGGGGTTTGAAGAGGTCTGAAGGAAAGTGTCCCTGAACCTTTGCTTCTTGAAATCCAGGCACCCCAGTGGGGTCTGTCAGCTTTTCTCTGTGTCACATAGGTGAGCTTATCCCATACAGATGACTCCACCTAATATGGATGACTCCACCGGTCATCCATGTGAGACCTCACAGATGGAAGTTGGGCTTATTTTGCACCTGCACATTGTGTTGCTGCTTGGTTGCATGGGTCATGGTGGAGACTGATGCTTGAACTGTCTCCTTCCTATGGGTCGTGGTGGAGACTGATGCTTGAACTGTCTCCTTCCTATGGGTCGTGGTGGAGACTGATGCTTGAACTGTCTCCTTCCTATGGGTCGTGGTGGAGACTGATGCTTGAACTGTCTCCTTCCTATGGGTCGTGGTGGAGACTGATGCTTGAACTGTCTCCTTCCTATGGGTCGTGGTGGAGACTGATGCTTGAACTGTCTCCTTCCTATGGGTCGTGGCGGAGACTGATGCTTGAACTGTCTCCTTCCTATGGGTCGTGGCAGAGACTGATGCTTGAACTGTCTCCTTCCTATGGGTTTGGTCACCAGCTGACCAAAGGCACTGGGGAAGGGAGAGGAACTACAGCAGCCAGTTTGAGGAAGCCCAACTGAAATGTCAAGTTTTCCCACGTGATCTTTTGTCTGAGGAAGAAGACTAACTTTTCTGACATCAACACTGTTGATGCTTTTCCCCTGGTCCTCCAGAGGTCCAGGGCCTGGGAAAGTTTGGACTGGCAGGAGTGAGTTGACCTTGAATTCTGGGAGAACCAGCAACTGCATTTTCAGCAGTGGAGAAAGCTGCCTACCATTGGTGAAGGCTTAGTCAGCTTGCACCTCTGTGAAAGGGAGCCTCTTGACTGCTGAAGCCATCAGACCTTCACAGCCCTGGCTCTCTGCTGCCGTGCTCCAGGTGAGCAACGTACTGGGAAAGCATGCAGCTCTGGTCAATATATTTAAGAAAAAAAAAACCACCACGAAAACCCAAACAAACCAAAAAACCCCAAACCTGACCTGGAGAAACAGCTGCCGAAAACAGGACAGCAAAGGTTTTCAGACAACGAAACTTAATTGCCTGAGAGGCCTAACATGGCCACCAAACCGCAGAGAGGGCGAGGGGCCTGGCCTACGGGCGCTGCGGGGCCATGGCCGGCAGCCTCTCCTGCCGCGGCCTGCCGGGCTGGCAGAGCGCTCCGCGGAGGGAGAGTCTTCGTCACCGACGTCCGAGGACTGACCGAGTCCTGACGCAGTTGAAGTGGAGCTGACACAGAAGTGTGTAGGGAGATGTGCGACATTACAGGGCACGCTCATCTTAGAACCGTGCGTATAGAAAAAGCGAACGTAGGGAACTGAACCAAGAATCTGGTCTATGCCTTTAACTGGGAAACATCTATTTCTATGCAGGTATTTTTGGACCTAAAGAAAAGCCCTGAATAACTTATAAGAAATGGGATGCAGAGCCCTGTTTTTTTTCCTTCAAATGCAGCACAGGTCTGGAGCTGTTCTGCAGATGATCTAAATGACTTTGATGGTTTGTAGCAGCACATGAAATATTTGTAGCTAAGGAGAGAACTAAAATTTAAAGGCTTGGTAGGGTACTTGAGCTGTCAAGGTAGATGGTCATCTTATTAGTCACTTACATGGACTCTGCACACTTCTAGTTTAAAAAGAAAATATTTTTCAATTTCCATTTGTTTCTGGGCCTACTTTTGTGTTAACATTTGGAAAACTTTTGAGTATATTATATCTGAATCTAGGAGAGAGTAAGTTGTAATTAATAATTTATTTGAGAAACTTCTTTATCCTATTCATGGCTTGTTTGTGAAGTGCTAGTATTTTTTTCAGAAATGTATCTATAATTTAAAATGCATCATTGGACACTTATGTGATATTTTAGTGCAGAAATGTTGATGTTGCTCGGGAATATGATTGTGGTACTGCTCTGATTTTATATTTGAAGCCTATTCTTTATATATTACTTAACATTCCTCATTTTTGATAGTTCAGTGGGGTATATTCATGGAAATTAACTGCATAAAGGTCATACAGGTATTCACGGTAAATTCAGAAAGTTTAATGAACTGTTGATGAGCTTTTCTGCCTACTCAAATTTAATAATGGCGAAAACATCCCTGAAACACACTGTAGTTTCTGGGGAAAATGTAATTGAGTTCTCGATTTAAATTTTTTACTGAGTGACGACTTCTGGAAATCTTTTGTTCAAAACATGAGCTGTGAGATTCTGCTTTAGGGTTCATTGGTACATTATACAGTCCAGCTTATTTAACAAGGAATATGATCGGCCATGTTGTATTTCTCTGCTCATTTCCTTTCGTTTACTTTTTGTTACGCTATTTAAATTTCTAAAAGCAGATGACATTTCCCCCTCTCTCTCAAGCCAGTTGGGATAAAGCAAGGTCAAATGTTTGGGGTGGTCTTTATCAATGTCTGAGTTTCACTCTCTTTCCAGTTACATTTAGCCTGAGGTTTTATATACTGTTTTAAATGGGTAAAAAACCCCAACATTCATTTGCAAGCAGAGAAACTCACACACTTGCAGGTTCGGCAATGAAGATAATTACGTAGGTACTTAGTTATGCGGGAGAACATAGACAGGCAAGCAAGGTGTAATCCTGAAGGGCTTTGGTTTGCAGGGTATGGTCTTGCTGTAAGGTCAGTCTGTTAATGGCACATACACACGCACAGGTGAAGATACAAAGGTTAAGTTATCACTAGGTGGCTTATATCATTAGCTCCTTTCGTTTCCTCAAGGCTTTGTCAAGCAGACAGTGTGCACAACAAGCCCTGTAACACTCAAGTCCTTTTAGGACTCCTTGGAGTCATTTTTGAGGCTTGACTGGGAACAGATACTGAATAAAGGAAAGCTGACTTGCAGTGAGTAGAAATGGAACACGGAAATATTTAATCTTTCAGAAAGCTGTGCATAAGCCTTTCTGTGCTGTTGCATAAAATATGACTGAAAAATGTGGTATGCCCAGATTCCCTATGGGGACAAAAGATAGCTCCACATTACTCACATTAGTGATGGCCAACATGGTATATACTTCAGCACTTCATGGCTGCAGAGTTCCTTACTTAAGTTGAGGCCAGGTATCTTGTGCTGCTCAACCCACATCTTGACCTATGCTGCCCTTTCTGTTAATTGTACTTAATCAAGTACAACTATACAAGAGACAAATACAGTAACTGCTCCTGAAAGAGTTGAAGAGTCCTCCTAAAGACCTCTCTGCCAAATCCAGTGTAGCCGGATGATACTTTAGAAAATATATTAGTCAATGAAGATCAACGGAAAATTATAGCCAGAGCCTCAGTTTAAGGTCTTCTCCTGTTAAATGCATTGGAAAATTTAAATTTTAAAAAGCTAATGAAAATCAAGTCCATGTCATTTATTTACCAATATTATCTCTTTTTAGACTGCAACTTAACTGTGGAATGCCAGCTCTCTCTGTAACAGAAAGAGCTACAAAGATTTATGTGCAGTGTTATCTCTGCATGTAATGTGTAAGACTATTAGCTTCAAGGCTCCTTTTCGGTGTTCACAAGTCCGTGCAGGGTGTGAGTTACATCATGGCCCACATTCACAGAAATGAAGAATCCTTCCTTACTGTGGCACCAAAATTAAAAATGCTTTTTACTAATGACTTTGCCAATTAATTCTTCCTTTCCCAGCTACACAGTGAAAAATCTCTGAAGGATAGATTTCATTTACAGGTGCAAGTCCATACTTACCGGTGGTTTCTGTGCCACTCTTGCAGGAGCTTTGGAAAGATATTAGTGTTTATGAACACTCTTCATCTGCTGTCTTGCACTGATTGATTGGTTTCATCATTTTCTTTGCCCTGTACTCCTGTAACTGGGTAATTGAACTGATTAGAACATAGTAGAGTGGAGTCATTGCTTATCCATTTACCTTCTCAACTAGTACCTCTTCATGCCTCTTTTCTCGCAGAAACTGTAAAAGTGTTTAAATATAAGTCTGTGTCCTTTCAGTCTCACCATAGAAGATGATGCTTAGCTGAACATACCATAAAGGTAAAGGTGCAGCACAACTCTGTGTGATTACTAGTAGTTGCAATAGTTTCCTAGCAGTAGCACAGGGTGAAAATATCAGTTGAAATAATATCATTAAATACTAAATAAGTATCATTCAAGAAGACTGAAAGTCTGAGACACTTGGGGGAAAAAAAATGTTAATTTTTAACTGAGTAGGTTTTCATTCAAGTGGAATTTAATTAAATGGTGAACTTAGAGAACATCACAAATCTAAACTGTGACAACATAAATAAGACAATAACTTAATTATTAAATATTTTGATTATTTTTAACCCTCTGTGCTGCACAGAGAGGAAGTGTTGGGGTCCATATCAGATTATGTTATATTATTTTAATTACAAATTAAATATTTTACACTATTACCTTGAGATCAAGCCACTGCAAACAAAACAAGTAAGGAAAAGAAAGTATTATTTTGATATTAAAGATGGAGAACTGAAGGAGGATAAAATTAGTTTGAGTCACAACAAACTGTGGTAAAAGAGGAGAGAAATTAAATGCAAGTCTTGAGTGACTCAAGCTTTTATTTTACTCACAAGACCAATCTTTTCCTTAGTGTTTAATATTAAACTACTTCATGAGGAAATTCAGTTAGCCCATATAGGATCAGGCATGATCTTTATATGAGTGATTGGGGGGGGGGGGCATAAAAAAGATTTAGAGAAAAATCTACCAACCAGTAAACCCAAGGCTAGGGTAAGGAGAAACATTAACAGAGATTTTTTGGTAAAAAGAAGAAGCCAGGTAGCCCATTTTAATACTGAGTTGAAAGCAGTCTGGAGTAATGGTAGAATTGAAACATGTTTGCTTACTTACATGTCAGGTTAAAATTAAACTGAATAAGATAGTTTAAAAAAATCTTCTTTTGATTCCAACAATCGCGCTGTGGTTGCTTGTCATCCTGCTGAAATAAATACGCACTGGGAAACAGGAACATTTATGACAAAAAAAAAGTAAATATGTGAGTTGCAAGATAAACAGGGAAGTGCAGAAGTTAAGCTGGCTGTCTCTGAGTTATTTGAGTTACAGCCAGAAAGTTCTTTGTTTATCTCCCAGTAAAATATCTAAGTTTCTGTAGGACGATAGCAAGTACTGCAAAAGTGGCAAATAAAACCTAAAAGGTATATAGTCTTGGGGAAGTTTCGTGACAAAACCATTTACTACACTTCCTTTATTGTCAGTTTATTTCTTTTTTCTTTTATTAAATGTAACAAAACATAACCTTTTCTGGGTTTCCTTGAAACCTGGAAAATTAAATTTGTATGTATTAGGTCAAAAAATTTAGAAATACTAAGATTTTGGTTCAACAGTAATTAAAATATGACCAAGAAAATTATTTCTTTTGAATTACAACTGGGGCTTTGAAACTAGTGAAGAAAAAGAACAGTACCCGAATACATAATTTGAGATTTTTAAAAGATCCTGTCTATTCAGTCATGTATATATATGTTAACTTTGGGGGAAGGAGAGAAGAAGAAAATCAAGAGCAATGTCATTGTGTAAAGACTAATATTCTGATGCTGTGTATTCCAGGTCTGTTGCAGAAGCCACAGAGGTTGATCTCAACATGAGAGTTGGATTGCATACAGGCAGGGTGCTTTGTGGGGTGCTGGGTCTCCGAAAATGGCAATATGATGTCTGGTCAAATGATGTGACTTTAGCTAATGTAATGGAAGCTGGAGGACTGCCTGGGTAAGTCTGAGAAAGAACCATAGAAAAAGAAACAGAAACCTGTATGGGTGAAGAACTTAATTCCTTCTTTAAGGCATTTGCACTGTAATTGCTATTGATAAGAAAGGTTGTGTTTGGTAAGAGCAACTAACGTACTATCTGATTTATCCTGTGGATTTCTCCAAATGATCTTGATATTTACATTAGTAATAGGTTAGATTAGAAGCAAAACATTCCCGGATAAAATCCTCATTAGAAGCTGCCAAATATAAAGAGTAGGAATGAGGCAATGCTGGGGATGTAGGAATGCTAGGCTTTCACCACTTCGTGTTATAAAAATAAAACCCTCTAGTTATTCCAGGAAATGCTTACCCTTGCACCTCTACACGTGGGGGGGGTGTGCCTTACTGCTTTTACATGGCAAGATTTCCAACACTAGTAGTATGCTATAGAAAAAAACACCTGTTTATGCACTCAGATATTGATGGTGTCTGTGCAAATGATACAGTAGCACATAAACCTGCAGCCAACCCCTGGGGCACCTCCTGGAATTAAGTACTCCTTGGACCCAGTTTAAAAGCACAGTGTACTCTCGCAAAGGTGCATGGGTGTGCTTCTGTGTGCAACCACATTTGGACTGGGGCCTACCATCCTCTGTTGGATTTTTAGAAGAACATGATTTGCTGAACAGGGGGACGATAGAACCTCTTAATCTTTGTGGTTAAGATGAGTGAATTTCTGATTGTTACGTATGTCTGCCTTAGCCAATTTTGGCAGTGTATTTTGTATTTTCCTTACCTTAAGGCTTTCCAGTGAAAAAAATCTGAACACATGTCTAATAGAGGAAAAAGAAGTTTCTTCTTTATGCACAGGAGAGATTCAGAGTGTGACGTCACAAGTTTCAAACAGCAGGATGTTTTTCCAAGCAGGCAGTGAGGCAAACACTTAAGAAGGCCACAAAATGTAGAAGATGATGTGCAGACTTTCACTTTCTACAAATCAACAAATCTGCACGTGTTTGGATGGTCAACAGTGATCTTGCTGTTCACTCTGCTCAAGTTTAGAAAATGCATGTAATAGAAATATTTCTATGTTCTATTTGGCTGAAAAAACAAAACAAAATTATTTTTTTACATCAAAAATAGGGGTTTGCACGTAAATTGACCTCTCTATGATCTTCTACACAGGAGTGTATTTCAGGAGCAACTAGCTCATAATGTATCTGTGCTTTAAACAACAATGTCCTATTTTTCTCTGCAGGAAAGTTCACATTACAAAGACCACCTTAGAGTGCCTAAATGGGGACTACGAGGTAGAACCAGGATATGGTCATGAAAGGAATAGTTTCTTGAAGAAGCATAATATTGAAACATATTTTATTGTGCCATCTCATCGTAGGAAGGTAAGCTTCGTGAATTCTAGCTTATTCTGTGATATGTTTTTGTAATTTAATAACTGTTCTGTGATATTCTGAAAGCAGAGGCAGTACTGGTATTTCTTATTTCTAAAAGCTCTTCAAACATTCTTGAAATTAGATCTTCTGGTTTTGACTGAGGCAGGAATGCTAAAAAAGCTAACCTTGAATGTTACATAGAGAAGATGATCAATTTACTTCTGAAGTTAAAAATAAAACAATTTTTCCCTTTACCTCCCCAAAAAGAAAACTGTTGTTTTATTCAGATTCTGTAATTGGTCTATCAGAAACTATATGATATATTACTCCAAAAATTTAATTCACTCTTCCCTTCATCCTCCCTTCAAAAGGGTGTTTCAGAATATTAATGCTAACATCTTGGCTATTTTTCTTCTAGTTTTCTTTACTCTTTCATTTCCCATGCCATTTTACCCATGCTTTCCTTTCCTCTTCTACAACCACTTACGGTACTGGTGGCTCCTTTACTGGGCCTGGAGGATTCCTCAATGAATAGGCACAGAAAAAGCAGCATTTACAGACATGTCATGCCCACAGCAGAAAAGTTAGTGAATTGAATTCAGCAGTGATTGAACTAACATCCCCTGGAAGTCTGGAAAAGCTGCCGTGTTGCTAAGCTGTACAACACAAGCCCTTTTATCCAGGTCAGAGGAAGAGGCTGCAGTCAACCATCCTGCTTTCGAATTTATATACCACTGTACCACAGATCAGGTATTTATGCTGAAGCTGAGTAAATTTTCTAAGATTACTGCAACAAGTAATATATCCTCTGTCCAAAACATGCGTGGTTTTTCCTCCTGCTACATTGAGCTGCTCATGACAAATTGAATGTTTTCCTTGCTTGCTCTGTCACCTCAGACTCCCACAATGATTTCGGTCATCCCTTTCTTATCTTAGCTGGCCTTCCCTCCAAATTTTTTTAAGCTCCCCTCTCCCTTCAGCTCCTTCCTTTTGTCAGACCCCTGAAGTTCTACTGGGGAAAGAGGAGTAAGTCAGCAGTGCTGTTGAGGGACAATAACGTTTTCTGCTCTTTTCTTTTTGGTGGAGAACAGAAAATGGAAAGTGTGGAAAGAATAAGGTGAGAGAAGATTTTAGCTCATTTGAGCGGGAACTTCATTTCTTAGATGTTGCTCAGGATTTAGCCACCCCTGATGGAGATGGATGTGACTCCTTGTTCTAACCAGATTGTCAGGATAGGGAGAACAGAGGCCCAGCACTGTGATGGCAATATCTTGAGTCTCAGCATGCAGTGAAGATGGTGACAATGGTTTTCCAACAGGTTCATTTATAGTCACACCTTTCTTCCTCAACCAGTTACTAAGTTTAGGGCAGTTCTGCTACAAAATGTTGTTGATCTCAATAGGAGTCTTGAAAGTCCGTAATCATCATTTAAACATATTCAGTTTGTTCCAACATTTTCCACATCAAATGAAGCTTTATCTTAGAAGTTATCTGCCATAACAGTTTACAGGCCAAGAGGAACTTTATTGCTCTTTATCTCAGCCAGACAACTTGGGATACAAACTTTTGCAACCCTTATCTTCTGAGACTCTGCCCAAACAAGTTTCATTCAGGGATTTGACCTTTAGAGGGAAAATTATAATACCCAATTCTGAAAGTAAGTATGAAAACAATACAGGTGAGGTTTTAAAGTGATGTCAAAGCTCCATGCTTGAGGGTGTTAGCCAATGGATGTTTGACAAAAATGTAACCAGGGGAAAACAGGTCATCTTGAATTCCATACCTGCAGTCAGTTTCTTGGTCTGAATTTGATGACTCAGGGAGGTTTTATGGGATGTTGGGAGTCCAGTCACCAGCAGAATTTGATTCTGGGAGTGAAAATTCCTGTTGTTTTACCCCGGAAAGGATGCTGCAAGTGTGTGTTTTTATGCACTTCCTCTAAAGCACCTTGTTGTTAGAGATATGAAGTGTTCTCATCTGCTGTGAAAATGATGCAATCTCACATTTTGTTCTTCTGCTGGTATATATGATTAGATTTGTTTTTAGGTGGTATGAAAGAAAACAGGTAGAAAACCAGTGGACTAGATTCTGTTTTGGCAATCACTGAGAGATTTTTCTGGTGGCTTTCTTGAAATGAAGATCAGTTCCTAAATGAATTAATCCCAATAAAGAAGAAAACGTAAGGGAGGGTTTAATTAAGGTAGATGTGTTGCTTCTTGCTGTTAGATTTGTTTGTCTTGGTTTTCTGCTGTTTTCACTCCTACAGCATTATGTATAATTTCATTTCCTATGTTATTACGTATCAGGTTTCATTTCATATTGAGAAAAGAAATAGCTGAATTTCAGGAAATTGTTGATAGGTTGGTGCACAGAGACAAGTAGAAAGAGGATAAATATGGCTATTACATATAGAAACTGTGTTGCGTCAACTCCGCTGCATAAACTAGCGATTGAGGAACAGAAGCTTGACATTCACATATTAAAGTAAACCAGGTCAATGCATGTTTAATGTGCAAGGATGAGAGCCTACTACTGTGTGAGCACACATTTCTTTGTCTTTGCAAGATTGCTGAGAAACTACTGGTGATTGCTGAGAAACGACTGATTGGTTTGTCATCAGCTACACAAACCAAATGCCATCTTACCCATGGGTGTCACTGATGGGTTTGTGGAAGTGGCAGGTGCTGCAGTACAGCTTGGCTAACGACATTAGCTCTCCGACATGCATCAATGGTGTGTCAGCCAAACTGGCAGAGGACACTTCATGAATTTTACTGGTATTGACTGGCTTCTCCACTGGGCTCGCAGATCAATCAGCATGTCACTTTGCTGTTTGTCACAGTACATCACAGCTGTCCCCAGTCTTCGTATACTTGCATACTGATCACTGGACCACGAGCTACATAATAGTATATTTACCTTCAAAATAAACACCTGCTGTCCCCTCCTACCCTGATTCAGTCATTAACTCTTCAGAGACGTAGAAACAGAAGGCTACCCATGAAGCACAGACAAGATGGAGTTTCTTTAGGTGAATTCAGGTATCTGTTGGTTTAATATTGTATTCCTTCCTCCGGAGCCTCAGTAGCTGAAATGCAGACACATTTTTTATTCTTTATGCATCATCTCTGACATTAATATGAACTGACTTTAGCAGGTATGATGCCAAGAGGAATGAAAATCAATGTTACAGCAACAGATGGCCAAGAATCTGTTGAATTTGAAAGGTAAATAGGCCCACTTAGGTTTTTTAAACATTTTATTTATTTATTTAGAAGACACATACCTCACGTTCTTCCATATTTGGTCTGACAGGAAGATCGTTCATGACAAATATCGCCCAAGCCAAAAATGAGAATAACAGTATAAGACGACTCATTCGTGTACCAGTTACATTTTAAATCTGAACAAATTATAAAGTATTCTCAATTTTTTTAATCTTTTATTGAATCAGCTAACAACCACAATTTTGTGATCTGATTGCTAGGTTGGTGTATAAGCTAATAAGTAAAGCACTTCTAAGTGACCACTGAGGGAATACTTTTCTTTTTGTTTTGTTACAGTTTTTATTTTGGTAGAGATTATATTCATCTATTATTATTATTATTAAGCAATAATTATGCGTGTTTGACTGGATAACATTCAGCTTCTAAACAGACTTAAATAATTCATCTGATTTCCAAAGGCATACAGAACTTTTTTGAAATAAATTAAATTTTTTTTGCTGGCCATCATAGTTAAAAACTTATGCAAACACGCTTTTAAAATATAACACAAAATATTATAATGCCCTGACAAAGCTTCTACTTCTGAAAATGCCAGCACACTTCTTTTAAGTAAAGTTTAATTATGTTTTCATGATATTTTATATTGATACCAAAACTTACAGTGATGTGACCAAATTAATTGCACTGAGACAAGATTTGAAAAGTTTGGTAATGTAACTAGCCACAAGTCTGACCACATACATGAATGTCTTGGACTTATAAAACAGGTCTGATCCAGTTAGAAAAACAGATCTCTTTCTAATATATTAAATGTTCACAAGATCCGTACTCTACGCTTTAGATACATGGACATTCTCTTAGTTTCAAAATGTCCTAGCTTTCTGGCGTATTGTAAATACTACTGTTCTGGATTTTATTTTGGGGGCGGGGGAGGGCAGAAATCTGGGTCAGATCTGTTAATCTCAGAGCCCCTTACAAGAACTTTGTAACTCTGCTTAGACCCAGCTAAGTAACTTTTTCCATTAATGATTCCTTGGTAATCTACCTGACTAATCCTGTTCTGACTTTCAGAGTGTATGCTTAAAATTTGATTTAATTTTTTTTTAATAGAGCAGATCTGGCTTTCATCAGAATTCTTTGTTCTTTCATTGTCAGCACTGACGTTAGTCAAATTGTCTTTGCCTCAGTTTTACAGCTGGCATAGCTGGCTCCTAGAAGCACAGCAGAAGTAGTGAGCTTAGCTGGACTGTCTACTTCCCTTCTATGGTTGCTCTAGAAAGTATGATTCTCCTGCAGGGTAGCACCTCCTAAGGTTCAGCCACAGCCTCCGTGATAACCGCCTGGTGTTGTCCTTGGGCTGGCTTCTCTGTGTTTGTTGCAGCAATTCACACTCTGAAGGCACCTCTCTAGTTTTGAAAAGGCTCATTAATTTCACCAGTTGAGAAAACAGCCCAGCGCAGACAATTAAGCGAAATTCCTAACATTCTTCTACAGATAGCCAAGCAGTGGTCAGAAGTGATGAAGTTTTTGTGAGGGAAAAGATTTCTCAGAAGGTGTTAGTTTTTGCATTTACAGAAGTGGACCTGCCATGACTGTTACTCATTGCCAGCTTAAGGGAACCTGCTGCACTGAGTAACTTTGCCAGCTCCAGAGCTAAGGCAAAGACAAATAACGCTCTAGACCATTAACAGGAAGCAATAGAGCTATGTCCAGGAAAGGGGGTGATAAAAATTATAAAAATCATAGGGAAACGCTATTGATACAACTTATAAATGATTCCTATATATTCATAAGTGTCTCCTGGATTTTACGGCATACCTCAAATATAATCAGTAATTAGCTTCCAACAGGTTGCTAATCACCATCTGCAAAATCTCTACTAATGTGCTAGTGAGTTATTCACTGACTAACTGTATTCAAAGATAGGAGTTGTCTTTTATTTGTGGCAATGTAAATCACATGGTATCTGCATCTACTATTTGAATAGCACACAGTGATGGACATTGATGAAACGTCCCTGAAAGTGAGTACCACATCTGTTTGCCCGTGGAAACTAGAAGTTTCTCTGAAAAGGCTGACATTTCTCTGTCCTACCGCACCATGTACATACAAAGCCATGTCAGGCAGTCTCAGAAAATCCTTTCTGTAGCTTGGACAGCCCTGCTCTATTGTCTGAAGTCTCTGAGTAATGCTGTGACCATCCTGAAAATCCCTGGTGAAAGGGTCTAAAGTTTTTTTTCTGCATCCTTGTTTAGTTATCCAGCTGGAAGGAAGTGGATGCTGGTTAGAGGTATGATGCTCTGTCTCCTGCCTGGTTTGCTGTGTTGAATCATGCCCTAAACGTTCCAACGCAGGCGGCTAAAATTTCAATTTTATTTTTGTCCAAAAAATAATTATAGCCAAATCAAACTACCAGCAGTCTATTTGAAAAGAAAAGTTAAAGCAATAGTTGAGGAAGAGGAGAGCACTTTTGTCAGTCTTATGATTTCAGGAAAACTCAGCTGAAAGCCTGAAGGTTCAGGAATCCTCTCAGTAAGCTCAGGAGCATCCTCTGGAAAATACTATTTAAAATGTGAAAACTCTTGCAAATGTCGGAAATATCTAGAGCAATTATCTACACTACACACCTGTGGCATAATGTGAACTGCAGATGGATTTAACAGCTCAAAAGGTTGATCAGTTAATTTCTTTGACTCATGATGAATAGGCAGAAATTCGGCAACCTGAGATTCATTCTAACTTGCATGACAACAGCTGCAAGAAAAGTGGCAAAGGCTGTCACATCACTTTTATCTGTTGTTGTTTCATCTAGCATAAACAGATGTGATTTTAGATTTCTGCGTTGCAGTCCTGTCACCAAGGAGTAACAGGGAAATAAACAAATTTTCTATCACTCCGCTGCTTGAAAAGGCAGTATTTTTTGACATCCTCCTTTACTGTTAATCAGCATAGCTTTGTTGCATGAAGCAGATGATCTGCCTTCTATGTTAAAATAAATTACTAGGCTCCATATCTTTCCACCACCAACCATTGGGTGTTGTCTGCTTCTTTCCTGTGGCTGATTTGATTGTTTTTCCCCAGGGTGGAATGAACTTTATGCAGTATAGCCCAGAGAAAACAACATAGAATCATGATGGCTTTTTTGCTTTGTGTGGATAAAATACATAGTAACTACATGTGCTTGCCTTATTGCTTTGTTGGTGAATCACTTTCACCTGTGAATCATTGTTAGCAGCTAGCATGTTTCACAAGTGTAACTGCTCATATACACTCTTGAGATGCTTTCTATTATGTCTTAATAATACTTTCATCTAACTTTTTAAAGTGAAGCAATTTGATTTTTGATAGCAGTTTGTTAGATTTTGTCTGACCTGATTAAAAGATGTCATCTTGGCATCATCATGTGAACAACAACAAAAGAAAAAAAGGCTACAGAAGGAAAAAAGTAAACTGAGTGAAACAATAGGTCTAAAATTATTGTACTTAATTATTTTTATTTTATTATTTCCATTCAGATTGAAGTTCCATCTATATTTGTAGGAAATTTCCTTCTCTGCAAAGTTAATTTGATTTCTGGTTAGGTCTACGTGAACGTGCCACACGGTTCTCAGATTCTCCTGTTTTTTTCCAAATGTGTAAAATTTTGTATTTTCCACAGAGCACTTATGGCCCAATAAATCCATCCATATGGCTAGCAGATCCCTAGGATTTTTTTGCATCTGGCTCTTCTGAAAATATCCATTCCACTTTGTCTCAAGAAAGTTTTCACGGTCCTTGTAAGTTGTCAGCTTTCTGGACTAATTCATTTTGAGGATATTTTTACTTAAGCGACCGTATGCTTACCAGCCCTTATGGAGTGCTAGAGCTCCGACTTCTAAACTCTAAGTAGTAAGAGAAGAAAAAAGCTTTACAGTTAACGCAGGGCATGTGAAAACTTTTCCAACTACTCAAACTCTCCTTTGCTAGCGCACAGCAAGCAAAAAAGTATTTGACAAAATTGTTCTAATTTGAAATGCCCCAAGTTAGGCATCTGAGTCCATAGCTGGGCACACACTGATGATTTCTGCTTTCAAATGGACGACTATCTGCAGCTACCACTGCTGCCATGACTAGGAGAGTCCGGGGTGGTCTTTGCTCTCCGTGGCTGAAAGCTCCTACAGAGGAACCTTAACTAGAGATCTGGATGCATAACTTGGGCATTTCAGGTTTTAACACCTTCGACATACCTCAGCAGATCTGATTGAACAGATAAACACACAGCCTCTCGAGGGAAGTTCTAGCTTGTATCTGGGCAGGGACTGATCTGTGCCTGAGACTTTGCCTTGCTCAAGTTGTTGGAATATACACACCCTGACACTGGAAGTAGACTGATTGTGTTACCACCCAGCAAACACAGACAGAGGAATGATGCTTGTGTTGCAGAGTGTGTTGCTCTACATCCTCAGGATTGTTTCTGCCGTTGCTGTGAAGCTGCTAGTGCATCATCGTCAATGTGACAGCCCGCAGCTCGGCCTGTCAGTGATGGTGGAATTAGTTATGTGTTCTAACATTGTCCTCCTCCCTTCTTTTTCTTCTTCCAGAAACGTGGAATCTGTAGATGGGAGAAATGTAGGGCACTGGTATAAGATTTTCTCTGTTATTGATCTCCTAGAGATTGTTTTAGTCTTCACAGCTGCTAAAAACTTTCTACATCTATGTCAAGAAAGTGGCCACAACATTCTGAATGTTAAGGGTTTGTCTTAATAGAATCTATTATTTACTGGTAAAAATTACCAATATACTTTCCTGACAGACAGCTGAGGTGTGATAAGCAAAATATATCGTAAGGGCCATGGAAAAGGATGAAACAGCCAATGTCTGATGCTATTAACTGTAAGAAAAAAAAAAAATTTGCTCACCTATCTCAGGACAAGATGGCTTGCAGATAGTAATAGAGCAAACACTACTACCAAGAGGCATGGTCCTGCCCACCTGAAGACAGCAAGCACAGACAGACATAGTGCTACAGCATTTATGGTTTCTGTAAATGTGTTTTGAATGTCATTAGTATCTTCTTTCCCATGCCATTTTAAGCACTAAGATTGAATATAGTCAGGGGAACAGTCTGCTGCTGTTTCTGAGAGTCCCAGATAAGCACCAGTGAATCCCTTACATGAGATTCAAACACTGGGGTGTTTTCCCAGAATTCTAATCAGCGCTAGTTTGTTTTCTGCATACTTAAAGACACTCACTAAGCTCTAGATAGTCTGGCTGCTTTCAGAGTGCTCTCTTAGAAGATCCCAGCTCTTAACCTTCTTTGCCAGCTGTGTTGCAGCAAACCACCACCTTAAAATTATGAAGCAAAAGAACAGTGAACGAATAAGAGACGATCCCGAGGGTCAAAAAGAAGTGTGAAAGTAAAATACATTGACAAAATGAGCTGGAATGAGAATGCTGCAGTCCAGCTTTCCTGTAATGCTGGCCTGGGGTGAGTTCAGAGAAAAGGCAGATTGAAAGACATTGGGGTTGCGTTTTTTGTTTGCTTTTTTTTTAAAGTCTGTTTTAACAGACTGTACAGCATTTCTTGCCTTTATCAGAGGCTTACAGCAGACAGTGAGATTACCTGAATATTCCACTCAGAAGTACACTGTGTCAAAAGTGTTGTTCTGCTGTAAAAGTAATAATAAAAAAGGGACATGATTTGTGAGATGAATGTGGGAGAGAATTCCTTTGTTTGTATTTTTGATGTTGTGTATATATAATAGTAGAATGGAAAATCCTCAGTCCCAGTGCAGAATCTGTATGTCCTGCAACCACCAGAATAAAAAAAAAAAAAGAAAAAGCTATATATAAAATTATACATGATCTGAGAACTGCCAGTGTGCCTGATGTGTGTATTGCAGTGTCCTTTGAGCGGTTAGGTTCTTGGCCAGCCACGAAGAGCTGTAGCTATATGTGTTCCACACGTTTTCATAGCATCGCGCAGTAGCTGAATTTGGAAGGGGCCTTTGGAGGTCACATGGCTGACCTCCCTTCTCAAAGCAAGGCCAGCTTTGCAGCTCGATCCACGTTGGAAACTGCAGGTTGCTCAGGGCAATTCGTCTGAGCGAGTGCTGAGTGTTTCCCCAGCTGGAGATGTGGCAGCCCCTCTGGGCAGCCTGCTCCAGCGCATGATCCTCCTCACGGTTAAAACTCCTGTTCTTTGTATCAGATGGGAATTTCCCTTGGTCCAGCCTATGTCCATTGCCTCTTTGGCTTTTTCTGAGCATTTTTGGGATGCATCTAGCTCCGTCTTCTCTCTGACTGCTACTTAGGTGGCTGAAGGCAGCAATTAGGTCCCTCCTTAGCCTTCTCTTCCTCCAGCTAAATTAACTGAATTCCCTCGGGTTCTTCTCATATATCGTATGCTTTGGAACCCTAATTGTTTTGGTGAATCTTTGCTGAACTCGCTCCAGTTTGTCACTGTTTTTCTTGTACTGGGGAGCCCAGAAGTAAACACACTACTCCATTTTTTTCGGTGACTTCTATTTGACATCCAGACAGCTAGAAAACACCCCTGTATTTCCAACATACAAACGGTGTATACAATTGATACGCTATCTGCTGATAAGATTTATAAACAAAAAGAGCAGTCAATGGTATGAGCTAAAAATGTTCTACCTACTTCTTTGAAGATATAGTCAGGAAACTGCATGAAAGTATGTGTTTGAGGAAAAGCTGTGTTGGTGACAGGACCACACTGCCTGAGCCAAACTTCCAAGTTTTCAAGTTGCAGGTTGTTCTCCGAAATGCATCTGTTATAAGAAGTTTGCAGCGAGGAAAGTCTAAATTCTTCTCTTTTCACAGGACTTCAAATCCTTGTAGGAGGATATAGTCACGCCCATGTGCTTACCTTTCTCGGTTATGCCTTCTTGAATCTTTTGCTAGTAAGATGTTCTACTTATTCTTTGCCACTCTTGCACCTTTACTGTGACATTTCCATAATGAAGGCTGTCAGGCAGCTTCTGGAGCTCTCTGTACTTATTTAAGAGCGTCTTTTCCAGCCAACCTAATAGAGACCTAAAACTGAAGTTGTTGACCTAGTTAAGGCAATGTCCACAGTGAAAGGTTTGAGCAAAGGAAGAGCTAATGATCTCTTGAGATACGGTCCACCTGTACACTTCTGTGTATTCCCTTTTTATCTCTGTGTCTTGAAAAAAATGAAGCAAAATTCAAAACTGGAGGGAGTTCCAAGAAAGTTGCTCATTTTTGTTGTATCAAAAGGTTGATAGGGAGGCTGAGTAAAATACATGGTACTTCTAGAGGAATTATGGCTACATGAGGAAAATTTTTAAGTGGAGTACCTGTCCAATAAGTATGTTTTAACTGTTGGGAATGGTAGCTCAAAAGCTGATCGTATCTGCCATACATAGGCCTAACAACTATCTACTTGGTGTCCTTAGGAATACCTAAGGGATGATTAGTATGTGAATATCCTTGTACAGTATCTTCTATGTGGTTATTGCAATACAGCAGTAAGTCTTCTGCCAGAAAGCCCTCAAAAGAAAGAGATCATATTGTGAATCTGTTCATGGAGACTTTTGTTAAACTATCACTTATACAAGTGGTTAGACACTAGGTACACTAGTGTCGTTTTAGATTCCAGCTGTTGACCGTGCAGTACAGTGCTGGTGACGCTAGCTGGCTTGAGCCAGCCTTTCAGGGCACAATAAACTGCACATGTGCAGACCTGGGCAGCTTTCCACATTTGAAACATGTCACGTGCTTATAACATAGCCATCTGCTAATAGAAAATGTGCAACTTTTTATACACAAGTCATTTTTGTGTTTCATAGCCACAGTGTAACTGACTAAACAGAGTAGTGGTAGATCAATAGGATATACCCTTGATTCTCCAGAAAATGCAAGTGCATAGCTGTATGTGTTAAACAGCACAGCAAACCAATACCTGAGATGCCATTTGGAATATAAACAGTGTCATTTGCCTTGTCTCTCTAAATTTAGGTATCCATGAAAACATGCATTAAACAAATACTTCCAGTTTACTTCCCTCTTCATTCCTTGATCATTGAAGTAATGATGTAAAGTGCTGTAGTAAATCATAGTATTGTGAAGACTAGACAGCAAATCTGCAGTGCCATTTGTGGGGTTTAGAGCATTTGAATAAAGTTTTTGGAGTGTGATTTGCTCTGTCTTTTGTACCTAGGAACACTAGGGACCAAATCCTCTGTGCTTCTTTGTTTTGCTGTTCCAGAAAAGACTAATTTCACAAGCTGAAATTCCCATACTGTGGTGGCATGGGGTCCTTCCACATTGCCATGAACACTGCTTTACACATTCCACATGCCAGAAGCATGAATAAGACTGGTATAAATACTGAGGGTAGAATAAAGGATCACTCTTATTCTGATCTGTGAAAGCGTCTGAACATGTGCTAGGGGTTTATTAAAGTCAGCAAGAGTTAAATACATGCTTAAGAGTTAACCAAGAAAATATTTGTCCTTGCTGAATGGGGAGCTCGATGGTAAAAGGAAAAGATTATACCCAACCCTTTGAGGATATTTCTCTGTGTTATAACAGTTGTTGCTTTGGAGAAATAAGATGTAAAGTGTAATTTCAGTGCCTCACAGTCTCCTTTTAGGGCATGTATACAAGTGTATTTTGCTTTAAAGCAAAAGCTATCCTTTTCTGATTTTAATGGGCTTACCAGTGGCTGAAGCAACAAAATGAGGAAATAAGAAAAAGACTGAAATTATATTTTTTTAACATCAATTAATAAAAACGCTAATTTTCTCCTTATTTTTTCCTGTATTTTTCCAGAATTTATTTTAAGGTTAAAGAAATACAAATATTGCCTCTTTTATGAGTTTGTCGTTAATAAATTTTTTTTTATGCTCTACATTTCTAAGTAGAAAACAGTTCCTGAAATGTTAAGTGTGTGTTTAAATACTGTCTGTTCAATAGATTCTTCATATCTCAGGTTAAAAAAAGATGAAGTAATCTTCATCTGCAAATACACGATCTTTATCAAAATGCATTGCTTCTTGATTAGAATATTGCTTTGTTCTGACCACTAGACAGTGTAAATGTCTGCAGGTATCTTATGTCTGCATGGGAATAAATACTATTTTTCTGACCAACAGATATTTCCTGGACTGATTCTCTCAGACATTAAGCCTGCCAAAAGAATGAAGTTCAAGACAGTCTGCTACCTGCTTGTTCAGCTCATGCACTGTCGTAAGATGTTCAAAGCAGAGATCCCTTTCTCCAATGTCATGACGTGTGAGGATGATGATAAGGTAATCCATGAGGGCTCTTTGGGCATCGGTTCCAGGGCTGCACAAGCAGACTTGCTCTGAGAACATATGGGGTGACCTGACCAACCAATAGAGGAGTTCCTGGTGTTCCTGCTGGAGCTAGAGCTTTCTAATGCCCACAGCCTTCTGACAGTAAAGACAAAATTTAATTATAACAGGCCTCAAATTTGGAGCTCCTCTTGAACAAGCACAGGTGGCCTATGTGGCTTCTATTAAGGGCTTCCTTCAAGGGAATTAGAGTTTCTGAGGCTTTTTCTGCAATTACCAAGAGCAGGTTTTTTGCGTCATGAATCCATCACAGGCTGAAGCTGATGGCAGCAAATGCAAAATAACAGAATAATTTTGTATCTCTGGATGGTTTTCTAAAAAATGAAGGGCAACTGATTAGCCAAAAAAACTCTTAATCCCCAATACAAATCCTAAATACAAAAGTCTCTAATAAAAATACGAATACCACTTTCTTGAATGGCTTGTAATGCCATAACTCAAAATTGCTTTACATACTGGTTTACTTCCTTTTCTGCATGTGGATCTACCCAGAAGTTCATGGAGAAAAAACTTTTCGAGTTGCTCATTCCATTTTCTTTGCCAGCAGGTGGCAATATTACATAGGTCACTCCACCAGTGCTCCAAAGCAGGGCATGTGGGCATTGGAATCAGTCGTTCATCTTGACTGAATACTCCACCCTTTTTTTTTTTTTTTTTAAATAATGAACATTTATTGAAGATTCATGCTAAATCTTAACTTTCAGAAAGCATTCTAACTTTTATATTTTGGATTTTACATGTGCTTGTGTTTATTCTGCGGGAAAAGGGGAGAAAAGTCTGTTAGTTCCTTTAAAACACAGTTTCAGTGAAGACTTGCAGAAACTCCATATTTGATTTTGAAATTGGCCACATACAAAGCCTTCCAATTGTGAATTAGTACTGTTCTTTGAGTATTTAAAAAAAGTAACTAACACATTCTTTGAAGCATGTGCAATGCTTTACCATCTGTCTTGTGTATATGTATGTATAAATATGGTAGTATATGCAGAAAATCCTGATATGGGTTTGCTAGGGATCCAATGAAAATTTTCTCATGTCAGAACATTTACAGTGAAGTTTGACAATGCTATCTTTAACTGAACCAGTTGTTCTGAGCTTTTGTACCTAATACGTAACATTTATCATGGAGCATGATATATGATTTTAATACAAATACGCTGTGTGGCAATGTAGGGTTTCTTCAGAGATATCGGTCCTCAAATCATGTAAAACAAGCTATGGCTATAAAGGCTTTGAAGCCAGCACATTACTGTACCATGTGTTTGTTTATTTAATTTCTGAGAAATATAAATACTGGATCTTGATTGCATATAAGACATAATGTAAGTCTACTGTGTGAAATAATAATAGAGATAAAAATAAGAGACCTAGTGAAAATAATTATATGTGAGCAACAGCTATTTTGATTAAACACAGTAACTTTAACCCTATTTCAAAGCGGCAGAATAGATAATATAATTTATTCCATCTGTCAGAATAACTCCAATTGTCTACCCTCATTCCAGATTTTGAAGCAAAGAAGTATTTTCTTTTTTTTTTAATGCTGTTTTGTACACCTCTATTATTATACTATAGGTTTAAATTTGGATTATAAAAAATCCCTAAAGATGTACTTTCTGCTGCACCTTAAGCAATACATATGCTAACTAATTGTTCTTTAGCTTTATGAAGAGCAAAATTGTATATTCCCCAAAATACTCCTGAAAGCACTCAGTTTCCTTACAAACTTTTGGGACAAATGTCTTCTGCAAGAGAACAACTTCATCTCTGTTCAGAAGCATTTAGAATAGTTGTTTGACTGGCAATTTAAGATTTCTGTTATAGCTAAAAGAACCCAGAAGATTGGATGTCAAAGCTCTAATCCATATATGTCCACAAGATTACTTTTCATGTTGAAACAATTAGTTCTTACACCACAGACAACAAGTAATGGGATCTGATAGTTTGAAGAAAAATGCTTCAAGTAGCCTCATAATTGTTTAATGCTGGTATAACCTGCCCTCTACATATAAAGCCAGAAAAACAGAACTTGGAAAGTTATTTCATCCTTGCTAAGGTCCATTCTTCTTTATGGTCAGAAAACTGAAGTGTCAGTCAGCAGTTAACCCTTCCCACTGTTCATAAATATTCAGGTATAATACACATATAACATAAGCTAATGTAAGCTGTCTGTAAGCTAATGAACTGCTGTAGTCCACTGTGTTCACTGATGAGGATCTCACGAGAACTACTTCTTGTGGAACAAGACAGGAAACTGCCATTCCTGCAGAATTACTTAAATAATTACTTAAATGGCGGTCACCACCTCTTTCTACCATCTGGTTTAAAAGGATATTTTGTAGTATAGCCTTTAAAGAGTGGGCTATTAAGTACTGACTGCTCTGAAGAGAAAAATTTAGTGTGCTTTTGTAACAGCTTGCTGACAGACTCTGCTGATTATATCCTGAGCCAACATTGTCCTTATCCCTGAGCAGACTTGTCATTTCATAATGTTTTGAATTGTCTTCCTGAACTCTGCAGATGTTAGGTAAAAAAATACTCCTTTAACTGTATAAAAATAGTACAACTTGCCTGAGCTTGGCTGTCAAAACTATTCTGGGAAGTAAGGCTTGACCCCTTTTGAGGTGAAAAGGATATTCAATTGATGTCTCTTTCTTCCTGCTCAATGTGCTAACCATTAGGTAACTGTTTTTTCTTTTACAAGATTGGCCTACATCTTTCTCACTCTGTGTTTAAAAAATGCGCTTCTACAAGAGTATTTTGTGAAGGCCCAGATCCTTTCAGCATGCTGGGGCACGGGCAGTCATACTAGTGCAGATCTAGCCGTAATGGTTGGGTTACAGTGCCCTCACCTGAAGGTTACCGCCAGTGTGGCTGAGACGCTGCTCACCGTCTTCTGAGTGCTCGCTGTGAAAAGTGAGACAGATTGTCTAAAATCCCTTTCAGGTGCGCTCTGTGATAAATCTTTTTCACCGAGAAGGACTATGAGTGATCATCTTGTCAGTTGTGCTATCTCAGGCAGAGAGGAATTAACCCCAGTTAGGCACAGGTGAGCTCTGGTAATCTATTGGACTGCTCCATCTGGATCTGCAAGTGCACTTAAGGCATACCCAAGAGGTCTTAACAAGAGAGCCACTTGGGTGAGTTAAAGATAGGAACACTTGATATTTCAGACCCTTTGAAGTTCACATATGGTCATTGTGCAAGAAGTTAAGGAAAATTATCTCTTCAAAGTGTGTATTGTTACCTAGACAGTCTTGGATAGTAGGACTTTTCCTGTATCATAAAGAGCCTGGTTGTCTTGTGTTCAGGATGTCCAGAGCTCCCTGTCTTCCATCAAGAAAAAAATTCTAATTATTCTTCTAGGTAAAGTCACACTGGTTGGGATCAAACTGATGAGTTCCTCAGTTGCAGAGAAGTGTCAGGGCAGTATGTGAAGAGAATTTCTGTGGATGAGGATTGAAATCCTGGAATGCAGTGGGGGTTTTCTCATTGATTTTAATGAGATCGGGATTTCAGCTAGGGAGTTTTTGAAAGATGGCAATCACACAGAGATAAGATCTCTGTCTTTTGTAGTTGCTCTGCTTAATGGATTCCTCATCCTGTCTGTGAGCTTGAGATAGTATGAACAGCAATGAAAAATTTCAATGTTAATAAAATCTGTGCTTCTTTCTTCATCTGTCCTACAGAGGAGAGCATTAAGGACAGCCTCTGAAAAACTCAGGAATCGTTCCTCTTTTTCTACCAATGTTGTATACAACACTCCAGGAACTCGAGTAAACAGATACATCAGCCGTTTGATAGAGGCCCGGCAAACTGAGTCTGAGATGGCTGACTTGAACTTCATTACCCTGAAGTATAAACAAATTGAGCGTGAAAATAAAGTAAGGGATTTTTAAATTGTTTTTACTGATTTCGCTAACCATGAGCCAACTAGCATTGTTTTTTTGTTTGGTTTTAGACAATATTTAAATTCTACTCCCTATCTTTAAATCTCTCCACCTTCTGTGGAAGCACTTGGAAGGGATAAAAAGAAAGATCAGTATCTTTCTACTCATCAAGATCCTCCCCCATAGAGTTACACATCCTGTGTTTTGGCGTTCCTTTTGCTTCTCCAAACTGCCTGACCTCCATCACCTGTTTAATGCTGTCTCATGGCAATGTGGCTGCCAAGTGACTCATCTGCTCTGGAGAAGTGTTAATGACAGGAGGATGCTTCCCTCTGCTTATGTAGGCTGATAAGTATTGAGCCCATCAGTCCTAGAAAATATTAAAATATCATAAATCTCTGGGCAAGGTTGTGATCTTATGCCAGTGTGACTGTGCTGAAAGCAGCAGACTTATTCCAGACTTACAAGCAAGCATATAAGCTAACAAAGTAGAGCTCTTTGTTCCTACCTCGTATGGGGTTTGTTTGTAAATACAAATTGTTTTAATTGGAAAAAAAAAAAGCCTTTGGTTTATGTGTTTGAAAAAGCAAAAGTGATATGATTTTGGATTAATGTGGCAGTAGTGTTTATTTTTCAACTGTAAGTCACTTTGTACATGTCACTGCTGTTTCAAGTCAGAAGGCTGTGTGCCACATTGGACTCAATTTTTTTAAGTTCTCAAGTTTCCACATTGATTTACTATTTAATTGTCATTGTTTTCTTTCAAAATAAGAAAGTCTTTTGGTGTAAATGAGATTGAAACTTGGATCTTTCTGAGAAAACAATCATGCATTTCCCTGAAAAGTGTCTGTTGTAAGGACTGTGGCTTAGTGGAATCAGGGACAGTAATTGCTCAAAACTGAGCCCGTGTGTCTCATAAGCAGCTGCCTCCAGCCCACCCATTAGTGTCCTGTCCTGAGCAGGTGAGGTGACAGGACTCCTTAAAGGCAGCACCAAGGAGGTTTTGGCCTTTTTTTGTGATGAGTAGGTGGAGAGAAGCGAGTGCCACCTCCTTCTGGTTCAGAAATCGCTGAATCCATTTTGCTCCAAAAGATAAAGTTATGTCTGAGCCTAACCCAGATTTGACTAGTTACAGGTTGAAAACTAAACAGCTAGTCAACAGGAGCAGCTGAAACAGAAGGCTGTCAAGGAGAATGTTTTGTAGACTTGCCTCACCTTTTTTTTTCATTAAGCAATGATTATTTGTATGTTTATAAAGTGGGTAGGGGCTTGTTTTATTTTAGGCTCTAGTTCTTTCTTACTGAGAATGGACAAGCGTGGCTGGGTGTGTATAAAATGCTCACTGTCTTCATTTCTTCCTTTCTTTAACAGTATCACCAGCTTCAGGATGAGTACTTCACCAGTGCTGTAGTTCTCTCGCTAATTCTAGCTGCCTTATTTGGCCTTGTCTACCTTCTAATAATACCACAGTAAGTTTCTGTCTTTTACCATTATAATTCAAAGTGGAACATCTTCAAGCATCCTGCACAGGTCAAAACATTAATGTCTTTGGAATGGGAATTAGCACCCAGGTCAGTATCTTCTCAGACAGGAGATTCTCTGTTGGTATACCCTCAGTCTAAGTGTTCTCCCTTATGTTTGTCCAAAGGAGCCACATTTTGCTATATTTTTTAAAACAATTTCTTCCCTGTTGTCTCTCTTTTTTTTCTTTTTTTTTTTTCCTTTCTTTTTTTTTCTTTTTTGGTAGAAGAATGCACTAGAAGACAAACCCACTGAAATCTGCTAAACTTGTTTAAAGCATTTCTGCACTACAAAGGTGTTACTGCAGCTTTTCTAAATGTATTTGTGCTGGCTTTGGAAGAGGTACTTCAGGTATTAATAATAACGTAGATAAAACTATACAGAGCTTAACGGGAACTAAGTACTGAAGTATCCATCTAGCTTTTCAGCACAAATTTATAGCCTGCATTGAGGTTTTTGGTATCAATGCTGTCACAACACAAACTGCCTAGTGCATAGTTTGGCCATTCCCACGTGAGTTGCAGTCAGACCTTGGCTGCACTAAAGCAGACATAACCAAATACTCATGATGTATTTGGGGAGTGTCTGATGCATATTGTTGAGTGATATAGTTTAGTGATTACTTCAGATTTTTTTCAATTCTATGTGAATGGTTACTAAATAAAAAAATAATTAGACGTCACTTTCAATTCTAGGGGTTATAATAAATAGATATAATTCTGTTCAAGGTATAAAAATGATTAGTAATAAACTTTTTCAGTTGAGAGTATCAAAACATTCAAAATAAGTTCCCCTCACTTTTACTGATTATTAGGATTTCAGTGGGAATAGAACTGGCTACAGGATAATGCTTTTGAAAATCCTGTTTTAAATTCTATTCACAAATCTCCAGTCAGAATAATACTTACTCCTATATTCTATTATTTCTAATTGAAAGTTTGAGAAACTCCTTTTTTACTTTAATAATAATAAACATGTTAAATTTGTTATATAATACTTTCATCTGAGGAATTCAAAGTCACTTACAAAAATCATCTGATTTCCAGACTAACGACCTCTACTGACTAATTGGAGCATAGTTAAGGACTCTTTCACGCAATTCTGAATCCCAGCTGCAGTACATGGCAATTTAGAACAAGGAGAGACAAACAGTATTAGTGTAGTTGAAACTAGAACGAATTCCCAAGAATCATATGGTATGGTAGTTGGTAACCTGTCCAAAAAGTACTGTCACTTAAAAAACAGCTGGACAGAGATTCAGTCTAAGCTCTGATCTGACAGACCCACAAGCTGCAGCAGAACATGACCACTGAAGGCCACGAACATGGACTGGTTCATCACTGGGTTAGTTAGTGGGTTACACCCACTGAATGGTCTTAAGTGCTCTCTTCCAGTGTCCGTTGGTGATGGCTTCATACAACCAAATTCCTAGTCTTCTTGGGCTCTTCCCTCACTGTGACACAGATGCAACCATGAGCTAGCCTAAAACTTTGGAAGTACTGGAAAATTTCCCCTCTCAACTGAACTTGGAGCTTTAAGTTGCTCTTTAGATTGCCAAAGTAGTTGTAAGCATGACAAGAGAATGCAAAAGCCAAGACAAGATGTGTAATGTGTTACTATAATGGGAGAAGCGATAATAATAGTGTTTGACATGTATCACAATATTCCAAGGAGGGGGTTCAAAATCTAGAGACAAGAAAATGTTGTAAGAAAGCCAGTTGCTGCATAAATACACAGAAAGCAACGGGTTTGACATTCTCACAATTCCTATGACCATCTGAGCAAAACAGCTTCTCAGCTAAAGACATATTTTATATCCCCAGATGGAGTTGGTGAAAGTAAGGCTATGTTCCTGTCAACCTAAGCTGTCCAATTATGGAGGCACACATGCAGTGTAGCCACTAAAAGCCCTGATGATGAATCTTTCTGATGTCTTATGCTGGGTTTATTTTTAAAAAACAATGTAGCCCTTTGTTACTGGTGCCAACCCAAATCTCTGCCACTCAGCACTAGTGTCAGTTGCTGGCTGTTGCTGCCTTAAAAGATGGTGTCGCAATCATGTCCCCTGCATTTTTTTCTAGCATACTACCATCCTGAATACAAGCCAATTCTCTAAATCACAGGAGAGTCTTGCTGTCTATTAATGCGTATATTCAGAATCCACACTGAGAGCATCTAGTCACCTCCCCGTTCTGGATACACATACTACACCACAGAATTTTCGCTGTTTGTGTATTGGTGGGAATTGTTACATGAATTTGAAATCAAAGCCAAATACTGAGAAATTCTACAGCAGAATTGCACTCTTCTACTGTTAGAAACCCTATATAAGCAATCTTTCCCCAGTGATGGTCAAGGGCAGAGATACATATACGCCTGCAGCCATGGCTCACATCTTCTGGACTGGCTGGGTTGTTCTCACAAGGCTAGAAAAGAAGGTGTGAAGATCATGTTAATGCTGCTGTCACATGGCCCTGGTTGCATGGCTGGCTTGGGGCCAGGCTGTCCCTGAGTGTAAATCAAAGCACCAGCTTGCTCACATCCATAAGGTATCGTTCCAATAACATGGGTTTTCTGGAGGAGGGAAGTGCTTGGCCTGCACCTCTCTTCTTATGAAGAACAAGCCTATTTTGAAAGATCAGGAGAGGGAAGATTAAGAATTAAAAGAATTATTACAGCGTCTTTGTGAAACCTAAGATTTTTCTAACCATTGAGGAAGACTCAAAAGGAAGGAGTTGCTCTGTTTCATTAGAAGAAGGGATTGCAGTCTGATCTGATTTTATTTGGCTTGATAAGTGACTAAGTTGACTGACCTCTGATTTCTGAATCTTTGAGGAGAGATTAGAAGAGAAAAGCATCTGGTAACTGTTACACAGCTGTCAAGGCCAAGTAATTGGGTTACACACTCCACTTGCAAGAGTCATCATGCTGAATATTCTGCATTAGCCTACAATTAGAAAGTGTCTCTCCTAACATACCATACAGTTGAATTTTTGAGGTGCTTTGATCTTGCTGAGGTCAGAGTAGGTACCTTATATAAGAGCATTTACTGATTTCTCATTCTTGAGAGCGGTGCATTTCACTGTGAAATTTCCTCTGCAACGGTTAGCATTACAGCAAGGGTGAGGGGGTGATCCTCCACCATTCATTCAAAATACCATTTCAGAAGGACCCCTGTGCTGTTTGTTCTCATCTGCTACTGAGTTGCATTGCTTTACTTCTACTGTGTTTTGTTTCTAGGAGTACCATAGTTCTTGTTCTCCTGGTGTTCTGCATATGCTTCCTAGTGGCTTGTATTATGTACCTACATGTCACACGAGTACAAGTAAGTGATTCAAGATTTTATGACTATTCTTCCTTTTGGTGGCTATGCTTCGTTTGTCCTTTGGAATATGAAGCCATAAGTGCATGCTTCACACAGTCATACAGTCTGAAATCTGTGCTTTTCAAGTTCATTGCTAAATAATGTATTAGGCACTTCAAAACCGAAGATGGTTCACCCGAAAGTAGACTTTTTACATGAGTGATCATTACAGCAGTGTAGCATTCAGTGCCATTAATGCTATGCTTTTTGTCTTTTTTGCTACGTCTTCCCTGAACACCTATCACTAGCTACTGAATCATTCCAGTGCTCAGATAAACAGCTGCTTTAACCTGACTTTTTCTCCTTTCTGACTACAGAGTACACCAATTCTCCCTTCCATTCCAACTGGTATCTGGGTGTAAAGTCCTGCTAACTTCCCCTCTGTTTTCAAAACTTTTCCTGCCAAAGCAGCAGCTGTTTTGATGGTAAAGCACAATGTTTTGTACACGCAACCCTTGGCCTTTTCAAAACCTTTAGTAATGATTAATTCTCCTGCATTACATTTTCACAACAGTAATGATGCAGAAGGACATTTGGTTGTTGGAGGAGAGAACTAGGTCTTCCAGATCAGAATAAAACATCTACAGACTAATATTCTGATGAAAAAAATCTATAGTGGCTTAATCTAAATTTAGTCTTTTCAGACAAATATCAGGAGAAAACACCTACACAGTTAATCAGCTTTGCTGATTAGCACACACTAATTTTTAGTTAAGAAAAAATGCCCTTTGGCAGGAGGAAAGTAATTGTTTTCATGGAAACATAAATAGTATATTAGCAGACTATCTGGTACAGAGCAGATCTTTATTTACAAACTTACACAATTATTTGGGAGTAATTTTGATGATCTCTTTTGTTTCATAAAGGCACAGTAATTTATCATCTGTTGTTCTGTCTATGGACGGTAGAAACACAGATGAAGTTTGGAGGAAATTGCTCCTCTTTATGCCACTTCCCTGGGGCTAGCGCAAACTTAAGGTTTGTTCCAGCTGTTTTGGCAGTCAACAGCATTTGAACTTATTCCAGGTTCCTCTAGAGATTCAGTACCTTACAGGATCAAATCCAGCATTAGAAAAATAAAGAAATATAAAACCTCAGAATATCACAGTTTGACATTTTGTGGTGAAAATTTGTCTTATATAATAAATAAAAGATAATGAATATTCTACATATAATTAATACAGAATTGTAAACCAGTCATTCCCCTATTTTAATCAGTCTTCTGGCACTTATTTGCTATTTTACACTGGACAAGTGACTCAACTTCTCCATGCCTTAGCATTAAAGGCCTCACTCATAAAACCACTATAATAATGTTTTACTATACCAGTTACCTAGCATTTGGGGGATCTGACAGTACTTGTTTAGTTAATAAAAATTCCAGAAATGAAAGAAAACAAAGAAAATAAAGCCCAAAATGCTCTGCTATCATAAAAGAGCAGATGCAATCTTAGAATGACCAAAAGTGAGAAGTATAAACCATTTAAGTGTCAGTCAGAGTTTTAATTCAGACATGTCTCATACCTTCTAAAGGTTTATTTTCCTTTTTAACACAATAGCCTAGCATGTCAACATTTAGAACATATACATACCACACACACAAAAAAGAGTGTCTGTGCAATGTGTCAGGACACACTGTCTTTGAATCTGCATTTTGCTTTGTCACTATTAACCGTGCAGCATTACCTTTGAACTACGGGGATTCTCTCTGTAACAAGCAGTAGATAACTTACTTGGTTGCAGACTGAATTAATGGAATATATATATACACATATACATAGTATCATTATTTTGTATTTTATTTATATGGATAAAACCACACATGTTCCACCTTGTGTGCATAGGATTTTGATCTAGTTGGGTGGACAACTTGATGGGTAGAAAACCGTCTGGATGCTCAATTCAGAGCATAGCAATTTATGGTCATACTCTACCTGGAAGACAGTAATAAGTGGGGTACCACAGGACTTTATCCTGGGACCTGTCCTGTTGAACATTTTTATCAACGACCTGGAGAAGGACATGGAGTATACTCATAAGTTTTCAGGTGACTCTGATTTCAGGGCAACAGCCAACACACTGGCAGGATGACCACTGAGGGGGACCTAGATAGATTGGCAGAATGGGCCAACAGGAATCTTACAAAATACATCATGGGTAAATGCTCAGACCAGGCTCTGAGAAAGAAGAACCCTCTGCAATGACACAGGCTGGGGACCGACCAGCTGTGCAAAAATGGCCTGGGGGTCAAGGCAGACAGTACTTTTGGGCCCCTTGAGGTCCCTCCCAACCTCAACTGTATGATAGTGATGAATAAATGCAGAAATAGTCTATCTCTTTTTTCGTAGTGTAATTTTGGACAGTGCTGTATCCCCTCCCTTGAGACACAGCTTTTCAATGTGAGATTCTTAGAATTCGAGGTTTTTGTTCTACAATATGCTCACTATTTTATTAAAGATGATATACCTCAGGTATCCTGATATATTTTGCTGATGCTGACTAATAGTTAAACTGGTTTCTGGTGTAACAAATTATCTCAGGTCCATGATATGCTTATATAAATCTATTGATATTACGCTGGTTGTTCCCCACCTACATTTACATTGACTTAATCCATACTGAAGCCAGTATTTGCAGATCACACATGTTTCTGTAATTGCTGTATTGCATGTTTCACAGCCCAGATGAAGTCGATTCACCTATAACTACCTCAAACTTTTAATTCGTGGTCACACACACGGGAAATGTCTCTGCATATGTGAAAGGAAGGGGAGGAGTGTCAATGTGTGATTTTTGTTGTGCCAAGGCCACAGAAACCCCTCTCTACGGGTACTTTGCTGCCTGCCAGAAGCTATGCTTTTGATGTCGATGATACCCATGAAGTGAACAGCTTTTCTTCAGGACTGGTGACTTTCATCCAAAAATTAGGTCTTAAATCAATTAGATCTTAAATCAAATCCAGCCTTGATAAGTCTGAGCCCCCTCTTTTAAGGGACACAGGATTGTTCCCACTTTAAATCTGATTGTTTCCTGGAGTTGATTCTTGCCCCTTGAAGTCACTGGAAGAATTCCTGTGGTCTGAAAGATGTATCGTGGATCTAGTAGATAATAGATGCCCCAAACATTCTTAACGCAAGGGGAGAAGAAGGAAAGCAGCTTTCCCTGGAACCAGAGTAGATCATTATGACTGGAACAAGCATAAGTACTAGAGCCTGACAGACTTATCCTTCCTCTCTCACCTTCTGTCACTGGCTTCATGTGTGCTCACAGCAGCAAGCACTTCACACTTCACAGTGATGGAATCAGGGTAAAAATGGAGATGAGCAAGACATTCACAAGACTCCATTCCACCAGACGTTTTTGTTCTCTACTGCTCTTTCTGCTGTGACAAATTCAGTATTTTTCATGAGTCCTGATAATTAAAACTACCCTGGCATTTAACATTACTATTATAACAGGAGACACAAATACCACTCCAAAATTCTGTGCTACCACAGTATGTTCTCTTGGATCACTATTTGTAGCTGATGATTTGCAAGGCAAAAAATGCTTTGGGTATTTTCCCCATGAGAACAAAATCAAATGCCATCCTAATTTATTATTTGCATTATGAGCAGACATCCTACTAACCTTTCAAAGAGTTTTAATTATAGTGAGAAATAATGTATAGTAATAATAATTTCACATTTATTACCCCCAAAAATGCAATTACCATTAAAACACATGTACACAATAATAACTGCATGCTTGTTTTATAATTTGCAGTGCAGGCAAAATGTCTGTATCCCTTATCCGCTTCCTTTTATAGACTACTAAAAAATAACAACCCCACTTTAAAAAATATTTTTAAATCTTTACCTATAATTTTTTTTCTTCCTTAGTGTTTTCCAGGGTGCCTGACAATACAAATTCGTACCATTTTGTGTATTTTTATTGTGATCTTAATATACTCCGTCGCTCAAGGATGTGTGGTGAGTATTTAAATCAAGCATCACTTAATTTAGCATTCTGTCTAAAGAACAACCTGGTACAGATCTCTTAAACACATACCATAGTCTCATCTGGTGAATTCCTACTCTTTTTATTATTCATACTTGCAGAGCATGTTTCTTCAAAATTAAAGCCCTTTGCTAGAATTTGAACTTTCACTGCCCTGAGTCAGGGTGTTGAATTATTAATGGCAAAGCTATTAGCAAATTACACAAATAATACCTAGTCAACTCCTATAGAAATTTTTATATCAAACCTTAGTATCACATAGTCTGCTGATGTCATATACTTCATGGGAAAACTATTTTTAAATGTTCAACTTGCTTACTAGTTCAATGGCTAATATTTTGTGACAGACAAGGCATGGTGTCAAACAACATTACTTATTTCTGTGTGGCAACTTAGAGAACATATTTCTGCGTAATAACAGGGGGATATTTTTAGTCCAGGCAGATCAGAAAAGGTAACGAGATCTTAAAATATGGGCAGTATTGCATAACAAGAAGAGGTGCTTACACTGTGCTACTTACATGATCCATTCACATCTAATGTCTAGGAAGTTTCTCTTGTATGAAGTGAACTTGATCAATACTTCTGAAAATTGAGCTTCTTTTACTGTAGATTAGCAGCTAGTTCTGCATGGTGGACTTGAATGTCAAATGGGATTTAAACTTCCACTCAAGTATTTGGCATTTAGTTGCCTTGTCAAATTCCTAGCACTCAATTTCAGCATTTTGGCTGCTAATGCTAATGAATTAAACATGTTAGGGCACCCAGAGGAAAGAATCCACACAAAAATAGCACACTGAACACAACTGGAAATGCTGAGGAGGCAGATGTCTCAAATCATGCCTCTCTGCGGGATTTAGGCAATGTGTTCTGACCAATAGGAAGACAGTGATTTCATGAGCAATTCACAGCGCTAACTGAGATGCCAAGCCCCTTATTTTGTATTTTCTGTATTCACTCATCCCTGGCCCTGCCCTGAGAACATCTACCAAGCTGATCCCCATGAACTGAATAGGCAGAGGATCCCTCGTCTGCGAATTCCAATGTCCTGAGAGGTACCAAGAATTACTGATGTTCAGACATTTCTGGGAATTCCTGAACATCAGCTGTGTGAGTAACACACAGCCCTAATAGCACACGTACGTGTATGTGGTTCTTAACGTGCATATAGCCCAGAATGCATACAGATGTGCAGTGCCTCCAGGCTAGCTAGTATCTCAGCAAGTTCTGTGTATGTGACTTTAGGATTGAGACAAATATTATGACAGCTGGAACCTTTGTGGATCAGCCCCCATAGATCTGACACTTACTTTGACCAAATGAAAAAAGCACCATTGTTGCCACTTAAAGACAGTGAAAATGAGAAACAGACATTGTAAGGCCTAAGGCAAAGTTGAACATCAGTGGAAGAAGGCAGATTCGAATTCAGAATTCTGGCCTCCAACAAGGCGGTGATCATTCAGTTACAACTTAGAAAAGGTCACATATATAACTTTATCCTTTATTGATGCAAAAATAGCCTGTAACCATTGAAATGCTTAGGAGAAATGTTTAATCAGTAGAAATGATTAGTTCCTGCAAAGTAATGCCTCTAGAATTCTCAGCTAGCAGAGGAGCTAGGTGTTGAGGTTTCACTCTTAGTTGTAGAGCAGATGGTGTTTTCCTAGATGGATTGCACATCATTTATGAAGCCCTCATGCATACCTATGTTTTTGGATGAGTTTAGTATGAACAGCATTTTTAAGGATATTGAAAAAAAATCACATTAAACGGATTTTTCACTTCACTCTTTCTCATCTCATTTCATAATGTAGCCATTATGAGTTTAACTCACATTTTATCTGTTATGTCTCATCTTTTTAAATGACTACGACCCCCTGTAAAATATATTGCTTAATCACCTTTCAGGTTGTCAGTTATTTTACAGCATGCTATAAAGTTTCATTATCAGTGGTTAGGATGAAATAAAAAGGTCTAATAACACACTTCAAAAGAGAAGCTTAAGTACAGGGCAGGGCTTATGTGCCAGTGCCTGTTAAAATCAATTTCACGCTACCATCCCACTCTCCCCGTTTATGCTAACTCTTATCCTCTCCCTTCATAAGGGGTGAAGGTTGCAGTGCAATTAGGACTGGAGCTCTAGGGACTTGCACTATTTGCCAGAAATTCCTTCTTTCCTTGGGTAACAGCTCTGAGATGTGTACATGACATTGCCTTTGGAAGAAGCAAGTTAAATTTCCTCAAATTTCCCGTAAGAAATGCACTAAAACATTTTTTTATTTCCCAGTCTAGGGAGGAAATGGAACTCCTTGGATAACAGAAATGGCAGAGATAATTAAAGATGAGGCCTTGTATTTGAATCATATGTGATAGCAGAATTAGCTCGGAGGTGAAGAAAAGATTTTATTCATGTTTAGCTCTTCAATAAAAGATTAAATTATGTTTTATTTTATATTTGATTAATTGAAATTGATACAGTTTACACAGTCAATAAAACAAACACATTTATTTCTGTGCTCTGTGCAAGAACCTTTCTCACCTGCATGGCCATAAAATGGTTACTGAAGTTCCTTAATTTTGCAGAAATAACGTTGGCTTGAGAATCTCTTGGTTTTGAGCACTGAGAGCGAGACTATTCAACTAAGCCCAGACTTTAATTGGTTGGCCTTACTGGCATATAATGAACAAAGGGTGTCTCCCACCTAAAACTCAGCAAAGCGTTACAGGAAAAGGAGAGAGATTTTATTAGAGCAGTGAGCTGGATGGGAACTCCACGGCCATATTTTTCCCATTAGAAACTAACTACAGTCAGCCCCCATAGCAGCTGTATTTCTGATTATTTCATATTTGACTTTCTCACCTTCTTGCCTCTCCTGTCTTTTCTAGGTTGGCTGTATGCCTTGGGTTTGGAATACCAATTCCAGCAGTTCAATAGTGATCATTTCTCCTGGTGGAACAAATAAAACAATGAATGAACTTCCATGTGACACAGCCCACTACGCTTTCCTTTCCTGTGTGGTGGGGACTCTCACCCTGGCAATATTTCTACGTGTATCTTCCTTGCCAAAAATGATTCTCCTGCTTTTTGTTACAATTTTGTACATAGTTATTCTGGAACTCAGTGGTTACAGAAAAGCAGTGGGGTAGGTATCTTGCAAAGTTAAAACAACGGGTATTTCTGTATAGATAGTCATGACATTGACTACTCATCTGTAAATTGTCCTCTAGCATTCAGTGCTGCTTAGGGATATGTACTCAGCAGAGCATAAGAAATACTTAAGCCATCCTCTCCCCAGCAATTTTGGATGTAGTAATAACCACCAACAGGAAATCAGCTTTTGGGAACTAGCAACTGTTGCCCCATTATTCTGTAGTTTTATGCTAACATACCTCAGCTGAATACACTGCAGTCTAATTATAATATGAAACAGAAAAACACAGTTAAAAACTTCACTTCCATATTTCAGCAGCCCTCAACCAATTCCAATTTCATTTAAGCTTTTGAGTGTTTTTATATTTCCTAATCAAAAGCTTGCACACATATTACAATAATGTATAACATTATAAAATCCTCAAGAAGTTGAATGTTGGTGTGATGCAGTGATCAGATTTACTGTCACCCTTCTCCCTGCCCACAGGAGCCTCTTCAGAAAAGACTAGTGGATAGGGGGTACCCACATCTTCTAAACTAAAGATCTGATACAAAAATACGTAGTGTTAGGTATTAGAAAACCTGGAATAACCCATTTACTTTCCTTTTATTTTTAAGGGGTGGCTCCTTTTATATGCGTGGCTATGAACCAATACTAGCCATTTTGCTATTTTCTTGTGCTTTGGCACTGCATTCCAGACAGGTGGACTTGAAGCTGCGTCTGGACTACCTCTGGGCTGTGCAGGTAAGTCATAGGACTTTTTCTTCTAGTATCCATGCACACAAAATGATGTCTGACTTTTTGAATTGGCTTGCAAATACTTTCAGAACAAATTAGTTGGACTAAGACACTTGCAAAATTTTTCGTGTCTGTTGAGTTTTACAGAGAAAAATTATTAGAGCTTTCTTTCCACAGACCTATAAAATTCATTTGCTCTGGAAGTGATTTTTTTGTTTGTTTGTAGTTGTTCCATAACAGTACATCACTAATGAAGTAATGAAGTAAGGAAGTAATATATTTATATCTAAGGGTGCACTATGGATAGAGGAAATTTCAAACATGGGAAATTGACTGTTAACAATATAAACTTGAGGTAAAGAAATTAAATCCTTGGGGTATTTTCATCTTATAATACAAAAATGGGTGAAAATAAGTTGGTGAACAGGTAAAAATGATGTTCAGGTACCTAAAGAGAGCCTACACGAAAGATGGAGAGGGACTTTTTACAAGGGCATGTAGTGATAGGACAAGGGGTAATGGCTTTAAACTGAAGGAGGGTAGATTTAGATTAGATGTAAGGAAGAAATTCTTTATGATAAGGGTGGTGAGGCACTGGAGCAGGTTGCCCAGACAGGTTGTGGCTGCCCCATCCCTGGCAGTGTTCACGGCCAGGTTGGATGGGCCTTGGAGCAACCTGGTCTAGTGGAAGGTGTCCTTGCTCATGGCAGGGGGGTTGGACTAGCTGACCTTTTAAAGGCCCCTTCCAACCTGAACCATTCTGTGATTGTATGATTCTATAAACTGAAAAGAAGCAAATAAAACTGATAAAAGGAAATACTTACATCAGGCAATGAAACTATGGAACTCTTTCCCAAAGGAAGATCGGAAACTTATTTAGATACCAAGTGCATGGACTTATTTTTGAAAATATATTTCCAATCATAATCACAGCAAAACCTATAGACATTATATTAGCCATAAGCAGGGTCATCAGGCAATGGCCACCTCCTGTCACGGCTCTCAGCAGTCTTATTCCTACCTGCAGAGTGTTTCACACTGGCCCCTGAGGGAAGGAGAAAGTGGAAGAAGATGTAATTTTGTTTCAGTGGAATTTGGAAGTTGCCTTTATGATAAATCTTACACTCTTACACTCCTGTAGTTCACAGAAGTCACATCCTGTTCTCACCTAAATCCTGTTAACTATGTTGTTAAGAGGACTGTGTAAGTCGTCACAGTGCTTGCTTTTACATGTAAGATCAAGACTGGCACACATGGGTTAGACACATCCCTGGGTCTACTGTGTTACCTAGAATGGAGAAATCAGGAATGACTTAGCTCTATTATCTCCTACCTTTAAAGTTTTTCTACCTAACAGTTAAGCTCTGTTGGGATTTTTTGTTTGTCTTGATGTTCAAGACCATGTCCACCTCCTTTATGATTTAAGTTTATCTTGTTCTATAATTTCTGTGGACTCTGTGCTGTTTAACTGAGTCAACAACATGTGATCACTTCATTTAATTTTTGTCCTATGACCTGCAGTATTGATAGGTGCTGTGCCCATCAGCCTCAGAAGTTTGTTTTGGACAAACTGATAATAGTTTCCGCTTGCTGTGGTGCCAAATACAGTTTTCAGGTGGGAAAGAAAATCCCCTGACTTTGAAACTCAGAGCAGCACATGACTAGCTGTGTAGTGGCTATCTTTATGTATGTTGGCACATGGTGGAAGTATGTGAGTGCCATATGATCCATGAATACGAAACCTTCTGTATGTTATTTCTAGCAATGAAATAGAGTAGCAAGCAGGAAGAATAACTGTGGCCTTTCAACAGGTCAAGAGTGAGTTCCAGCATCTTAAATGCTTTTCATCATTCCAGCTACTATGACTTGCACAGTGAATTGTGCATCCCTAAGGAACGTACTTCTTAAAGATTCTTACTTTTAAGTTGGCTTTTAATTAGCAATCAATTCGTTTTTAAAAATTGAAGTACAGGAAACTAATGGGATGCTTGCCTGCTGAGAGTCCAGAACTGGACAATAGTAAAGGAAGAAATATAAACTTTTTCTGTTTTCTTGGGGCCAGGTTTTACAGAAATACCTAGTCGTCTACCACTATTGTTAAAACCATTGTGCACTTACTCCAAAGGACAATAAGGGGAGTTAAGACATACAGATGCCTATCAAATTTCAGTAATGTCCAGCGGCATCTTCAGGTACCATTTCAAAAAGTGCTTTTCATCTGAGAAGATCAAATGCCATTTTCCGATCTTTACAACTGCAAATCAGGTCCTTAATGGTACCACCTTGTCTGTGAGATTTGCATGATAATAATCAGAAAGAAAAATAAATCGGTGTAGGTAGAAAATTCAGAAACTAGGGATCAACATAAGTACCATTCTTTGAAAACAGTATGCTGTGTAGGTGCTTGGCCTCTGATGACCTGGGCATGTACCCTTGTTCTTCTCGATTCCACATGGAAGACCTATTCCCTGTACAATAAATAATAGTGGATAACATGTTGCAAGGAATGTTGTCCTGGTTTCCACTCTGTGTATAGGTTGTAAATGACTGAATACAAGGGCTAATTAACATAACATGCAGAAGTACCGTCATGATGGATGTTACAGAAGTGCTTATGGTGCTTGCCTATTCAAATGGATAACGAAAAAAAACCATTATCTTTGTACTTATTAGGCTCTTTGGCATAGTAAAAACCTGAGCATTAAAAGATCTGGGAAGACCGTTGGTTGGAAGTACCTGTATATTAAAACTGCCTTTGAATAGTTAGCAAACTGCAAGCTACTAATTGTTTAACAATCTTTAAGAAGAGACAAGGGTAAAAACCACCTTCTCGAGTGAGAGTTTTCTCTAGCGGCTGGACTGCAGGAGCCCTGTATATGGTTAAACAGTATTCTTGGCCATGTTTCTTTACAGCTACAGTACTACTTACCATTGAACCATGTTGGCTTAACATGGGTATGTTCTTGGTAGCGGAAGTTTTAGAAAGACCATTGACTTAGTGCACAGGGACTGTGGAGATTTTCTTCTGTTTTACAGAGTCAGTGTGCTGGCTCTTTGTGCAAACACTGGATCGCATGAACCACTGCTAGAGCTGGAGACTCGCATCTCCCAGTAGCCAGCTGCTGCTGTGTGAAAGATTTGCCAATGTGGTACAACATGTATTTTTAGGAAACTTCTCAGTTGTTGGCTTACAACTGGGAGAATTTCAGATTCAAGGGCTATTCTGGAAGCTGTAAGCACTTTGTTTGCATACTTTTAGTAAGGCTCATTGTGGGGCTAGTCCTGTAAAAATGTTCTCAGATGAATAAAACCATTTGTGGCATAAGCTGCAATAAGAAGGATTTCATAGATACTTTCATTTAGTTCATCGTGAACAACAAACAGTGTAGTACTAACTAAATGATATTTTAAACACTGAAAGTATCCTGCAGTTAATACCATTACTAATAAGAATATATAGATAGATGCTCAATGGTGTATGCTGAGGTCTGAGGAAAACCCATTTCCACAGATTTTGTCTGCCATGTGAGGAAAAAAACACATTTTGAAGAAAAGCAGATTTCAAACAAGAAAAACTGATTCAGAAGAATGATAGTTTCAAGAAAAGCTAATCTAATTTCTGTGCATCTAGGTTACATAACCAGAACAGAGATAATACGGTATCATTTATGTACATCATGTGGAAAAAATACAGTTTTCTGATTGATGATAAGTTGTTGAAACATTTCTATTTGTACTTACTGTTCACACGTCAATGGCATTACAGGTTCTTGTTGATTTTGTTAGGTTTTTTTCTGTGCCACATTTAACCTTTCTGAATATCACAGTATTTCCAGAAAATATTTGTTGTGGTTTTTTAACAGGCAGTGGGAGGAGAATTTCATTTTCTACATAACACTGTTGAGTAACTCTGTCTGCCTCATATGACAATAACTGTGAATACCAAATATAGGAGCATTTTACTTTTTTGTGACCGATAATCACTTTTGCTTGTGCAAATGATTCAACAAAACTGGAAAAAAAGAGTGAATCCAAGCAATAAATTTATGAAGCAGCTAAAACTGCCAAAAAAAAAAAAAAAAAAAAAGAGTTGCTCACTCACCCAGGATTTGTCAGGGGAGGAAAATAAGAATAATACACTGATATGACTGATTGTTGCCGTAAGTCAGTAGTTCCATTGGCCTTGCCGGGCCCGATGCGGGGGGGGGGGGGGGCTCTTCCCTGGGCTTTTAGTGCCACCTTCAGGTCCCGAGGTGATGCTCTGCCGCACCCCTCCGCTCCTCTCGGCTGTATGGCGAAACAGCGGAGTTTCCCCAGTCGGTGACATCCCTACTGCACTTGTAGGCTGATTGAAGGGTCCCCTGACAGCTCAGCCTGCTTTCGGAGCAAAGGAAGCATAACCAGCTGCCAGCATTGTAAAAACTGTGGGATGCTGTGGAACTTCGTAAAATGCAATAGCTGTTAATTACATTGATGTCAAAAACCGTAGTACCGAAGAACATTTTAAATTTTGTCACCAGGTCCAAAGCAAAAACAAAGCCTGCTTTTAAATACTGCAGCTCTGCAGATACAGTTAAGTTCTGCAAAATGACCTAGCTGCCACAAATACCAAACAGGTATAAGCAAAAAGCAAGATGTGAAAAATGGTGTTGCTTGTGCCTATGTATTTTCTTTCTTGTTTATTTTCACAATAATCTGCCTTGAGTTTTGAGCTAGCAGCTATTGCGTAAATATCAAGCTGGCAGCTTTCCTTGGTTAACCAATAGGAATAGGGGCAAATAGTCAAAGATTTGGCTGTCTGGATAATATTTCCACCAGGAATGTAAATACCTGTGATCTGTGCTATTTTAATCTTCCTCCAGACCCAAGTACTCCTTCTCCCTTCTCAGTGTCCGTTTTGGCTGGGAAAGGGTGATGCCTACATATCCTTTTATCTCAGCTGTTCAAATTGTAGACAATAGGAGTTCATGAGTCACAAGGAGGTAAGACAGTTTTCATTGCACTTGCCTGAAGGGCAGAAAGCTGGAAAAAGGTCCAGAAAATATCAGTAATCAGTTTACTTCCCTACCCACAGAGCCATGTGATGGGATAGTTTTAGAGTCCTCACTGCTGAACATGACCAAGTCTTTTTTTACCTCACCTTCACTTCTTATCTTCCCTTGCAAGACACACAAGATCTTTCCTCTTTCCCCAGGCAGCTCCTGAGGAGTTGCATATATGAGAGCTGTCTTAGGCGGTGCAAGGCGAGAGGACAGATCCTCAAACTCTATGCAGCAGTAGCAGAGAAGGTACACTTCAGTTCATATTCCTAGCAGATGGCTTTATTAAAGGCAGGATGTTAGACATTTGGTATGGCTGGATGGTGTAAGTGCAGTCCATGCAGAGACTGCAGCTAAGGTACCAGCAACAATATAGCAGTGTGTGGTCTAAGCTAATATACCTTGCTTTTCAACACAACTAAGTAGCTCAGAAGGAGTGCTGTGCTAATTCCATGAATGGGCTGCTTCTAGTTCTGGGGCTAGGTCAGGCAGAGCTAACACAGCTTATTCTTCATGGCACCGCATTGCCCCACAGAGGCACTGTCAGCGCAGATGTCTCCCTGAACCACAGGGAGAGAGTGCAGTCCTCTGTTCCTGTTGGCTAGGAAGTGCCTGGCCTGAAATGGCCAGGACACAAAAAGCTAAGAGCGCTTGACCTACATACCCCTCATTCTGCTGTTTGCATAATTTGTCTTATTTAGGTTTTGCTACCGTTACCCACCATGGTATTATTTAAGGGCCTTCCATGGCCTTAGTGGCTTTTGTCTCATTTCTGGCAACTGAACCTTCTTAGAGTCAAAATTGTACTTAACAGTTTTGCATCCAAAGTAGTAAGACCCACTTGCTCAGTGTGTTGGAAATCTAGCTTTCTACTGTGTTTCTTAGCAATGGTAACATCCTTGATGCCTTTCCCTACTCTTAGAGGATTTTGCCACCCCTCCAGTCATGACTTTGGTGGTTTGGTTTGAGCCACTAGCTCTTCACCCAAGATCTCAGTTCTCCACCTCTTAGTCACAGCTGCGGTCCCATCAGTTGCGAACACTGTCACACCCATACCTGCGCATACACAGTACTGTCACTGGCATTTCTCTCCCCGTAGTTTCAGGACTGTATTGAAGTGAGACAGAAAGGAGGAGAAAAGCCATCACATGCTTAAAGTTCCATCAGAAGGAAACAACCAGAAAACCAACAGTCTAGAGTGTCCTTTCTCATTTATTTTAGGTTGGTATATAAGAATTGTCTTTTCTTTCTGTCTGTCAGAGGCTGGACAGAAGTCCAGAAACATGACCAGGGTCACAAGGGTCTGGTTCAGTGCTGGCAGCTTTGTCCTTGTGCTGTGGCTTGCTCTGAAACCTTTGTTGTGAATTATACGCAATGGTAGGAAACACTACATATTGCTGAAAGACCTTCTCAATCATGTTGCCAAAATGAACGCTTTGATCCACGACTAGGCAAGGTAAAGGAATCTGATCACACATTTCCAGATCAGAAATGAACAGCAGCTTCCAGTGATGAGCAACATGACTACCTGTGCAATGCGTCAAACTGATTACTCCACTTACCTACCCCTGCTTGATTACTTTGGCTTGTCCAGAAATCTCTATGCCCTGGCCAAAAGGTGTATTGTTCTTAGGCTGCTATTCTGCCCCATATTGTATTGGAGGCTTAACTGAGAACTTTAAATGTTCCTAGGAAGAAAGTAACAAAAAGAGTTCTTATTAAAAAAATAGAGGAATGGATAATCAAGCTCAAAATGGATTTTTTATTCAGAGCATGAATTCAGTTTGCAAATCTCTTTGCTGTCATCAGAGTAAAATTTCCCATATTCCAGCATGATGTAAAAACGGAGCTGTAAGCTTGGTTTGGATTTTCAGCTGGAAAAGGCTTTTTATTTTTACTAGTAGAACATGTAAATTCCAACAGTCAGACTAAATGCAAGAGGCCATTACACATGTTTATAGGCAACAGTAAGTCAGAGACAGAGTTATACCACCAAAATAGGGGAAGGATATTTTAAAAAAACAGCATATGAAATTCAAACAGCAAAAAAAGTGTCAAGAAAAAAGCTCACAAACAGGAAATAGATACTTGCTTAGATTAAAAATTTCAGGTATATTTCTTGCAGAACTTAACTGGTATTTAATGTTTACTGGTATTTCACTTCTGGAATAAATTCTGATTCTCATTACACAAATTAGAGGACGAGCTGAGAATTTATTTCAAAAGGGAATGATTCCTGAAGAAGTTATGTTTATAAAACCAGTTCTCTTTCAGCATTCTTTCTACTTGTAAAGAAATTTAAGAATACAGAAGTAAACTGCAAGGCAAAGCGGACTGTGTGATTTGAATAAAAAGGTTGTTTCCTAAGTTTTATCATGGAAAGCAAAAATTAACTTCCTGAAAAAAAAAAAAATCACATGAAAAGAATATTGTAAGACTATACAAAGGCAAGGGATGATTGTTTTTCTCCTACTTAGGCAGAAATGGATAATGAGAAAAATATATAGACTTTGTAATAAATCAGGATAGCAAATTCTAGGTACAAAAGAGACACCAACAAAGATTAGAGCAGATTCTTCACGGTTTACGTGATCGTAGTTTCTCAACAATGCCTGAGAATTTGGCCTTCTGCTCTTGTGCTGACTGTAACTAGATAAACAAAATCATATTGGGATCAGAGCAGAAGATTTGTGTTACAGTTCTGTGAGTGTGATTGAAGAGCAAAGAATAAGCTGTGATTTCTATGAGATGAATTATATGGTACTGATCAAATGTTTTCAAATGGAAATCAGAATGTGGGGCCAAAAGTCACTCTAACAATGAGGAGCTAATTTCAGAGAAGTAATTTAGCAGAAAAGTCTACGAAGAACTAGGCTGGAATTTGCAAACCTAAGAGTCCCAAATGAGATCCCTAGATATTCAATATTTTTCCAATCAGGGGTCTGATTTTTAGAATTGTTTCCTAATGCATGACTCCCACTAACTCCTGTGAGTCAAGACACTTGTAGTAAGATACCAGTATCTTGGGTTAAGGACCTCAGCTGTGTTAACTCCTTCTGAATGCTGTCACTCACATGAAAGATAGAATTTCTGTTGCTGTTGCACACAGAAATTTCTGTGTGCAGGAACTGTGTATGTTTTCATGACAAATACCAGAGTAATTAAAACTGCCTCTAGAAATGCTAATTATTTTCATATTAATTTTTTTTATTATTCCATATCATTCTTAAGGCTGTTCAATTTTAAAACCTTTTTCTCTGTTGAAGTTACTGTCTTACCAGGTCTGTTTCCATTTTACTGCAAAATGCCATCAGTTTGCTTTGAACCCTGGTGATTCTCCAGGCTTCTCTTTTTTGAAAGGTGGATCAAATACTGCTGTCACTGTCTCCACCTACCTGGGAAGTAATTGGCCTCCAAGGCCAATGTGACTTAAGTGGGATTATTCTAGCTTTTTACTCTGCAAAAATATCAAGGGCCTATTTAAAGAACGGAGAACTACAGAAGACACCAATACAGCTGATCAACCCCTGAAAGCAGTCATCAGCCCAGAGACTTTAGCTTGAATTACTAAGGACTTAAAGGGATTTTGCCCTGAAGTAAAAGCACGGTGCAGGAGAACTGTTCCCACCCTACTTAGCAGGCATGATTTTGCTCAGTTTAATTTCAAAGGATGAATTAATGGAAGCTATTTGATGGCTTCAGGTAATTTTTTTTGCTTTTTGAAAAGGTTTTTCTTTTTCTCTATCCCCACAGGCAGAAGAAGAGAGAGATGATATGGAGAGAGTCAAGCTGGATAATAAAAGAATTCTCTTCAACCTGTTGCCAGCACATGTTGCACAGCACTTTCTTATGTCTAATCCAAGAAATATGGTAAACCAAGATAAAATTTAAATACATGGTGATGTTGTATGGGTGTGACCCTGTGTAGCTTGGATCACCTTTCAACTGTATGCTTTCAAGAAAGGCTTGGACTTAGAAAATTTCATTTGTGTTGAAGGGAATAGTTTTGTAAAAACTCGTGTACAAGAATTAGATTGGGATTATTTCTTTCTCTGTAGTGTCCTCCTTCTCTGAAGAATTTTAATAAAAAGCAGGATAAGGGAATTTTCCGCCAGTGTTCTGGCTGTGTCCCCTCCCAACTTCTTGTGCCCCTCCAGCTTTCTCGCTGGCTGGGCATGAGAAGCTGAAAAATCCTTGACTTAGTCTAAGCACTACTTAGCAACAACTGAAAACATCAGTGTGTTATCAACATTCTTCTCATACTAAGTCCAAAATACAACATTATACCAGCTACTAGGAAGAAAACTAACTCTATCCCAGCTGAAACCAGGACAAAGGTCAATGCAGCCAAGTGTCTCTATGCAAATCACTAATTTTTTTTTCAATCAATTTAGAATATTGCAATTTATCACAGTATTTAATGAGCTCAGTTTGGTTCTAAATGGTAAAGTGTATGAACTGCCAGATGCTTCAATATGAATCACTCTAGTTCTAGAAATACACTGCCATTACAAAACCCATCCCTTTAAAGTTAAAAAGAGAGAATTGTACACACCCAGGGAAGACACAGTAGCTTTTAACATCAAAGGCTGCAGTGATTTAATAAATTCATTCAGGAAGCTCTTACCAGAGTCCTTCCAGTGCAGCTGCAATACCTGCACCACTGGAGTAGCCCTAATGGCCATGATACTGCTCTTGAGAGTTTGGATCTATGTATTTGAACCCCAGAAGAGTGGTTTTACTTTGATAAGCTCTCCGAATTCTTAAGCAGAAACCTTACTGTACAGAACAGCATTATATTGTTAATGTTGAATACAGAACTCCACAACTCAGGGAAAGATATGAAGGAGTGAGGCTGGTTTTGTGCTGCAGGGTAAAATTGTTCCGTCTCCTATTTTAGTTATAAAACAAAATTGAGAAAATGCAATTATATTTCTCATACAATAACAGTTCTACAACTGTTAAGACTTTCTACAAAATTTTAACTCACTGCTTCCATGTATAAACAGAGAAAAAGACTGAGTTTTTTTAAATGGTTTTAATAGCTTAGTTGTTAATTTTCTTTTGTATTTTTGAGCGGAGAGATATTTCAACATTTTTTTAATAAGGCTGGCTTTCTCTCTCCCTAAAATGATGGCTTTTGTCCTACCTATTGCTTAGCAGCAGAACAGATATCATAATAAAGATGCCTGGTTTAGGTTAATCTTTTAAAATAAAAATTATATCTCCTCATGAACTGCAGGACCTTTATTACCAGTCATATTCACAAGTGGGAGTGATGTTTGCTTCCATCCCAAATTTCAATGATTTCTACATCGAATTGGACGGCAATAATATGGGAGTGGAATGTTTACGCCTGTTAAATGAAATTATTGCTGATTTTGATGAGGTAAGGTCTAAACTCTTTGTCTTTTCACCATATCAGTTCTACCAAATTACTATCAACAGAGATTATCTGTAGCAACTCAGCCTATCTTGAACTGCCTAATAAAACAGTGCTGTAAATTTCCTATTTAATTGTAGCTGATGTCCACTGGGCTTCTCCAAAGTGCCCAGTTTGTACTTTTAGGCACGTGAGTCTGGCCTCAAATTCCTCTAATACAGGAAAAGTATTAAAATGTGAGTTAATGGTAGTTTTTTCAATGACCTCAAAGTGGGCAAGCCTCAACTTACCAAAAATAATATGGTTTAATCAACTTGCACATATCGTCTGATAACTACGGTTGCTTGTCTAAAATATTATGTAATATTTAACAGTTTTATGTTTTAAACAAAGCTTATGGACAAAGAATATTATAAGGACATAGAAAAGATCAAGACAATTGGAAGTACATATATGGCAGCTGTGGGACTTGTACCTACTTCGGGAACTAAGGTAAGACGATTTTACATGACAGTCATTTGTGGAGGAACCATTCTCCTTCAATTTCCAGAGGAACATCAGAAACAAAACTAACTCTATATGATTATAGATAACTTGTATTACTTCTTTACAACAATATAAATCTGAAATTCAAAGAACAACTGTAGCCTGAAAAGAAAAATTGCTATCCAAGCAGTTGCTGATGTGGCTTCATTTGGGATTTCATTGTCTGCAGCTCTGGATTCTCTGTAAATTGGTGTATAAAGCTCCAAAGTCAAAGTGGTAGCATTTTAAACCTGGTATCTTAGATGACCTTGTGAGATGCAGGGAAGGGGAGACTCTAGGTGTAATGAATTGCTGCAAAACTAACACAAGGATATTAAAATGTGATTTTTTTAATTATTTTTTTTAATATATATTGAAATCTGGGTGCAACTTACAATCAAAACGAACAGCCTCTCCCAACCTCCATCATGGACAGGAACTTAGTGCTAGGTGCATTGCTGCACTTTACCCTGGTCCCTTCAAATGAGCTCTTCTTTGTCTGTACTGCTAGCATTCTTTTTACCCCTTTAATTACTCAGCAATAAAAATAGTCAAAGTCATTTCAGACCCAGTAGTTCTGGGGCACAGTTCTTCTGTATCTTCATTACTACTCCTGAGTGTGTTTCTCACCTTAAGTTTGTGTCTTGGGACAGAGATTTCCTAGATTTGCATGCAGCATCTGGAAAAGCAGAAAACCCTGTGGACAGTGTACTGAATATATTGTATACAGAGTACTATGCACATTAATAATTATGCTAATAAAATTAATAATATGAAGAGTATAATGAAAATGAAAGGAATCTGTGCACCTAGTCTGCCCAGAATTTCCAGACACTTCTCCTCTGTTCTGATATACATGTACGTATGTTGTAGAGGTATGCTCACGCATATGGTTTAGCATTCCAAAATAACACCGAATTAGAGGGCAAAAGCAAAACCCGCCAGAAGATGGCCTGTGAACTTTCTAGCAACAATTATCCTTGTTAAGTAAATAAAAAACAAGGCCACATTGAAATCAACTGTTAGAATCAGATTGGAGTATATCACATACAACTGATGCTTTCCTTTGTATCATTCCTAGAAATCTACACATTACAGAAAGGTATTTTTAAAACTCTGTTTATTCTGAAACATTTGACTCCTGGGTCCCGAGACAGGCAAAAAAATTGATCCTTTGAATTTTGTTTGGTGTGATCTCAGGCAAACAGGCAATGGCATTCTTGTGTGTCTGCTATAAATGCTCTTTGAACTATAATCCTGAAAACAAGTGTGTTATTGGGTAACTTTGGCAGCATATGTTCCAAAACCTAAACATGTTTATCTCTTGTATTTTATAGTTGCTAACTGAAAGGTCAGCTGAGTTATCCCAGTACTGAAGATACCGCTCTGAGCTTATGATAGTAATGCATTTTAAATCACTGCAGAAGGTCTTGTACCAGGACTCTGCCCTTCTCTGAAATCTTGGGGCAAATTTTGGTCTTTTCTGTACAGGTGGAATTTATTTAACATTGTGTATTCCAGAAAACCTGAAGAACTTTTATGAAACAGCCAATATTTTTCAGTTTAACTTGAGGTTTCAGCTTTTCTGCGATCTCTTCCCACTGCTGGTGCGATGCAAACAAGCAGAAATTATTCACAACCTCTTGGTAGTTTCCCACTAGTTCTTCAGCATGCAGCTACGTATTAGAAGTCCGATGATGCTGGGTAACCCGTCATGTGCAGACGCTCGCTGCCAGCCGTCACAGTCCTTGGGCTGCCCTACGGAGTCACACGTGTCCATGAGGAGCCACGGGAGGCTCAAATGCTTCTGGTCTCCCCTCTACCAGGGGTGCCCCAGCTTCATCAGAAAACCTGGCACAGCCTCTGATTGTGAGCCACCAATTTCATACTAGGATTTGGACATGAGCAGAAAGCAGTGGATGGAGTTAACTGTGCTCTTAACTAAGGTTATTTACACACATGAGAACCCAGTACCCTTGATGAAGTTAAATATTTAAATCCCGTATTTTGCAGGACTGTTGTTTCTGCAGCTTGACTTCAGCAGATGACTGTAGTAAATGCACGTTGCCTCTGTCAGAGTGGTTTTGCTGTGATGCTCTGGGCAGTCTTTCCAGTAACTATTCCTCCAATGTTTAAATAAATAATTGCTTGCCAGTTACGCCATCAGGGCAGCACACAAACCAAGCTCTTTGTAGATCTTTTGCACAGTATAAGTTCATTGTGTGTGTGGAGTCCTTTGAAATTACATCTGTGATTTCACCAGGGTCCTGACTTCATCAGGGTCCTAACTTTGTGGTGTTCTTCAGTGCAGGTCCCAAAGAGCTTGCCAGTAATCCTTTAGAGGCATCTGTCACCTGCAGCGCATCCAGTATTTGTCACCAGTCCTCTCTCCTGCAATCATGAGGGGCATTGCAGGAAATCAAAGCATTCATTGGCCAGCAAAGAAATGGAAGGATAAGAAATATAAAGAAGATTAGAGGCTTAAATAAAACTATACACTCCTCCCTCCCTCCTCCAGATAATCAATAGTCTTCTCCTTCTCTGTTGGAAGTGTAGCCATCAGCTCTTTAAACTTACTTCTTGTTCTTCCTTTGTCTTGGTGAGGCTGGAAAAGACTAGAGTTAGTTGACATTGCAGCAAGCCGAATGCCAGAGACCAGGGCAGCTAAAAAAAAATATGCTTCCTAAAAATGGGACTGGCCTAAGGATGACTTTCATAATTTTTTGTTAGCACTTTGCTCTAATTTTTGTAAATTTCCCAGCCACATGAAGGAACCCTTTGAAACTGAGACGAATAAAGCAAATGGCAACCTGTCTCTCAGGTTTCTCAGCTATTGTCAAGTACTCCATTTATAAAATCTCACTATCGTGACAAAAACCCAGTGAGCTCTCATGTCATGCCAGCTGCCACAGCTCTGTTGTGCAACACTCTACTGAAGCTAGACTACCACTGACCCTGCATTTCTTTCACCATATCTTACCTTTAGCCCACTTTCACTTTGCAAATCTGTTCAAGAATTCATATTTATTATTCAAATAAGAGCACAACATAAGAGCAACCATACTGAGAGAGGTCAAAGGTCTATTCTAGTAACCTGTCTTTAACTAGCCATGGTAGATCCTGGGGGAAGAGCATGAATTACAGGACAAACATGCAAACCTCTTTTCCACTTTCTAAGGATATGCTGCTTAAGAAATTCTAGAGCTACAGATAATATCTTTTTACTACTTCGTAGCAAATATTTCTTCCATGAGTTTGAGTAATTATGTTTGAATCTAGCTAACTTTTGGAATCCACAATATCTTCTGAAAATGAGTCCCACGGTTTAATTAGACTGAAGTTGTAAAAACTGTTTTCTTATGTTTTGGGGGTTTTTTACAAGTTGATACTTCAGCATTTCATTTGATCCCTTCTGGTTCTTTTGCTTTAGTTCATTTAGATACGTTTTATAACAACTCACTTCAGCTTGCCTGGAAAGGAAAGAAAACAGGAGAGTTCTGCATCTCACAGGATTAAACCTAACAGGAATTTTGTCAATGGGAACAGCATGCACCCCATGGAGCTGGGAGCTATCGAAAGCCCCAAAGGGAGAAGAGGGCAGAAACTATAGTTATTAATAATCATCAGGCAAAGCAGTTTTGTAAGAAAGCAGGTTATATTCCCTGCCACGCTCAAAACAAACATCTGCAGCTCTCTAGCAACAGAACCACTTTACCATGGGAACTTTGCTTTCCATTCTTCCCAGAAATCAAAAAGTGAGAGAGAAGGGAAAAAAAAAATATATTCAGTACTTCAGAAAAGAATGCAAGTGCTGTAGCCACCATCAAAAGTTTCTTTTCACAAACAGCAAAATGGGTTAGATTCTTTTCCTAAGCCATCCAGTCTGAGCTTTTAATTGTTTGTCACTTTGGTATTTCACCTGCCTCTCAGTACCATACAAATCTAATGTGCGATACTATTTTGTTTCTAGGCTAAAAAATCAATTTATTCCCATCTGAGTACACTGGCAGATTTTGCAATAGAGATGTTTGACGTTCTTGATGAAATCAACTATCAGTCTTACAACGACTTTGTCCTACGAGTTGGTAAGTCACGTTTCTACAATTGTTACACAAGCAGAACATTGTTGTTTGCTGGTTTTCCCTGTGCTGTCTGCCAAGGATTACCTGTCCTGCACTTAGGATTAAAACTGAAAAGCCTCTAGCTGGAGAGTCACATCCATGTAGAAGGTCAGCAGCCTGGTTGATGAGCATGAGTATTAAGGAATTATAATTGTGTCCCGTTCCAGTGTGTTTACTTAATCTATGCACCCCTAAAAGGAAACTGTGCCAATAATTTTATACGATATTATTAGTGCACCCAGGCTTGTGGCTAACACTGTTTTGCCTTGCTAAACTGCTGAAAACTGAGTCTGACTGTACCTAACTATAAAGTTAAGTTGCATCTGCAAAAGCTTTGTTTGCATTAGAAGTGTGATGGGAGCTTTTTGTCCACGGACACCAAATCACCTCAACCAGTCCTGTTTTCTCCAACAAATCAAATCTTTTGGTCTTCACAACACAAACCTTCCCATGCAATCCTTTACATGTTATCACATGTCTTACCTCTCAGAGGCCTTTCTCCCAGAGCCTTCTTAGAGAGCAAGTTCCCCTCTTCCCTTCCTTCCCTGCATACCGCTCCTCTCCAATGGTACTTACACTGCTGTTCTCATTTCATTGCATATACTACCACAGATGGTCTTCGCCACCTTCTTTATATATTTTCATGGCTGAATTGTGAGAATGGGCTGGACAAGGGGAAAAGTGAGGTTGCTAGCAGCAGAGTATTGAGAAAGACCAAAGACATCAAGGGTAGCAAGAGAGGAGTTATACATCTTTGCCCTCCTGTACATCCTAATAATTATAAACCCCAAATTCTCATTGAACTCTGTTACAACTGGTCCTTCCAGGTTCACAAAGGGGCAGAAGACAAATATCTAACCCCCATTCTTCTGCTTAACTTGCCTGGGAAAGCCCTTGCACAGAACCTCATGCAGGGTTTAACATCTGCAGCTCTTCAGGGTACTCAGAAGAAGGAACAACCTCTTTTACCTTCCAAACAAGGTGTCGAAATCAGCCAAAAATGTAGAATCGAGCCCTGTGGTTTCCCAAAAAAGATGCTTGAGCCATTTTCACATACTCTTGTCTTCTTGCAGTGTCTGCCTAATCTGAGTTGTCTAGTACTGACAACAAATGCGACACACTTCCTTTACCCCATTCCTCGTGTCTTCCAGGCCACTATTTCTGTTCCACTTGGAAAACTTCCATTAAAAGGCTTTATATGAGCAACCACAGTGGAAGTTGTAGTAAACAATTAAAGATCTTTAACAGTTTGTACTGAATTGTTCTACAGCTAAACTCTGCACTACCACTTCTTTTCTTCTTTTCTTAAACAAAAAAAAAGAAAATCCACAGATAAGACAGATTTTTATGTTGTCTATCATATTGCATTTCCAATAAGGTATCTCTGTGTATGTCTTTATTTTGTTTCTAAACCTCTTACAGATACAGAAGTCCAATTGGCATTAATTTAACATATATTATGTCCTATGACCAGAAGAATTCTAAGGCACTTATGTTAAATCTATTTTGCAGGATTCATGTTTCTCTTGGATAATATGCTGTAGTGTTTGAAACTAAACTCATTGTTTTGATTTTAGGTATTAACGTCGGGCCAGTAGTGGCTGGAGTCATTGGAGCCAGAAGACCACAGTATGATATCTGGGGGAACACTGTAAATGTTGCCAGCCGAATGGATAGTACTGGAGTGCAGGGGAAAATTCAGGTGAGTGCATTCTGAGACAATTTTGCAAACTTTACATACCTCCTGTTTTATATGTGGTTACATTTTCAAGACCACTTAGAAAACGCAGCCTCACTTGATCTTGTAGTTCTTATGAAAAGGGCAACATTCTCCAGATGATTCAAGCATCAGAGGTATAGTTGTTTTCCTTCACTACTTCACTACTTGGAGGGAATGAAATCCTCAAATAAATCATTTCCCATCAGAAGAAACAGAGTTCTTTGCTGCATTGCACACAGTTGGAGGCAAGCCTGGGAATGCCGACACTGCATGGGCCAGTCCTTGTGCTGTAGGAATTTTGCCTGAATAAGGACTACAAGGAAAGGATCTACATCCATTTGCATCCTGCTGCGTTTTATGTAGCTTTAAAAATTCCTTGGATACTTTGGATCGGAGAGGCTATTCAGACAGAGAACATTGTCGTTCTGCTAGAGTTTGTCTAGAAGCTCTGCTGCACCTCTCAAAACCTCAATGAACTCTTGCAGTCCTTTGTCCAAAATACCTGTCTAGTCTCCAGGGATCAAAAGTTCTTCTGGAGTAAATTAACATCACTGGAACTGATCCAGCTTACAACAGTGGACAATTTGGTTACACATTTCTGTTGGACGGAGCTTAATCTGGCTGTGTAATTATTCAGCTCAAGAGCAGAAGTTCTCCTTCTCAGATTCCAGTTTGGTCAGTGATCTTTAATTCCTTAAGAAAAACCTAAGTGAGCCTGAGAGCAGCAGTAGGTGCTGATTCATTCTGTTTATGTGTATTTCATGACAGAGAAGTAAAATGGGGAGGGGAGGGCACTTCAAGGATTAACCTTATATGAACAGCAAAAACTAATAGTTCTTTTTTTCTGTCTTCAGGTGACAGAAGAAGTTCAGCGGATATTAAAAAGGTGCAGTTATGAATTCGTGTGCAGGGGTAAAGTCAGTGTAAAGGGAAAAGGTGAAATGTTGACCTATTTCCTGGAAGGAAAGGCTGATGGAAATAATTCACAAACACGGTCTTTAAACTTAGAGCGGAAAATGTACCCTTACGGGAGAGCAAACATTCAAACAAAACTGGGCACCAGCTGTCCATCGGTGTCCTCAGTTGCTAGCTTTACTGTAAAAGCTGGGCTTGGAGCAGGTCAAGCATCTGCCACTCACACAAATCAAACACTGCATTATCTTCCTTCTGTGCCAGCTGTGAAGGAGGCGTAGAGCAAAGGAGATTTGGTTGTGCCATTTGCGGTGAACTTGGAGAGCAATGGTTGCCTGAATTTTTACCAAGAGATCAGAGGTCATAGGCCATGGCATTAACCAAGGACCACTACAACCCAACCAAAGAGAACTTGGGGACTGTGTAACGAACTCTTGGGATGGAACATATAAGGGCTAGCAATTCTGTTAGGAAAAGTCAAAACCTGATTTTCTGGAAATGAGGAATATTTTCTTGGCATTTTTAAAGGGTAAATGAAAAAAAGTTAGATAAACGTGCAAGCAATTATGTATGTGTGTGTGTGTATATATATGTTTTAATCTATATATGCACATATACAAAGTCCTGTGTAGACTTAATAGAGATTTATAGAGATAAACATAAAAATATGTATTTATTTACACATCCACCTGCAAAGAGATTTCTCTTTCTGTCATAGCCAGCATTGTTGGGACTGGGATTAGCAAAACTGCATTTAGCTGTGGAGTGGGGGGCAGCTGGAGACTCTCCAGGGCTACAGCAAGAGTTAGAGAAACTTTGCTCCCAGTGCATGGGTTAAAGCAATGACAACAGTGTTCATTCTGCTGTCAATGGCAGATAGGTGAAGGCTGGACTCAGCTAATTGCTAAACCCTATGTATTTTTTAAAATTGTCTTTGCATGCTCCAAAAACTTCAAAAAAATTCCAATTCAAACCATAACACTAGCATATGAAGTAGATAAACCACAGAGCTTAAAGGTTTGGCAGAAGAACAATATATATTCCTTCCATAAAAAAAAACAAAAACAACCAGGGGTGGTAGAGTTTAGAAGTTGCTGCCTCTTCACAGGTCATTTGACTGTGGAAGACAGAGGAGCCACCCTGCAAGCACAGCAATATGCTTATGCAATATAGAAACATTCCTTTATGTACAGTGCTGATTTTATTGAAGAGCAGAAAGATGGTATTATTTCAGGCTTTTACAAACAGCACAGGTCCTGTGGCTCAGTTCCAGGATTTAGCTTTACCTTTCTAAACAGCTCAAAGAATAGTCCTGTACTGGTGACAAACATGCTGTTGCTAGCTTTGTGACATTTGTATGTTTGCCAACACAGTCTTACATCTTAACTGATTTTTTAAATGTATGCCACAGTTTTATTATATCTTGATTCTACCCAGGCTCACTTTTCAAATCTGTACAATTATAGAAAGCTATAATTCTGAGAAATAAGCACAGTCAAACTTTGCCCAAATGAGGAGCACACTGGTAAACGTGCCAGGAGAGTGAGGCCTGCTCTTAATCTGCATAAAAGGGAACATATTTTGATTGCTTTTTCCTTTAATGCAGCCCACATCCTATTGTTCATGGTTTCATCTTGAAACGCTGATCTGGGCGTGAAATGTGGGATGCAGCTCCGTACTGGAGGTGCGGGCAATTGGAGGTCATCCTGCGGAGTGACATGTGCTCCATGGGCAGGTACCCTACTGTCCAGGTGGGGATGCACAAGCTAACCAGCCTCACTGCTTTCCAAAAGAGAAGCAAAACTTTATGTTGTCTAAAAACATGCAAAACTTCCTTTTAACTAACAAAAAAAATGAAAAAAAAAAACCTGACCAAACAAACCAAAGAAACCAAACCCGGAAAACCCACCCAAGACTGCAGACGTTGTCCAGATTGTGCAGTAGAAAACTTGCATGTACTAGATGTCACATTTCCCCTTGGTAGGCCTATTTTATTACTGATTTTAGTGGAAAGAATATTCTGAGTGATTCTCTTACAATGTGCATTTGCTTTGGAGCAGTCACTGTTTGTGTTAAATGTGTATGGACAAATACTGTGTCAACAGTTGCAGATGGTTAAAGAAATGCTGCAGGAGTTTCCATTCTCCATGTAGGCGTATCAGGCTGCTGTGGGACTCCAGTGGTTTTCAGCAGGATTTTTAATTAATTTTTATGTACCCTGTCAGCCAGGTGCTTCATTACAAAGCTAGCAAAATCAGTGTTGTGATTAAAGTGACTATAAAAAACTGAGAATTGCTTCCTACTGTACTAGGTGTATGCACCCTGGCTGATGTGTAGAAAGTCACTGCAGTTCTTTACCTCCCTAACAGCTATCCAGTTCACGGGTATTCTTCTAGAATAATTTCATTCTGGTTTTGAGGCATCCAAAGCCATTTAAATAAATACAAGTAGAGAATACAGATTTTAAAAGAACAACAGTTTACATAATTAAACTGAATAAGTGGTATCCATGTAAAGTACACTGCATATTTATGTTTCCTAATAGGTTTGTAAGAACTAAATCGTCACATAGGTAAGTTAAATATTTAACCAAAATGGAAAGCATTATGTGCAATACCATTAATCACTTAGTTCCACTCACAAAGAGCCCAAGTTACACAATTTTTGAATCAGTGAATTTGGTATAATTTCACTGATAATAACAAAACATTATTTTTACATGTACTGTTATTAAAAGCATCTTCAGATCCTCATAGTAGATCTGGTAGTATGTGAACACATAGACCAAATATGCCATTGGCCTACCCCAAAAGCTTACAGTGAAATTATTTCTTTGTTACTTTTTTAATAGGTACAAGATATAGGCATATTGCCATTGTTTCTTTTATCACTAAATGGACAGTGAGCAGAAACAAATTGTCCCCTGTGCTAATATTTTCTGGACTGTTCTCATTCCCAGACTCATTCCCAGCCTAGTCCTGAAGTAAAGTCAATGGAAGATCATGTAGCAAGGTAAATTTGGATTATTCATTTTAATATTTTAAAAGACTAGCAGGTGCTAGTAGAATTACTTGTCTCCAACAGTCAAGTGTGGTACGTGACTTTGTAATAATGTTTTCCATGTTGAATGGAAAGGACGAGACAGGCGCAGTCCATCATCAGCTCCTCATTCGGCCCTTTTGCAGGAGGTCTGTGCCTCCGGAGCAGGTTGAGTGGACCAGGATGGCTTCTTGGTGCTGCAGCCAGTCCAGTGTGCATGCACTAGCTTACAGCATCAGTGATGGTGTATTTGGAGTCAGTTTCCAGACTTTGTTTGAGTCTTACCATTAACATTTTTCATATTTTTGTTGTGGTTGTTGTTGCTGGTTTTACTATGGGGAAAACTTTATTTCACTATGTAGTCCTGGACTAAGCAGTAGAGAATCATGAAGAACATTCAGCGAAGGCACAAATTAGTAAAAAGCCATGTGAAAATGATAGGCAGTCTTCAGCAGCCATTCCAACAGGGAAAACTAAATGCCCGTTGAAATCATGATATAATGAAGCTGTGCTCTTGCCTTTATGCTTTCCCTCCCTATTTATATAATTTCCCCCCATTTTCCTTTTCTGCGTACATTTGTTTTATTTCAGTTCTTGTGTGATAGCTTTAAATGACAGATTTAATCTCTCTGCTCTTCTGCATTCTTTGATATGTTCAGTAAGTTTTATACATAGAAGGAGGTAGTAGTAATACTTCCGATAACCCCACAAATACACATTTTCTGCCAAATTAGAGAAGCTTGTCATCAAATTTTTATTGGCAATTGGCTGAAGATAATATGTGGCCCATTCCAATATCCCTGAAAATCATCAGAAGGATTTCCTTGGATTTCTGTGGGATTTGGGTTGTGTCCACCTTAATGCATGCAGTTGTATTTCCTATCTTGCATTTATTAATTTTCTGGTCAAACCCCGTAACTTTTGCCTGGGTGACCTTGCTGTAGCCCCAACAAGGAGTAGTTCTGCCCCACAGCACGCAAAAGTCCCTCACATTTAACTGAGGATAGTAACTTGTTGCGCTGTGAGCAGAATAGCCTCCTGCACTTCTGTTCACTATTTTGTGCAGCTGTTAGCTTGAAATAATTAACCGATATGAGCCCTACAACAAAGGGATGCCATTTTGGCATGTCGATGTCTGTCAATAGCAAGCACAATATTTCACATCAGTTTGCACGTTCTCTCTTTCAGATAATAGTAATAATCTATGTCTTTTGTTCTTTATATAAGGAGATAAGTATCAGAGATCTTCAGACTTCACTGTCTTGGGAGCTAATTTCAAAGTGTTCCTATGCTACCTTTATCTTTAAATGATTTTTTAATTATTATTCTCTGCTGAGATTACAAACTGGCATTCAGTTTAATTACTGGCTAGATATTTCCAAACATTTTCCATTTGCATTGACTAGAAAGCTGTTTTATCCAGCCTGTAAAATACGTTGGCTTTAGTAGCTGCTTCGCGCTGTGGCAAGTCACACTCCCTCGTCTTCACTAAAACACACGCAAATTCTCCCTTGCTTTCTCTAGGTGAGACTGAGAGTCAAAAGCTTTGGCTCATTAGGGCTGAATCTGCATCCCTTATGTACCCGCAAGGCCTGCAGAAATCATCAGGAGTTTAGCATGTTTATGAAGGTCAGGAGTTGAGCTTCTGTAGGCCAAGTTCTGCTTTGGGTTACAGCGATGTCTCGTGTCGGTACTGAACTGAGTATTTTACAACACTGTAACCGAGAGTAGGTCACGCACCTAAATCTCTTACACGCTTTTGCCTGTAATTTCTCTGTAAGGCAAAAGAAAGTACTTGGGAGTCACTGTTCAAAGGGAAACAGTATATGACCTGTGCCATTTCAGTGCTTTGAGGAGTCTGAACACCTTAGTAAGTAGCGTGAATCATTTTCATGTGTTGAATTCCTGCTTGTAGCAGAAGCAAAGCGTTTTCTTTACATCATCAAGTCCAGATTCTGTATATGTTCTGCCCAGGCAGGAGGACTATTTAGCCATAATGTTCTTTCAAGTTAGAGTTTTGTATTACAGTGAAAACCAACATTTTTTAATTTGTGATAAACGTGTATTATAATGCCTTATTTATTTTTAATCTTGTACAGTGTTACAAAACAACAGAAAACATTGGCCTTTCATGTATTATTCACTTTAAAAGATGTATTGTATTATGAAATTTTGTAAATAGTTTTAGCTCGAACAGGTAATTGCATGTACACTTGTATAAAAAGAGGCAAAAAGGCACACTTTTAACAAATGTTAACGATTTTTGTAAGAGACATTTTACATGTGCATGGAGATTATAAATCCTTTGGAAATGGATGTCCTTTTGCTTTTCCTTGCAATCTACTGCATGCCACTCATGCCTGACTTCAGTAAAACAAAACAAAACAGTAAGTTTTCCTAAATGTTTTTGACATATCACTTCTGGCACAGAGTTAAATCCACTAGTTGCATGTGCGTTCAGCAAAGCAAAATCAAAATGCAAACAGCAAATAAAGAAGAAAAATAATTTAATGATTGTGATCTGCCAACCTCAGTGTTCCAAGATCCATAATACAGTATACGAAAAGTGTTATCAACATCTATGCTGTCTTCATAAGGTACCTTCTGGTCATTAGAAGCAATAAACTCTACTTACTGTAATATAAAAAGCAAGCAGATATTCTAGTTCATAATGGTGTGATATCTGGCATTCAATGGGTATTCTCTGATACTGCAGTTGATGTAGTATTGTCATCAAGAATGACCAAGTGTCAAATCCATCATTGCTGTATGCAGGTGCAACACTATGGAAGGTAAAGGAGGTGAATTTGGCCCATCGACGTTACCCAGAGTATATTTCTAATGTGGTAATAAGTTATTGTATGTGAAAAGTACACAATGCAAATAGATTGTTTTCCTAGATACATACATATATGTATATATATGTATGTGTATATATATAAACTAATTTTGTTGCCTTACTTTTGTTAGCTTTTTTGACTCATTTTCCAAATAAGTTCTATTGCTAAGCAGAAAGTATTTAACAGAACTATTAGGAGAAGGTTCACTGGGTTCTCTGGCTTTGAGCCATCCGGGTTCTGTGCTGATGCTAGTCCTGCCCCCACTAAAGCCATGCTTACAGGGACGCCTCCCTTAGGCGTCACAGCCTAACCCACAGCTTGAGGCCCGCGTCAGTTAGTGGCATAGGAATAAGAAATTAATATCCAATCCTCTAGCTGATTTTTCCAATATTGCTGCTGAACAAAACTTTAAATTCTGGAGGTATTTTTCCATGCATAATTTTTAAAGTTGTCATGCCTGTGTCACTACAGCTTGGGGCTACTTCTCAAATTACTTATATAATTGCCGTATGATAAATGAGGAGTATTGTAGGGGCATAACACTGAGGTTGGTGGCCGAGGGAAAAGGGTGTGGACCGTGAATACTTTCTACTATGGATTAATAAGGACTTCTTGTATTTTACAGATTTGAGCTAGTATTATGATAGGACTTAGAAATCCATTAACTTGTATGTTTAATCGGGTGACTGTGGGGTTAACTAAGCAGTACAGCTTCTGCAAGTACTTCTGTCATCCAAAGTTAAGATGTAGATTCATGCAATGTATCCCAGTTGCCTGCATACTGGAACCACTACCTTGTACTGATGATTGGCTTCATACAGCAGTTAAGGGTTTCTAACAGTCATAAACTAACTCCTCTCAAATTCAGTGGGTTTTACATCTCAGTGTGGCATAATTGTTGTGACTAATGACAGTCTGGACTCTGCTTCTCTACCCCACCCTGTTTATGATTGGCTTTTTCCAGAACTCTATATAGGCTTTTTTTAGCTCTTTGTTCCTTTTAATCCCATCCTCACTGAGTTTTCAGGCAAAATCTAAATCATGAATAAATATGTAAATGTAAATAAATGGAAAAAAAGTACATATAAGCAGGAGGCTGCCTGTTGCTCTTTAATTACTCTTCAAAATGTCACACTGCTTGGGTGGCCTGGTGTGACTTACGATCTGATCGGTGCAAGAACAAAAACAGGAAAAGAAGAGAAACAAAAGCACAAAGTTAGCAGGAGTACAAAATAACAAAAAGAAAAGAAGCCTGTGAGATAGCAATTGCTGAGAGGAAAAGGTAAAAAGCCAGTTCTCCTTCTGAAGTCAATGGTAAAGCTCTGTGACATGGGACAGGTCTTGAGCATCTGAGCTGACAGAGTACTCAACCAGATTCCTAGTGCAACAAAAATAAGGCTTGTGTTTAACTGCACGGCTAGATCCTTTCTGAGTTTTCGTGTCTGTTCACATTTACAAGAGTGTTCCAGATCTCTTGGTGAACAGCTGTCAGTGTCAGAAGGAATTATCCAGAATGGTTGGGGGTTGTCACCTTTAATGCCTATTTTCTGATCATGAGGAAGCACCTTGAAATTTGAATTAGCACTGGTTAATGTACATAGCCTATGTGCTGAAAGGACTTGGGTTTGCTTGTGCCTTACTGCATGCTAGAGGATCTGCTTCTTTATATTAGGATCCCCGTTTTATGCCTTCTGTGGCATCAGACATGTCACGCCTGCATAAAACTGAAGGAACAAACAGTGCTGCATCACTGTGAAGCATTTTTACTACTTCCTTTCCTACTTTGGTTTACTACCAGCACAGTTTTGTGGGTGCAAGGAGTGCTCCGAGTGTTCATGGAGGGAGGCCATGCACAGGTATATGTTGGTCCAAGCTAAATAACAGATTTCCTAGAAAGCTCAGCACACACGGTGAACTGAGTTCTGCAGACAATCTGTCCAGATAGTTTGGAGCTCCTTTGAAAAAGCTGGCTGCCCTCCTCTTCAGAACAGGCTTCCACAACATGTTGATTAAAAACATCCAGAACGCTTACCTACAGCTTGTAACTGCACTGCCACGTTTGCTAGACATAGGTTAGCCTGCTGGTGGTGAAACAGCTAACAGTTCTCGTTGTGGGCAAGGCTAAGGTGTGCTTCAGTTACTGCGGTTGTGCACACTATCGTGTCTTACTTTCAAGTGCCTGACCTGCTGCTTTGATCCTAGACCTGTCAATGGTGGCATCAGTTATGAAAAATTTGAGCTGGCACGTTGAAGTTCTTTAGGTGATTTCTTACGTCTTTTACTCTTTAGTGCGCATGGGTGCAAAGGTAGTCTGTTCTTACATTTCAAATGCCATTCAAGGGATATATCAAGAATTTTCAATGAAATGTAGATGAAAATTAATTACCTGTGCCATCACGTAATTGCTTCATGATAATTACATTTTTAAATTCTTACAGTAGAAATCCTTCTTCACTTAGAATTCCTGCTTTTTTTACAGTAACGTTACTAGGGTTCAATTAGGAAAAAAAGAAGTGAAGTGATTGTGTAACTTGCTCCCCTTTGCAAGTACAATTGTCTGCACAAATTTGGACTTAGACAAAGCAAATGGTGAGTTTCTTTTCTGCATTCAAGCAGCTAGTTATTACACTGAGGTGGCTTTGGAAAATGTTACAGAATACAGTAAGAATGAAAGTAATGCTTTCAGAGTTTCTGGTGTAAAAAACAGAGTCCAAGAGCAGTTACCATTTAATTTAATAATTACTTTTAATTTAACCCAATATAGAGAATTCTAGAGAAGTGATATTATTTTCAGTGAAATTCTGACAGGGTCAAAAACACTTCTTGGAGGTTCTTTTTCATAATATACTTGTGTGTAGATTTGTCTGTGTGCATATCATCGGTTTGTACATGGAATGTGGGTAATGGTGCAAAACTAGTAATACACGCATTTCAGAGTTTCAAGCAGATTCAGCCAAATTTGACCCATCTCTTAAAACCCCTGCCACTAAAACTTGTGCTGCAACTCACATCTGTCTGGATTTTATCCTGCTGATTAGTCCTTGTACTCTTTGCTGTCAGGAGGTTACTTTTTGCCTTTCTGGTATATATCCATAGGTTCTGCTTGGAAATGAGATGTTAAGTATTTTTCTGATCTGTTAATTGAAAAGATTTGAAAGTGTACTTGATTCCCTCTTTTTGTAATGAAATGTTCAGCAGCCTAAGGTAGGAAGCACAAAACCACATGAAGCATGTGTTCTACAATCAAAATTGGTCTGCCTACACGCAATGGCACGGTGTCCGTTGTAGGCTTACCCATCATTTTAAGCATCCTAGAATTATTTAAATGTAATAAGCACCATAGCACTAAGAGAAGGAGCTAGGCAGGCCTGCCTGCCTCTAAACACCACATAATTGTTCTTTGGACATAAAAATGTGACCTGCAGCTCATAAAACACTGCTGCTTAAGAAATCAGTGCCCCTGCTGCCCTTTAACTCGCCTTCAGTTGTTCAGTGCCATCACGTTTTTGTTGCAGGCAGTTACCGTCCACGCAGGCCTCCTTACGTCTCCCTCTGTAGATCCTTCATCACATGGTTGGCAAACTTCTTCTTTTTCGAAGAGAAAATACATTTTCAAAAAAAGCAGATTTTTCATATAATAGGTGTTTAGGGGAAAAGAAGTAGCTTTGACGTAGCCTGGTTAGGAAGCAGTACGTGTGACAGCAAACCCGAAAGGGCGAATAAACGTGCCCTGTGGTGGGAGCGCAGGGGCCAGCAGCGGCAGCGAGGTGGGCAGCGAGGCTTCACCCTGCAGCTGCAGGCAGGGAGAGCGGCCGCTCTGCTCGCGTCCCCAGAGAAGAGACACAGATAAGCTAGAGTGGGGTAGCCCCTGGTTCCTGTTCCCTAGCGGTTTACTAAACGTGCAGACTCATTTCAAGGGCAGTCGTGCTGTCTGTGTCCAGGTGCCACTCTTTATTAAAAAATAAGAGCAAGGAAGGATGCAGTCTTGGGGTTTCAACTGAAGTATTCAGTAAAAGACCGTGCAAGAGGTATCTTACCAGCTGCTTAACCTGCAGACGTTTGCAGCAAATTCTGCACTGCTTCCAAACTAACTTGAATATTCTGCTTAGACTTTGAAAAAAATGTATATGCATCAGGTAGAGATGTTCCATTCCTCCAAGGGAAAACCAGCTCTATTCTTCTCCCTATTTAATTGGCACACAAGGTTTCAGAAGATCGTTTAGTCTGATTTGCAGCCCAGTAAAGTTAATGGAAATATTAACTTTGATGATTGTTAAATTGTTAGACCAGGTCTTATTCTAGTGTCTGTTCCTCTCCCGCTGATGTCAAATGGGGTGTTGCCAGTGACTTCAAAGGGACCAGGAGGACGCCTACTGTATCACAACAGAAACATCTACGTAGGTAAATAAAATGAATAGTCCTAACTTTAAGGAATGAATTAGTAAGTCAAGATGTCATTTTTCCAACTATTGTAGCCCACTGAACCTATAAATATTTTTTATATCTATACAGCTATACACTATATATATATATGTATGTATATACATAGTACAATACAATAACTTAACACTGGGTAACTTCTAATGATAGATTTGCATTAATAATACGGGTCTATTTTTATGTAAATAGAATATTGTAGAGTATCTTCCAGTCTTTTTCAGGATTGTTAAATTGAGAAGAGCAATTGAATATTTGTCCTATTTTTATGTTAAAAAGTGAATGGACTGAAATGTTAAATGTGAATGTAAATTTCTTATTGCAACTTTTATACTGAGTGTTTGCACTATTATAATTTCTGGGATCTAATTAAAAATAAAGGAAAAAATTTGCTTGAATAAACACCTGTTTGGTATTGTTGTTTTGGTTTGGGGTTTGGGTTTGGTTTAAATCAAGTTGTATTCATTATTCTATACCAAGCTGCCTTTCACAGGGTCCAACTACAGTTTCTCAGTTTTCAGGCTAAGAACATGCATCTAGAAATCCTGCAATTTTATTTTCACAATTGCTTTGAACTGAAGAACCTTACGGGAACAATTCAGCTCCCTTGTGAGTCTTGTTGACTTTCTGCATTGACCACAGTGGAAGCCAGCTTGGGCCAAGTGCTCCATCCATTGTGCAAGCAGAGGAAAGCAAACATGTGCAAATACTGGCAAAATACTGGCCACATAGACCAGAAGACAGGGAGGGGAAGCTCATCTCTCCCTTTCCACAAGCCAGAAATAATTGGCCAACTTGAGCCAAGTGTAGGTTTTGTAGGCAGTTTATATTGTGCAAGATACAGAACCAACCTGAGTGCAAAATTGCATAGGTTAACTTAAAATTGATTTGAAAACTGATAGAGTTATATCGGTAACGTGTCTCTCAAGAGACTTTGTAAGCTTGGGCACAGTACCAAAGTAATTTGATTGTACGGCTTCCAAATCACAGCAGACTCCCATCTGGCCAGCTCAGAGCAAAAGCAGAGGCGCTCAGGTCCGTCACGCCTGTCCATGCAGATATGCCCTGAGATAACTTGGAAATGCAGAGTCCCTTGTGATGGAAAACAGCCTGGGCTCAGATGCAAGGGGTTTTATTCCAAATGCTAGACTAAGGCTCCCCAGCTGTTTCCCTTGCAGGTTAGAGAGCGCGGTGCGAGTTGTACCGAATTATTGTGATGACAGTGAGTGTGATGGAACTGTTCTTGGTTTGCCCTTACACCAGTGAGAAGAAGGGTTTGAGGCCTTATGTAGCCATTTTTTGTTCTCTCCTTCCCCTCTGAAAGACAGCGTGCCAGATCTTCATAACTGTCAATCAGAATAGCTCCGCTGAAGTCAAAAGGACATAAATAAACTGCAAATCTGGCCTTCATCTTTCATTGCACCTATTCTGCCACATTGGTATTTTAAGTCTTTCTCTTAATGCTAAAATGTGCAAGCCTCCCTGTGTTGTTTTGGGGGAATTTATGTATATAAATACACACAGAGCTATATATACTTGTATACAAAATATGTACACACACACACACATATGTTAATGAGATAGTGTACGTTCTGGTTTTAATGACCCAGGTCAGGTACCTGGAAACATTTTTTCTGCCATGCCCCATTACACAGTTGAATCACTTCAGAAACATAATCACACAGTGTGAGAATTTGTTTTGCTTAAAGAATGAGGTAGTATCAGTGGTGGGTTGCTTATATCCTCTGGTAACGTTTTTGGGCAAGGACACCAGTCCCAGTTGTGGGTGGTTTATGCTATAGAAATGCAGTCCCTGGATGAGAAACTCCAGAGAGATTGGATTTCTGTAGCGTAAACCACCCAGGACTGGAACTGGTGTTCTTGTCCAATTGTTCTTGTCAAATTGAAATAGGGGGAAGGGGACAACGGAAAATGAGAACATGGTGTACATCCAGGCGTTACTGGTGCATTGCCTCCATATCTATGTCAAAGCCTTCCAGTTTTGCAGCCATTCCCTGGGGCAGTGGGTCACCTAATGCACTGTTCCTGCTGGCGGAACATGATGTTCAATGGAAGGAAACAATTATACAGGTACCAGTCATGGACCGTATTCTCATTTGGGCCATTCTGATGGAAAAAAAGGCACAGCTGGAAAGTGAGTCACGTAGCGGAAATTGTCTGTGACAATTCTGGCTCTCGTTAAACCCGCTGAACTGTGGAGAGAGCATCTGAGGATGGGGATCTTGAGGTGTAGCCAGGCTACTTAGGATCCGATCCTAAACATCCAGTCCTGTGCAGATTATTTCTGCTATCAATTGCAGCAGTAGTTTGCGTAAGTTTTCAGGCTCAAGGCTCAGAGGATAGAAACTGGCTTTTAGTATTACGTTACCATGAGCCTCCCAGGCTTAGGCTGTTTCTATACTTGTAACCAGACATTGGTCCGCTATTATTAGATATGGCCATAGCGAGCTAGCAATGAAGAAGTAGAAGGAGCTAGTCATGAAAAAGTAGTCATGATTATTATGAATGTTTATCTTTCCATTTACTAGGCATAGTCTGAAGATGCCAATGAGGGGTTCATAGAGACAGTGTAACTTATCAATTACTACACCACCACAGACAAAGCAGACGAGCTTCCCTGTCACAAATGCTCTGCTTCACTAAGTCAGTGGGACTCCAATGACTTCATCAGCATTCCCTCATCTCAGACCACCTGGGGATTCATCTGCGCAATACTAATATGACAAGAAAGAGCCATTGATATTCATCTAGCCTGACCTCCTGCACAGGACTGCACTCAGTCTGGCCATGCTACTGCGCTGCACAAACACAGCATTTTTTGTTTATTATTAGATGTAATAAAGTAAAGCAAATCCATCATTTTCTGGTCGCTGAGAGATTTGAAGTCAGACATTTGTTTGGCATTGGCCAAACTGTGCTCATACTGTTGCCAAAGGTCATGAAAGCACCACCGACTGTTTTCCCCCAAACTCTATAGTTACTCTGTATGTTTATTGAACTTTGGCAATAATATTATGTGCTCCTCAGCAGCACTGCCAACATAATTAGAAAGGAGCAGTCATATCAGAAAACACACAGCAAGTTACTGAGGAAAGGTCCCAGTTGAATATTAACTCAGATCGACTTCTGGGGTGTAGAAACACGTAGAAAGTGTATGGGACACCGTCTAGTGAATAAACAACATGCAGACAGAACACATCGTGGCATGCTGTAAGACTGAAGTGGATAAGCATATAATGAAGAGGAGTCATTGACGTAATTACAAAGGCAGGTGGTGGCACATTGATTTTTATCAAGGTCAATGACCTCCACTGCTACTAACGTGTACCTAGTTTCTTACTACTGAGGTAATTAGACTTTTTGAAGTCAAATATTAATCCTCCAAACCTTTGGATAAAAAAGATACTTTTCTCAATTTGGCATTCCCCTCAATGGTTTTAGAGTGGCTACTTGTATCTTACAACCTTGTTTAACCAAGAGAGGCGACAATTTTTAATGCCTTAAGGTTTTATAATTGACCTTAAGATAGTAGCATCTTTAAATATGTACAGCCTAATCCTCCTCTCACATAGACACCAAGCACTGCATCTGAGGGCAGAGCTGATCCATGCCGAGGGAAGATGTGACACTGAACTTGTCCGTATGTGTTCCTTAAGGCTTTTGTTTACTCAGTCCTAACGTTGCATTAAGGCAGAAAAAAAATTTGGCTGTTAGAATACTACTTTCAGTTCCCTGCAATTGGTGGACCTAGGTGAAAATTTTATAACATCAACATCTAAATTAAAAGCCTTTAAGAATATTTGCAGTGGGTCAGAGACAGAGCATCAAGTCTCATTGTTCCTCAACCTCTCACTGAAATGAATCATATGGAGGGTGATTTAAACATATAAATAAGGGTTTGACTTTCTGAGCAGCTGTGCAACCCAGTTAGTATATCAAGATCGTGATTTTGACTGCACAAAATCAGATTTGTTGTCCAGCTGCACCCAGTCATAGCAGAGGTACACTACCCAAAATCTGTAGAAATATATAACCTGAAGCATGCGTCATGACTCAGTGTGTTGCTAGTACAGAGCCATTTTTCTTCTGACGGGTTGTGAAACCTCCAAACCATCTGTCCAGGATTCCCTAAACCCTTCCTCTCAGACTGCTTATGAGATGCTCCTATGACAGGAGTTGGAGTGGGAATTTTACCACACAGGTCTGTTCCTGGACACTGTAGCCAAAGACATTGACCCTGCCTCTGGCCAGAAGAAAGGTCATTGCCACGCTGAGTAATGGGATGTTCCAACAGTTGCAAAGCTACCACTTCCACACTACTACCATAAATAATGCCATATTTTTCTCCAGTGATCATAACATCATAATTCAGCAGAATTCTACCAACTATGAGGAAAGTCTTCCAAAATGTGAAAACTTTAAAGTTGCTGGAGAGCAGGTTCATAAGTGTACATAAGTGCTTTTCAGGCACTGAAAAGCTTGTTTAACAGACCACAAAGGATTCATATCGTCCTTGGTTTCTGAAGGTTTTAGCAAAGGTTTTCCTGGTGAAAGGACTGGAAGGCCTGTCCTGTGAGGACGGCTGAGGACTTTGGGTTTGTCTTGTTTGGAGAAAAGGAGGCTGAGGGGCGACCTCACTGCTCCCTACAGCGTCCTCATGAGGGGAAGGGGAAAGTGAGGTGCTGAGCTCTTCTCCCTGGTACCCAGTGCCAGGATGCATGGGAACAGTTCAAAGTTGCACCAGGGGAGGTTCAGATTTGACATGAGGAAACATTTCTTTACCAAGAGGGTGCCCAGGAACCTGGAACAGGCTTCCTAGAGAGGTGGTCGATGCCCCAAGCCTGTCAGTGTTTAAGAGGCATTTGGACAATGCCCTTAATGACATGCTTTAGCTTTTGGTCAGCCCTGAAGTGGTCAGGCAGTGGGTCTCACTGGTCATTGTAGGTCCCTTCCAACTGAAAAAAAAATTCTATTCTATTCTATTCTAAAGTGTCTTCAAAACACATATATTAAATGGCTGTCCCCACTGTATACCCTATCATGAATCTCAGGATTTTCAGTAGTGCCCAGGCATGTAATTCCTACTGAAATCAGTGGAAATAAATTGCTAAGGTGCTTTTGAAAAGTCCTACTGGGTCCCTCTGTGCAGCTTTATGTACCTAAATAGGCTAAGTACGCAGAGAGTGTTGGGCTGTTTCCGTTTCGATGTCTGTGGCTGCCCAAGGAGCTTACGATTCACTGGGACAGAGGCTGTGCTCCTTTTGCATGCCCCACAGTACCATAACGCTGGGATGCCCAAGGGAGGCACTATTCTGCAGAGGTCAGTTCATGATGAGGCTGCCTGCTGGCTTCAGCCTTCATGTCAACAAATGAGGTGTCCCACGCCTATTTTCACTGAGGAGTTCAGGCTTACCAGCAGTCTTGTTTGAATCTGAGCACTCCTGTTTGAATTCCCTGTACACAAAACTCAGATACAGGAAGAATAGGTTATGGGAATTTGAATGAGATTTGCATTTTAATGGAGTTTCATCCATAAACAACTCATAGTCTGGGCCTAAGTCTCCTAAATCATTTAGGAAATACAGTTTAATTTCCTTTCTTTTTCATTTTTTCCTTTGTCTTGCCCATTCCTTTAATCTTTCTTCTAATTTATTCTTTCCACATGGCTCTAAATTTAGGAAAGCATTTTCACCTTTGTGTCCCTCTCTCCATTTCTTCTTCTTCTTTTTACACTCCTTTTACTCCCCACCACCATTCGTATTCTTCTTCTGGCTCTTCTTCCTTCCAGTTCTCCAAACAAGGGTCATTCCACCGTGGGTTGTCAGACGAAGTAGAGTGCTGAGCTCCCCTTACCAGCTCCTACTGCCTATTATGTACTTCTTTGTGGAATCACCCCCTGCGCCAAAAAACATCAGACTAGTTGCAAGAGCAGGGAGAAGGCCTGATACCGTTCTGCCCAGGAAAGACTGCACCTAGCTCCTAACTGCTTGGACACTTTTGCAAGATTTGTGACTTCACAAACTAGAATCACATATCCAAGTCAATATAGTATGTTAGGGAAGCATATGAGCTCAGAGCTGGTTCAGCATCCAAGTTCCCTTCAGGAGAACTGTTTGGCAATGCCATCAGAGTGGGAAACGAAGAAATGAATAGAGCAGCAATTGAAGAAGCGTGGTCTCTCAGGTTAGACCAGAACACTAAGGGAAAAAGCTGTCCCTTCATGTCCCTGTATGTATGTATGTTATTCCTTGGTAAACTGAAAAACAATTCCAGTTTCACTCTCTTCCAGGTGAGGCCTCCTCAAACTCCCATGTCTCTGAAGTGAATTTGTGCATTTGAACTGGAAATAAGGGGCTGAAATTTGAACAAAACACTGTGCTGTTTTTGTTTTCCCCACTTTTGTTGGTTTTGGAAGTCAAAATATTACAAATTAATGTTTCTCACAAGGGAATGCAGTAAAAACATTTAAAACATTTCCTATGTAGGTTTTCTATTTTTGGAACACATTTAGAAAGGGAGATGAAGTTATCCCCTAAAATGAGATCAACAAAAGAATCCTTCAAGCCATAAACATAAAGCAGTGGGAGGCTGATATAATATATACGGAAGTGCATAATAATATTGCTGGAATTGTGTGCCATCTTGCATCAGACAGCAAAAGAGAGGAAGGTGTGTAAACATAGACCAAACAGCTGGATCCAGACCTGTGGAATTATTGCTCCAAAATATCAGGTAGACAATGCTGAGGAGGAAGATGGTGATACCAAGGAATGTAATTTTAGTGAAGGAATGGTTCATACTGAATACGTGTGAGCACAGGACACCGTATGTGTCATTCTTTGAAAGATGCAAGAAGCCTGCAAGATGCCACTCTTGCCAGAGCTTGGGTGTTTCATGTCCAGGCTACAGATACACCAAGGCCAAGGTAATATCATCACTCCAGCGGTTCTGCTGAGCTCTGCATGCCTGCATTAATTTTGGACTCTTTTCTGTCTGATCTCTGCATAGTTATGTCCCTCCTGTTCTCTGTAACATCCTGCCACCACTTCATAAAAAGCTAAATATGTAGGACATAAAAGAAACCATGGCTAAGAGTGAGAACAACTTGCAAATCTCCTGATTTATATCTTGAGGACATTTGGCAAGGAACTCGAGGAAATGGCAAGTAATGGTTTTGCAGGAAAGGGGAAGGTTATTTTTTAAGACATTTGTAGGAAAAGACCATGGAAGGCAGGCATAAAGATGATGCAGCTACAGACAGCACTGGGGGACTGTGAGATGCCACGGAAAGGATACGCCAGAAAGTGAGGGCAAGCGTGGTGAGGAGGGCAAAGCACAAGCTGGAAGCCAAGGCCAGACGTGTCTGAAGGGGTCCGGTGAGAGGACGCCAGGTTTGCTCCGAGCCACCAAAAAGCTTCTCGCACAGGTTCACGCTGCGCGGCATGGTTTGCATCACTGCCTCGCCGGGAGAGGCGATATGATGTCCCACTGACACAGCAGGACAGGGCAAACATTGCAACACTACGGCAAGACACCACTCTCCGCTCTGTGCTATATGAGGAACCGGCTTGCCGAGCTCTGCGAGGTACCATATGGCTGACCTGGTGGGTTTGCTCACCAAGCCACAAGGCCACTAGTTTGAAAACTAACTACTAATATTCAAAATGAGGTAAGGGTTGGTCTAGCCTCTTCTATGTTTATAAAGGACTGAAAATTTTTTTTTTTTTTTTTTTTGCCCAGCCACAAATATCTCAAAATAGTTTTTGTTTAGTTCTCAAAATATTCCTGTACGAACCTCCTCTGGGAGTTTAGGAAATAAATAGCTTATCCTGGACAGACTATTTATTTCCAGGATGTTTACTCGTGCAATCCATGTGATTGTAAAGTGCCTCCATTTCTCAAGCTCTCTTTCAGTTCCTTAGGGGCACATAATTTAAACCTAGCAACTTTCCCCATATACTGACAGACTGTTATTCGTAAATATTGAACTGGTAGCTCCAATTCTCTATTCATAGTGCAATTATTAATGTGGCAAGAGAGGGTGGTTTATGATTAGGTTTGAAATGCCCAGACTCCCTGGAACCACAAGTTCAAACCCCGGCGAGATCAGCCCTTCGCCCCTCTGTCTGCGCTAGATGCGCTCCACAACCTCAGGTCACCCGCATAAAGCCCTCAAATTAGGTCTGGCTGATCAGCTTAGATTTTAAAGGTCCACAGGTCATGCTTTGTCCAAAGGGGCTACCCCAATATTTGCGCCCATGCTCCCTCATGCCTCTGCTTGCCCTGCAGTGTTGGGATCGCAGCACCCACCACTGTCACCCACCACAGAGCTGGCTTGCGATTTAGTGGGGCTGGTGCAGCCCCACTGCTTTTCTCTGTCAACAAAAATTACAGTCCTCCACCTGAGCCACACCATTTCAGACCAATGCAATTCTCATCTAAGAGCTGAGATTTTGAAACCACTTTCTTCAAGATAAAATGCTGCCATTTCCACAGTTGTTAGCTGCAAACGCCGTGAAATTCAGACTGCAGCAAGATAACCTTCCGCTTATTCTCACTACCTATTTTCCTAAAAGAAGAACTTTTTCATGGCAGATTTAACATTTGTTTTCTCGTTTATTTCTTGGGCAAGAGAAGCAGTGAGAAAATAAAATCAGGATGGAACAGGTATACTGCATCGACATCCATCCATCCATCAACACACATCCATGTTCTGACAAATCCTCAATGTGCCTTAAGCAGCCATGTGAAGCCAATTAACCACTAGATGTGATTTTGTGATTCAAATAGGCAGCAAGCAGCAGAGATTAAATAGCAATAAACATAGCACAAAGGTAAGTTAGCTAGCCCATTTTCCTATGATTAATTCATCCTAGATTTCTATTTAGTAGTTTATTCAGTTAGCAGCACTGCTGAAACTCCTAAAAAATCCCAAATGTGTGATTTAGAGAGTCTCTGCAGCAAAGGATGTTGGGAGGCTAGCAGGGCTATAAGAAGCAAAGTAGCAACTGAAGCCAGATCACCTGAGAAGCAGAGGAAGACATCAGGTAGAACCTGGTAGGTCTGGTAAGTATGTTTTCTTTTGTCAAAGTTGCTACAAGGTGCATTCTCCACAGTAGCCTCTGGCATTCTTAAATGGTTTATCCTTCTCTATTGTTTTTAGACTTCTCCCCTCCTTTATTCATAATGGTGTTATTAAAACAACTGAACAGAAAAAGTTTGTTGCTGGTATATATGTGTCTCTAAAGCACAGAAAAGTGTGAAAGAAAAAAAAACCAACCATGCTGTTGTTTTCCTCAGAAGCTCTGGTTCTTTTTATATTATATTCTTTAAAATAATATATATTAAAATAATATATATAATATATTATTATATTATATTCTTTAAAAACTAACTTTAAATAAAAAATAGCTTTTAATTGGCCATCTAAACTTTAATGAGTGAGGGGAAGGCATCAAAATGTATAGCTGAGGATGGGCTTGTGGTGCGGTGATGGTTGCAAACTCCTTCTTATTCCCTATCTAAGTTTAATCATGCAAGCTTACTGATGGTAAGCTTCTATGACAAAGACCAAGGGAAGTCAAGCTGGCTGAGCAGGAAAGGAAAAAGGCAGTGTCTGCAGGCTGAGCGCCGCTTATACTGCATCACACGAGCTAGCACTGCTAAGAAGTGAGGGGAGAAATGGGTACCCAAATAAAAGTGATAATGGGATTCCTTTTTCCTCCCTTCTCTCCAAGGGGGAAAAAAAAAAAAAACCACAAAACACCTGACTCTTGCTGCACTGAAGAGTCAGTGCTCCACCTCTTGCCTCCCCTTTAGAAACTCTGCCCCTACACAGGTGCAACACCTTGACAAGGAAGGGAGAACTGGTGCCTTTTACTTCAGCAAAGATCTCTCGCTGTCCTCCTGTGCCCCCTTCATTGTAGTCCCATTGTCCTACCAGCCCCCACCAAGGCCTTTGATCTATAGGGCTTAGAATATGGGCACTTAAAACATATTTCCCCCTTGATGAGCTTCATGCAATCAACCTGCATGAAATATCTGAACTGCCTCATGAAAGCAAAGAGTTCAACAGTTACTAAAGTCCTTAACTGCTCATCTAATTCAGATATTTATCTTAAACTGGATATATTTATCTTGGGCTTCTCCACGTGTAAGAAGTCAAGTTCCTTTTTGCTGGGGGTTGGCAAATGAGTAGGGGAAATGCTACTAACAAAATCAACCTTGCAACCTTGTTGTAAAGTCAGTTGAAAACGGACTCGCACAGAACATGGTTTAGGATCAGCAGAAATAAGCCAAATGCCAAGTAAGTAGGAGGGAATGAGAGGTTTGTGAACCCCCTTTTAAGAAAACAAGAGAAACAAACTGGCAATTGGACTAAGAGATGCTTGTTTGAATCCAGAACTTTGCACATCCCTAGAGCACTTGAATTTTTGCTGCACTGTGGTAATCCCTCTGGTATCTAACAGTTTTCATCTACCCACCCACTGTTAGTGGCTGCAGCCCTGGAAGTATATTATTTATATACTCTGAATGACAAAACACTGTCTTAATGATGTTGCAATTAATGAGATATCTTAAAAAAATTCTAGTATATGTGGAGCTCCACATGCTGAGGGGTGGGACAGGGGTAAGTGTTGTATGTGTGACAAGCTGTCTTCTAATGTTCAGTTTTCAACGTGGCTCTTTCAAACCCTTGAAGACCACTGATCTAGACAAAGGATAAATTCCATGTAAAGGGAGAATGCAGACATGAAAATAGGAACACCTATTTGTCTTTGCAGCAGCTGAACACCTTACATGGCACCTCTTGCTATGTGAGCAGAGACACAATTTTCTCTTCTTACTTTCTTAAGGCAATAAACCTGACTTCAAGATGTCAGAGGAAGAAGATTCTTTCCTGAATGTTAAAAGATCTCTGAAAAAGCGAATGGTGAAACACAGCACGCCAGTGGACTCAATGCTTTCAAGAACAATGCCATCTCTTACAGATCTGACAAATCAGTCAATCAAGGACCAAAATGTCAGCAAGAGAGTTTATGGATCTCCAATGCCAAAATCAAATCGAAGGAGATCGTTAGCTCAAGTGTCATTAGTAAGTGTTGAAGCATACTTCCCCCATATGTCTCCGAAGAGGCTTTCAACAGCGTTTGACTCGCAAGAATTAAACAAAGAGATAAGCCAAAGCTCTCAGGTTGTGTTTTCTAGAAGGAGGCTTTCCACGGTGTTGGCCTCTGAGGAATCAAATGAAGAGCCAAGTGACAAGGTTGTACCAAACACGGAAAGTCAGGCTCCCACCAAAGCATCTGAGGAGGCTGCAGTAACTCGCAAGAGTGGATCTTCATGGCTTGTTACGGGAATACCAGGGATAAAAGATAGCCCGATAGTAAAAACCAGAAAGAAGAAAACTGATAAAGCTCTTGTGGTAATGGCTTTCCTTTAGTTATGAAACAGATAAGCTATACAACTTCCTACCAATGCTGAATATATACAGGTCTTTCTAATAATGTGAGAATATTTTAGTTACGGAACAACTCCACAACTTTATCAGTGAGAACTTGTATTTATGAATTGGGTCATAACCTGCTAGACTCTGTGGTATCATTCCTAATCACAGACTGGATGGGATGCAGTGTTCCAAACTAGTACTTGCTTCAGCTTGTGAGCTTGCGTGACTAGTGTACACTAGTACAAAAGTACATTTTTTTAAATATATCTTTCTTTAGGAGAAATGTGAGAATGGGTAGAAATCAGTGATTTTTTTTCAAGTTTCTTAATGTTGGCAAGTTAACTAAAACTGGAGAAACAAATAATCTACTACTTTCCTTGTTTAATCCAAATTGTAGTGCTTTATAAAAAAAAATGCCAGTCATTGCAAATAGGGTCTTGTGTGCAGTCCTTCAATTAGTGTAGGGTTTCCTTGGGAAAGTTTAGATTAATGGACCTTATGCAGGTCTCTATTCTTCTGTTCTGTGGAGCACAAGAACTCAATTTCCTAGAACTCTGATTATTGGCAAGGGCCCTGTGGAAAGCCCACGGAAAGGATAGGGAGGCAGCAGAGTTAGACTCTGAAGGCTGTCACGTCAGTGTGAAGCCATCACATTCTGTTCTGGTTTGTTTTTTGCCCTGTACCATATTGTTCATGGGTGTGTTGGAAACTCAGGAAAACTTGCCCGATCTGAAAGTAAAGGCTTCTTATCTAAAAACAAGTGAAAACTTCCAGTTGGGTTCATAATGCCTTTGTGTATGTTGTCACCTGCTTTAACAAACAAACATCTGAATGGATTAGGTTGATTAATATTTCTTTTCTATAACAGAGAAAGAAAGAAAGAGAATGGCTGCTTCGTCAACTTAAAAACATTGAAGAAGCAACTGAACACGAACTGACAATTGAAGAAGCTTGATTGAACTACTTATGGAATTAGTGCCATCACATCCTTCTTGTGGGAATAGCTGGTTCCAGTAAATCACACACCTGACTATAGTGTCTGTTAGACTTCCCCTTTCCTTCAAAAATGTTCTTCTTTTGTTGTTTGGTTGGTTTTATGATTCTTTTTGCCCTTTAAATCTAGGAGGAGTCCGGTACAAATTAAGAAGTGCCTCTACATGACAGCCAATGTTAATTCGTAACGGCTGAAGGCCTGGAACAAAGAAGGGAGGGAGAACTTTGTGTAAGAATCATTCTTCATCCTGCCACAGCTCTTCCTGACCATACTCTTTTGTGTAGTGTTCAAATCTTGTAGGGCTGCTGGTGTTCCTTAAGTGACAAAGTCCCAGTGGCCACAGAAGAGCGCAATCCTGGTTAGCCAAAGGAGAATCTCCTCATCTAAAGAGTAATCAAAACTGATGCAATCGGGAATGTTTTTGCTGCTAGCTGGGGAGATGAGGAAATAGTGAGAGGCACCAAGGAGGGAGGCCATCCTCTAGAGATTACTAATTAATGAGAGTTTGTTTTGAAGTTTTGGCTCAAAATGAGTTTGCCCCAGGCCTGGACTGTAAATGCACCTCACTGTTGCACTGGAGATCCTTAACGCTCAATTCTGTGCTCTGAGGGGTTATGGGGCTTCTGTTTTTCCCTGGAGCTGCTGCACGGAGGGGAAGAAGGGTGTCTTCCCTGACAGCTCTAGTGGCAAAATGGCAATTTAGCTCAGAGCAACTCTTTCTGAAGCACCGGTCAAGAAGTGATGCAAAAAGCATAATGCTCATGTTAGTTCCTACTGCTGTCTGCCACTTAATCTTTAGGCAGAGCTTAACACTTCTAAGTGATCTATGGGGTGTCACCAACAGGGATCCAGAACGGATTTACTGCATGCACACACATATCCCTGCATTTGTGTGGCTGTACTGATTTTTTCAGCCTGTCCCAGGCCCTATCTAATTACTCCAAAGGGGAGAGGTCCTGTTCAAAAGAAGCTGCAAATTAAGGATGGAGGCAAGGGAAGCTTTTTAATTTCCTTCTTACACACTGAAACTTGCATTAGCTCATGTCCAAGATGGCAGAGAAACAGGAGCATGGCCCAAGCCAACGTTATGAGACAGGCTAACCAATAGCAGCTGTGTTACACTCAAAAATGTGAGCAGCGTTGTGGTTTTACAACCTCTCTCAGGATTTAAAAGGAATTAGGATGTTTATGCTAATGATTCCTGAAGTGAAACTCTTCAGAGTTTCTCAGGAGAACAGCCTTGTCCTCAGACCTGGCTTTCTGTGGTAGCCAGGCAGTGGGGTGATGTTGCCCCTCAGGTCACCAGCCAAGGCATGCTTACTTGGTCTGATGTTTAGTTAATGTTCTGGTATTTGTTTGTGTGTGTTACCCAGGCTGCTTGTCTGGCCTCCACAGGTTCCTCTGGCAACCAGGGAGCTGCTGGCTGATGTAGATCACAAGCTGCTTTTGAGATAAAATAGGCATGGCTGCAGATGTGCTGCTATTCCCCTTGAGCTTGCAGGCATTTCATCAGCATCTATGATTTGTGCCAGGGGCTGAACTAACATCAGGCAAGTGCAAGGTTAGCGTAAAACCCTCCTCTACCCCTGGGACAAGCACAGATTAGTCTGGCCGCATGACCCAGTGCTTAATCCAAATGACCCAGTTCTGTCTCTTGTTTATTTGTACCTTCCCAGATAGCCAGTTCCACTTGTTCCTTCTTCAGGCTTCTCATCCTGGTCTCAGCAAGTCTTGATACTGCTTCTGCTTTTCTCTCTCCCACTCACCTCTCGAAGTCACTCTTGGCTCCTGCCTGAGCCCATCCAGTTCTCTGGTCTTCAAAGGTCTCTATCTAATGTCTTCTCCAATCTGGCCTCTAGCGGCTTCCATCCTGATAAGACACACAAGTCTTCTGTCTTCTGTGCCTGCTCTTTGCTGCTGGGTTCCTTGCCCATCTGATACCCTCCAGTACCTGATGTCAGTCTGCCACCAAAACTCAGCCTCAGCTGTCAGATCCCTAAAGTGCCTTTGTCTACTTAGGTTGACCCCCTCCATGATGCCAGGCCAAGTGGAAAGGTCATTAAAGGCCAGTTGGACCAAGTTCCCAGCCCTTAGCAGGCCAGGGATGTAGTTGCTGGGAAAGTCCTTCTCAGGCCCTGCTTCAGGCTACATCAAATGCAAGAAGAATCCAGGGAATATGGGTGCTTAACATCTAAGAGGTCTTTGGGTTTGTGCCAAGTGCAACGCAAAACTTTCTAAGATTCAGGACACAGTAAATGCTGGGAAAGTTTTCCAGGGAACAAGGCTGCTGTCCTGCCAGATTCATGGAACTAGTTGGTGCCAATAAAATCCCAGAGATTTTCCTCGGTGGCGGGAAACAAATTGCCCGGAGTGGTAACACAGAATTGACTTTGACTTGGTCTTTGCAAGTCCTGAAGCTGTATCAGACAGGCAGATGCAAAAAACTAAAGGCTTTCAGGATTTTGGAAACTACTTCTATTTCCTCTGTCTGGAATGTTTAAAAAGAAATACAAAAGACTGCATAGCATTTATCTCGCAGTAATTTAGGTCCACACGAATTTGCAAAAGTCACAATATTGCTTTGATAGCCTTTCATGAGAAAATATTAATAGACTTAATTGGTGCTTCAGGGGGTTTCTGAAATGTGTCTGATACTCTACATCAACAGTATTATTGTTAATTATAAGTTAGAATACCGAGGGACTTCAACCAGACCTATATAGTACTAAACTGCATGTTAACCCCTAATGAATGATGTTCCCAAAGAAAGGCTTGTCTCTAATTTTAAAAAGCCAGGATCTTAGGGAATATGAAACTACATACATCAAACTACAGATACAAAACCACACTGCTATTATTGCACTTCACATATAAGTATATCCATTGGGACAAAATGAAAAAAACCCTAGTATTTCTTTTGTTTTCAGGGTTTGCACTTTCATTTGTTTCTCCAGTAGACTGCCAAGTCTGCTGGAGTTTAAGGTTTAAGTTTAATGATACAGCTAGTTTTCTGTTACAGTGTGCACATACACTTTGAAAAGAACAGGCTTTGAGAAAGGCACTAGTAGTATGCGGTTCCAATGTTGTTTAATGTCCATCCTCTAGTGGCAACAATGGCGAATTACTGTTTGGTTAGCAGCTCTTCATGTGCAAAGTTCCTTTATGGATATTTATACTGCAGTATCACCACAGTATAAAAAACCCAAAACTTAAAAGCAGCCTAGAGTCCAACACCTCCAAAAAACAGGCCTCTCTAATTATCAGGGACCTTAAGTACGGATTGCAGGTGTTGAAGTTGGAAAAGATTAGGGATTATGGACACCAGATTCTTAGGAGAAGATAACCCCCAAGGCATCATGTTTTCTAAAATAAAAAGCCCTTTTTCTGCGTGGATAACTAAAATAAAAAGCCCTTTTTCTGTGTGGATGAATGTGAACCAGAGTTGCAACAGGTTCTTGAGCCTTGGTCTTGTCCTGGCTTTCAAATGCAACACTGGACATGTTTGTAAGTTCAGAGCAGCCTTCCCACCGAGGGTGTTCTTTTAGGGCCGTATTTTTCCTGTAGGAGCTAAGCTATGACCTTGACCTAGGCAACTGTTTTCAGTACACTTGTCTCTGAACGGATATTACACAATCTACCTGCTGATGGTGACTAAGCATGATGTTGGATGGGGAAGAACGAAAACACTACCAAGAACAGAGGGAAGAGACAGAAGTGTCTTCACCCTGGATTTATGAGCTCGGCCTTGTTCCCACTGAAGCAATGGTAACGCTCCTGTTGACAGAGCTGGGAGCGCTCTGCCCAGCTGCAGTGCTGCTGTAGGAGGCCAGATTGAAGAAAAAAATGTTTAGCACACATATTTAACATATTTCAGATTTAAATAACACAGAACTGGTAACTAAGTTACTTTGTCGCTGATCATAGCTGAACAATTTTAGGATAACTAGGAAAAGTAGAAAACTCTTAAACAAAAACAGATTTTTTTTTTTTCTCCCTAAATCGCAACACAGTTACATTCCTGCTATGGACAAAACCCTGAGTAATATATCACACAGCAGTATCACTGACCTGTACTCTAGTATGTTTTGTTCTACAGGGCATACAAGCACAGAAGTCTCCCTAAGCTCCATCTGTTATTGCGGTCCACAATGCCTATTAAAACAGCTCACTCCTCAATGCTTCCAACTTAATAGAAAAAAAGGAACAAACATACTGAAGTTTTGACTGAGCCTAGCAGCACCTAGGAAAGTTGGACCAGTTGAAGCTATTGGGCAACAATTTCAAATGTTATTAAAAGCTAGACCTAGGCACAGATCCTAGGACCCCACCTAGGACCTAGCCCCCCCCCCCCCCCCCCCCGAAAAGTCTGATCTGCTGGTCAGTCCTTGTACTGCTCTGTAGGTACCTAATGCCCCTATACAATGAAATTTTGTTTGATGGTGCAGTCAGTCCCAATGGACATGCAAACCCCCTGTAGAGCTTGACAGCAGCTCCTGGTTGCCAGCCTCCCAGGTCTGCCCATGCACGTGGTCTCACAGCACTTTGCACCAGTCCCACCCCTCCACCCTGAAATGGGACCTGTGTGCAGGAGGTGTGTGGCAGACACCAGGCAGACACGAGGTAGATCTATCTGCCTTTAGTTTCAGCAGCCCACAGGAAAAAACTCCGGGAAGACGGCATTTCCAATCCCCTTCTCATCTGAGACAGGACCTTGAAACCAAGCGTCCTAGGTCACAAGGCAGTAATCACCATCTCCAGACTTGCTGGGGAGTCAGGGCTTTTAAGTGTTACCTGTCAAAGTTGTTCCACTTTGCCTAAGTATCCATTAAAAAAGAAGATTGAGCTTGCATCATAGGTCAGTGACTCACTGTCCTGCATCTGTGGTATTTTATGTCTTGAAGGTTTGGGGGGGGGGGGGGGTGTTCTGGTTTAATTCATTTTTATTGAAGAAATGGAAAGAAGAAGGGGAAAAACATCCTTCATTACTCCCAGGGAGCAAAAAAAGAAAGAAAGAAATCATTTCTTTTCTGCTTCTTACTGTTGCTGCCATTTTGATCCCTTTTGTTGTCCTCCATTTCATCCTTTTGGCCTTTCCTAGCTCCACATGTATGTCCTCTTCTAACTGGCTTCTGCTTTCAGCTCCTCATGTCATTGCAGGTTTGTCCCCTGTAGTGACCTTCTACTGGCAGATACCGTAAGCCTCCTAAAGCTTACGTCTTACACCTTCTTCTAAAGAGGAGATGCCAGCAATGAAAGGGGAAAAGAAATATCTCATACCTCTAGAATAGGAAAACAAAGGTTCTCTTCCTAGAAATGGAATAATCCAACTTCCTAGTATAGAAAGGTGATGTGAATTCAGGTATAGGAAAGAAAGCATGGGCAGCATACTGCTGACAAATTTACCGGGAGAGAAACTGGGCCCAAAAAAGCACTTACAAGATGCCTAGGTAAAATGGGTTTCAAAGTATACTTCCCAGCCAAGAGAGCACTGAGCAATTTGTTGCATCATACAGCATGCAATTAAATCAAACTGGTGCTGTGTGAGAGTATTTATACAAAGGAGAGGGGTGCTTTAGCACTTGTTGCTCCTCTCTAAGAAAAAAAACACACAAAACCCCCAAACCTGCGCAAACCATAGCTCAACAACAGCAACAGGCTTTGCCACTGTGGGAGGGAAGGCATTACAAGTAGGCGGAAGGCTTAAAATTGCAATCGAAAACTTCTAATTACAACACGTATGCTAACGCGGATACGTGTTATAATTGTAACTATGCTAGAGGGAAGAAAGAAGGGGTGGAACTGGGATGGTAGAGAAAGAAGTGCTGTTTGGCATCCTGAACGCCCCTGGTTGCCTGAGAAAAAGTCCACTGAGACCATAGGATTAGAAATTACACTACAAAGGTTATGATGCAAGCATACAAATCAATAGTGTATCCTGACCTTGACTAGCATATTCAGTAGCAGGTGAGTGGTTTTGGCCACAACTGGGTGATGATAAAAATTGATTCAAGAAAAGAAAACACAGAGCAAAGCTATTACATGAGACTGGCAAAATGAAAAGACTGTGATGACTACACTTGCAGAAGAGATGAACAAGGCAAGCAAAAACACAAGAGCAGACTTATGACACCTAAAAGGTGGATTGGCCATTCCAGTTTCTCAGAATGCAAAATCAGTGGAGTTAAATAAGATTAGAACTGATATTTTAAAAGGTGTATTTTTTGCATATACTTAATAAGTCTGTAAAGCCTGTTTTCACTAGAAAGATATCTTTGAGAAAATTATCAAATCAGAGCGGGGAGGGGGAAGCGCTATATATGAAAATGTAGAAAATTACATTAAAAAGGCGGTGGTGTTGGGGGAGTTGTTTATTTTTGCATGTTGACCATGTCATGGTCAACCCGTCGCTGATTGTAATAACAGCAACAACCACAAAAAAATGAAAGTCTTACTTTTATAGTTACACATACATGCATTTCTACAACAGCTCCATTAATCAGATTTCATGAGAGAAAAGCTTTTGAGACATCTAATAATTCTTCTCTGTGTCTGCCTTAGTTTTTATAACTGACCCCTCATCACCAAGCTGTGGGTCACTAGAAGTTTTATTCCTTTCCAGGTGTCTCTGCTACAGAAGGCAAAATCACAGTGATTTATTGAATGCAGTCAAATTCCTATTTGTAAAGAGAGGCACTCTGCTTTCATCTGTAAGAAAGTGCCTTGACAATCTAATCTTGGCTTTTTGCTTTGTTTCATTATACATTAATTATATTGATTTTTTTTTTTTAATCCAGTAACTCTGTGTGATCTCTGTGTTTGATGGCAGAGATTATTTATACAGTAGGTCAGGCAAATATTCGTGTGACATTCAATCTTATCTCCAGTGTGATTTTGATATAATAACAGGCAGGATTAACCCCTTCATGTCTCTATTTTCAAAAAGTGCTCTCCTTCAAGGAGCCTTTAAACTGCTGACAAGTAGAGTTAGCAGCTTCAGTTTTCTCTAAAATGCTTGCTGAGGTGCATTCGCCCAAGAGTAGGTGCCACGCAGGGTGACCTGCCTGGACGAGGGTGTTGTGCCTCACAGTTACTTTGGTCTTCGGGCTGTTCTCCTACCTCTTCGCACAGAAAGCAAGCCCTGCTCCCCGCACACCAGAAGGTCCGGGGGTCCCAGGCAGAGGCCAGCACCTCTGAGCATCTTCCTTCCTCTGGACAGCGTGAACTTGCCTACACCTCACTGTGGATCCCCTGCAAAGAGTTTGAAATAGTAAGTACATGTAGGTTAAGGCTGCAGTGAGCATCCAAAGCTTTCACACTTGATAACTATCGGGCACGAATTCAACGGTGGAGGTGTTTGAATAGCTCAGGCAGCCCTGAATCCCGGCAGCAGCAGCTTACCTGGTTTCAGTTCTCTGTGCAAGCCTCAAGCCCTCCAGAACTGACTGCAGTCCCAGACTCCGGTCTCCTGTCCTCTGGGGAAACAGTAGAGGCTCTGAAACCTGAAAAAAAAAGTACTCTTGTTATTGCTAGCAACAATATTATAATAACAATTAGTAGCAATGACATTGCTGAAATCAGAAATGCCCCAGGACAAAAGGCAGGAACAGATTTCTTGACAAAAGCAGCCAGGCAAAACGTAAGAACCAGTGCAGAAGTGAATAGCCTAAATGTGGAAGACAATCGTAAATGATCCAGAGAAATGTGCGCTCCTGTTTTAACAGCGTATCATTTTGCTGTCAGTAACAGCCCTCTTGCTGGCTTGCCGGGAATTCCAGGCTGCTGCCTCCTGCAGCCCAGCCCCTGTTCCCCTGGTACGCTCAGTTCGGGCGTGTTTGTCCCCCAGTTTTGGCTTCTCACTTCATAGGACAGATAACCAGAGAAAATGGACTTCTTGACTTATTCGTATTTTTATTAGCATTTTTAAAAGGATAAAAACATGAAAGAACAGCATCTTACATTCTAGTACTAACAGCCAAATATACTCAGAGAGGAGAAAAGCCTTCTTGAAGCCTCAGAAGAAAAGCGCAGGAACTTGAAACTGCCTCCCCTCCATTTTTGGGTTAGCAGTAAGCTCCTTCAAAAATCCAGCCTCTCTACTGCGAAAGAGAATAGCCACTGTTGTGTTTGATGAGGTATATACCAATATAAATGAATTATTGTTGGCTGTTGTCCCACGGACACCTTGCCCCCCGAGTTGTCCGCCGGGCTGTGACATGACTATGATGCCCCTGGTCTGGGGCTGGATCTCACTTTTTCTCCGTCAGTACTGCCTACCTGTCTCCCTCCTGCACGGGGAAAGGCTGGTTCCTGGAAAGCCGTGTATGAGTTTGGGGAGGGAAGGGGAGTTTCATGTGCATCCTGGCATTTAAGCCGTGTGACATTCAAGTGAGCAGGAGCCTTCTGTTACTGTCTCAAACAGTCCTTCACATCAGATGCCTTAATATGTATTTGAAAGCCCTACTACATTTAAATGGCTTTTAGAGTAAATCTCGGGGGAATTTACCTTTCCTTTATCAGGATACGATAGCAACCACTTAAGAAAGTCAACCTAACGGTGGTGAAGGCTGGAGACTTCTGTCATCAGTGCCCACAGCCCTGGAGGACTGCAGCGCAGGGCACATCACCTGCCGGCGGGTGCTCTTTTCTCTTTCTGGGCCCGGAGAGACACGCTGGCTGGAGAATACAAAGAGATTTAAACAGCTGATGCTAGTTTGGGTGCCTGGAGCCAGCGCTAAAAGCCCCATTTACATTTTTCGAAGCCCCTGCTAAGCTATCGCTCGCTCTGGTAGGCACCGAAAAGCCTTTACTTCCACGGCTGGTCCCCGGGAATAGCCCTGCCTGGGGTTAGTGATGCTGTTAGTGACGAGTACAGCAGAAGGGGTGAAGCAGAAGCTTTTGTACATTAACTCTCCGCAGAGGAACTCGCGCTCTGCAGAGTGCTTTCAGCTTGTAAGTCAAAGTGTTGCTGCATCATTTCTCCAGCTAAGCAAACTCACACTTGTGCCATCACTGCATGGAGCAGCTGGCCCGTGGTAGGATGACTAAAGGACTTTAACCTGTCTTGCTAAAAAATAATCATCTGGCTGGTCTATGCACGCACAACATTGTGAACAAGGCATTTTACTCAGCGCCCAAACGCTTTGGGTGCCACCGAGGAAATAAATTACTTTTTCCTCTCTTTTTTTTGAACCTGACAACCTATGATTCGATGCAGAAAGTCCACAGCCTTCCCTAGCTAGACTTGCCATGTGACAGCCTCTCACTTTTCTTCTCTTACTAGAGTTTCTGCAGTTTTAGGTATTTCTAAAATATTTTCCACATTCTAGCAAAACTAATTGCTGGGGAAAAAAAAATAGCAAAAGTCAGTCTGCAAAAGTTAGTGGAACACAGACTTGGAACACCTCATTATCAGCATCCAGAATCTAATTCTAAAAGCCATGCTTACTCAACCAGAATAGAAAAATAATACCAAATGGCATCTATGTCATTGCCACAAAGCAACAACAAATAATCAATGAATGCTTGAATCAAATTATTCATCAGTAATCTAAGCACCATCAATTACTTGGATAAAAAATTCCTAAAAATCCATAGAGCTGAAATAAAGCTTTTTTGATAGGGGATAAGCGACAGAGAAGAACCTAGGGTTTTCGTATTTCTATCAGTCATAGCTGTTTCTCTTCACGTGCCTGATGCCGTATGTGTGTGTATCACACAGTAGTTTTGGATATTAAGCTTACAATTCAGGATTAGTTTCTTACCTAAAGAATAATAATGAGGATATTCCAGCGGTTGTTTGGGTTTTTTTTTTAAACATATTGAGAGAAGCAGTCCCGGTAGGAAATTATCTGGCAAGTCACTTGAACTTTTGGTGATTAGAGGATAAAGATCACTTTTACACAAACTTATATAAAACTTTATGTTCTATGAGTCACCCCACGTGGCTTTAAAGAAAAAAAATTTTTTAAATCCCAAACTTTATTTAACATGCAAAATGAGGTCATTGGCTAAGAATTATTAAGAAACCAATGGGAAAAGGCTTGTAGAAAAGTAACCCTTGCCCAGGATTCATGTGGTGTCTTTCGACAAGTGGTTCAAACTGGGGGACAACAGTTGGAACACCTACAACTTACCATCAAAAGTCTTCAGTAAACACAACTTTACATCACGGATGTTTTTAACCTCCTGACTCTTATCTGTTTGTGTTCTTTAAAGCAATGTCAAGGTCAGAGATGGAGATTGGTGGATGAGTTGTAGTATTACATCAAACAGAGCCTACATAAACATATACACTGCTTTCACTTCATTGACGTCCCATGGCCTATACAAAAGCATTGCCTTGTTGATTCATACTGCCCTAAGTTATCATAACCCGTTCTAACGTATGCTCATTATATTTGTATAAATGAAATACGAAGGGACTGATTTTTATGGGTCTACCTTTTGTGCAGAAGAACATCTGCTCACAAAGTCTGCTTTAGCAGTTTTCGAGGTTTCCTCAGTTTGATTGTGCAAAGGACATCAAGGGGAAAAAAGGCTGCCCCATCATTTAGAGTTGACCTGCAATCATAAAGGAAACAAAACAAAACCACCTTCAAAATGTTTTATAATCTATGGGGATTTTTTGTTTTTGGTTTTTTTTTTCAAAATCTTACTGAGTAAACTGAAAAAACCTGGCTTCTGAAAGGCTGCCAGTTGTTAGGAACTGCCTAGGCAGTTCAGATACTGCCAGCTGCCCGACAGCAAGGAAAAATATGCCAAAGACATGATGGTGCTTTGGAAGAATGAGACTCTTCGGAAACTAATGGAAGTTTTGTGACGCAGGCCTGTGCGTCAGACAAGGACATTCTTGCATTAGGTGTCTGTCTTTATCTGGTTATTTAAAAAAGATGGTGATGAGTTAAAAAATCCTTTTTAAAAACACTTCCCGTGTATCATTAAAAGCTATTTCCTCTCAGTTCACGTCCTTTTTTTTTTTTTTAAAGACAGAAAAACTGCAGGCAGGACGGTGGCAGTCACACTGGAGTACAGTCATTTCGGGGGCAAGTAGCTTATGTTAAGCAGTCAGTAGCAGAATGCTCCTCAATTCTGTTCATACAAAGCTATCTAACACAGCAGAGAGACATACATAGATAAGTGAATGAATACATGCATACACATATACAAATGCATACGAGCTCTTTGGGTCTTTGTCTTTTTCCAACTGGGTCTACTTTTCATTTGTAATTTGTTTCCATGTTTCTTCATGAAAGGGACTTTGTTGTGCATCGTTTTCTTTTTCTCTTTGAGGGAGGAAAGAAGACATATTTCTGTATATTTTTCACTTCACATCATTGAATGGTAAGAGAATCGCGCTTTTCTAAGACGTACAAGAATAATTAGAAATGAAAGGGGGGCAAAGAGTATTAGAGCTTGACAAGTCTAATTGCGATGGTCTGCAGAAAGTGCCTCGCCCTAGGTTTTTCAGCCCAAATTTGCTCCTCGTCAGACATGTGAGGTCCACAGAATTCTTTTGAAAGTTGTAAGATTAGTTTTGTTTAAAACGCTTAAAAATGCTAGTGAGTTTTAAGGGCTGCCAACTTTTCTGTATCCAGATAGAGATCCCTAAACCGACCTGAGTTAATAAATAAATAAATAAATACAATTAGATGAAGCAGTTAGTTAGCTGAAAAATGTCTCAAGTTATAAAAGCCTGTAACCACTGAGAGTACTTTTAAGAGCCGAGTTATGAATATAGGGGCTTAAAAATTTGCTACATTATAAATAAAACTTTTGGCATCAATACCCAAAAATGAAGAGTGAATAATAGAAGGTTAAACAATGCTCTGCAGTTCTGCTTCAGCTTCTTTCACACAAGTGACGTATTTACCAAAGAGGAGAACTAAATGCAAAACAAACAAACAAACAAACAAAAATCATGCTACATTCGATGACTTGACAGTGGAATTTGCTATTTCGAGCTCGGTACATACCGCAAATACCAGGATAAAATAATCTGTTCAGCACAGTGAAGTTTGAATACTTTTGCTTTTATTGTAGGACAACCGTTGCATGCAAAGGAGAAGAAAAGGAAAGCGTCTTTACTTTTTTCCCCGCCGGGTGGGACATGAGAGGATGGCGAGGGTGACGGGACGGCCGGCGAAGCGGACCATCCCCTCATCCCGGATTTCTGCCCAGTGTGACAACCCCTGGTTCCCCCCGTGCCTGTTTTGGGGACTCCCCCCCCCCCGGCCCAGCCCCGGCCCGGCCCCGCCGCGCAGCCCCCGCGGGTTCACGCGGGACCCGCCGCTCCCGTGGGATGGGGGGGGACGACGGACCCGGGGGCTTCGTGGCCGGGGAGGGTGTCCTCGGTGGGACCTCCGTGTCCTCCTGACCCGCGGCCGCATGCCGAAAACTAAACCGAGGGTTTGTTGCAGGGGTTGCTGTGGGAATACGAACTCGGGTGCTTCAGTTTCAACGGGATTCCCCCCCCCCCTTTTTTTTTTTTTTAACCATTGACATGTTTCTCGAATGTCAGGGACAGGGGACGTTTGTGACAGGCAGGAGGGGATAACTCTCCCCCCCCCACCCCCCGCCACATTCTTCCTTGTTAACCGTGCTCGGGCGGTGAGGTGGGGGGCGAGGGAATAAAAGCATTCCTGCACGTCTGGAGGAAAGAAAAAAAAAAAAAAAGATGCTAAAGGGGGAAAGTGAAAGGGGAGGGGAAGCGCGGCCCGGGGGCTCGAAGCGCCAGCGCCACGACGCCCCCCCCCCCCCCCCCCCCGAGTCCAGATAATAGTTAACTCGGGGTTAAAGATTAACAGCCGGGCCAAGCCCTGTATAAATGGCCCGGGCGAGCCGAACGTATGTACAACCGCCTCCTCTCCGCAGCCCGCCGGGCCGCCCTCGCCCCGCCGCCTTCCCCGGCCGCCCCCCCATGAGCCGCCCGCGCTCCCGCCGCCGCCCGCCGGCCCCGCCGCTCCCGGCCCCGGCCCCGGCCCCGCTGCTGCTGCTGCTGCTGCTGCTGCTGCTGCCGCTGCCGCCCGCCCTCCGGCCCGCCGCCGGGCTGGCCCTGCAGCCGGTGCACTGCGCCCCGTGCGGCCCGGAGAAGCTCGCCCTCTGCCCGCCCGTCGCTCCCGCCTGCCCGGAGCCGGCCCGGCAGCCCGGCTGCGGCTGCTGCCAGACCTGCGCCCTCGGGCCGGGGCAGCCCTGCGGCGTCTACACGGCCCGCTGCCGCCTGGGGCTCCGCTGCCGCCTCCCCGCCGGGGAGCCCCGGCCCCTGGCCGCCCTCGTCCGGGGGCAGGGGACCTGCCTGCCCGCCAGCGAGCCCGGAGGGACGCGCCCGGCCGAGCCGGCAGGTACCGGCGCGCCGTCGCCTCCCCGCGGCCGGGGGGGGGGGGGGTGGCTGGGGGGGGGGGGGGAGCCCGGCGAGCCCCGGCGGGACGTTTCGCTTCGGCGGCGGCAGCCGGCGCCGGGGAGCGGCTTGCGGGCGTCGGGGATGCCGCCGGGGCGGAGGGCGGAGAGAGCCCGGGGGGGGCGGTCCGGGCACGAAGCGCCCAGCCGGTGCGGTGCCGGGCGGGCCGGCCTCGGGGAGAGGGCGGGAGGTGGCCAGCATCCCCGCCGGGGGCTGGTCGGGGGCTTCTTCAGCGCCATTTCATCCTTTCCCAGTTGTTCTCACCGGCGCTGCTGCTGTGGTGGTGCAGCGGTGGGTCGGGTGGCTCGGTAGCAACTCAAAATAGTCGTCGGGGGCTCAAAGCAACCGTGGGTGGCAGCGAGCGGGGCTTTCTGGTGCTTGAGGGAGCGGGGAGGGGAGAGAACGGTGACCAAACCCAGTGGTTAAGGCTCCTGCCGCTAGGAGGGTCTAGCACTTGACTCGGTTTTCATCGTTCCTTCCTTTTATTCTTTCTTTCTTTCTTTCTTTCCCTCCTCGGTTTTCTTAAACATCGCCAAAGGGAAAACCAGGGTGTTTCTTAGTCCATTGGGCGATTGTTTACGGCCTTGATCCAACAACTTACTTTTAGACACGTGTCCAACTTTCCTATCCCGTCATGAGTCCCTGCAATTGCAAAGAGCTTCTGTTGCTTCTTCCAGTGGGAGAGTTCGCAACTTAGACACCAGCGTGCGGGCCGTGAGCGGGCAGATCCAAACAGCTCCGGCCAGTCCCTGCCTATCTACCTGGTCCGCTGCCGGCCAGCGCGAGCTACCGCTGGCTCCTGTGAGTTGCTACTCCTTCTTATGTGTCAGGCGAGCCGCGGAACAAGGCACAGGGTGATGCCATGGGATCAGGTCTGGACCAGGTCCTCTCCTGAATGAAAACTGAAACACGTCGTGCTGACAAAAATCTAAATCCATTACAAGTTTAACTCCAGTCTTCCCTCATTTAGCAAAGTCTCTACAACCCACTGTGGTCAAGAAAGTTTCTTCATTTCTAACAAACAGACTGGCTGCAGCTTCATCTTTGGGATTAGAGTGATTTCGAAGGATCATAAAATAACCAACTTCTTAGAGGACAGCTGATGCCTCTGCCTATGAATTTATGACGAAAGTTTAATTTGCTGGGCTGCACATGTAATTTATTACTCCTGCAAGAGCTACTGTAATGGATCTGTCTTAGATACTACTTTTTTTTTTTTTTTGCTGTTGTCGATTCTTCTTCTTCTTCTTTTTCCTTACCTTTTTAACTTGGAGAAATAAATGCAAAAGTTCACTGAAGATGTTCACTTTAATATCATTCCTTTCCAGACTCTATCGAATCTGAAGATTTGCCTTTGGAAAGCACTGAAATGACACAGGATCAGCTGCTGAACTATCAGTTGATGTTCCCCATAGGCCAGGACAAATCCATCCCCTGGAATGCCATCACCACATATGAAAACATGAAAGCAAAGAGAATATCTGAACTCAAGAAATGGAAAGAGCAGGTGGGTTTTCCTTGCAAACCTTTCAATGTGACCATTTCAGTAGATGCTGTTGATTCAGAATACAAAATGAAAATGTGCATGAAATTCTAGCAGCAGCACTGGGCTGTCAGTATTTTGGGTAGCTGGCAAACAGACTTTTGGAATGCCGTCATCGGATGCTGGAGGAACAGGCAAAGTGGCAGGAGCAACAGAAACGGGTGAGCATCAGGTGTGTCCTGCATGGACTCCGTGCAGAGGCTGAATCTTTCTCTGCATTTACTATCGGATTATAACATGGGCCCTTAATTGCCAGGATCCCATATTAAAATTTTGGACTCCTTTTGTGTTTTAGTGAAAAAATAAAAGGCGTTTGTCACTGGTCCACTGCTCAGTGAAATAAAAGGGAGTCCTTACATGCAGTTATTGGCGAAACACCGATGCAAACCAAAACACGTTGCTTTCAGATCACAAGGAAACACTGTTAAGTAGGTGCCTGTAGAAAGACAGAAAGCTCAGCTACTGAAGGAAGTTTTAACCTTCCACGCTGCAAAATCGCAGCGAGTAATGGGGCTGTAGGGTCTTTGCAGGCAGGTCCCTGCTCCACTTGAGGGCACCAGAGAACCGCAGTCAGACCCGTCCAGGCAGGCAGCGCTCCCCCAGCACGGAGCTGAATTCGAATTGGGCACCACAGAAGCCCAGTTTCGTAATGGTCACGGACAAAATGGGGGGAAAAAAAAAAGGCAAAAACCTACTAACCACCACCCCACCCGAGGAAGTCTCCCTCCACATCCAGAACAGGACTTAATCACTGATTTAGTTTGAACTATTATACCGAAGTGCTGTTAGCTCCACTTCTGATTTTTAGGCTTCTGCTTTTCTCACCCGGAGCTGCATAGAAGCCCGTTGACTTGAGTAGGACCACTTATGTGAGGGGCTGACAGGGGGAGGTCTTGCAAAAGCAGAGGGTATGATTATTTTCACTCTAAAGTAAAAATATTTGTTCAGTCACTTGTCCTCCCCTTTAACTCATTTAAACACGTTGGGTGCTGTACACGCGCGGCAATTGTGACTTTGGAAAAGGGAGCAAGCAAATTGTGAAAACAGTGAATATTGCAAACAGTTCTTCCTCCCCAGTTCCAGGCAGTTTGGCTCTCACAGCCGCAGGGGTGCTGCTCTCTGTTCTGCTTTGGTGACAGCTCTGTCCCGTACAAAAGAGAACAAACATTCAGATGTTTGTTCTTGCACCGTCTATATATGTCTTGCACCTATTCTCCATACATCAACAGAGCACAGGGCCATGGCAACCCAGAAAACGTGGCTAGTCTCACGTACACCAGCCTCCTAACGTGCACCTCCCCATAATAGGAGAGATTGTACCCTCTGAGCAGTAATGTGTTTACTTAGTACAGGTTAAATTTCCTTGTGTGGCAATTTAAGGACTTAAATCCTCATGTTTCTGAGGACAGAAAATACCTCAAAGAATAAAAACAAAGGCCTAAATGCAACACCAGAGTTTTCTGGCTGTGCTCCTACTGAAACAAGTGCAAACTACATGCAGAGCAGCCTGATGCAGATTATATGACTAATAAGTATTTTCAGCTTTTTGCTAGCTTTACACCGTCGCTTTTGGTTTAGCTGGTGTCTTTGTGATTTTGGTATTGACAACCTTTGCGTGGTATTCCTGCAGGGACCTTGCCAGAAGGAGCTCTACAGAGCCCTGTATAAATTGGCGAAGGCTCAGCAGAGAAGCGGAGGGGAGATTTACAAATTCTATTTGCCCAACTGCAACAAGAATGGATTTTACCACAGCAAACAGGTACGTGCCTTTTCCCCTGTCCGCTCGCAGCAGCGCTGCAACGAGCCTGACACAGCCAACCCTTTCATAGCCCTCTGCTCCCAAACGCACCAGTTTGCAGCTGCTGGAAAAGCAGGTTGCGAAAACAGGGATACTTAGTACTGGGAGCAGATGGTTTGTCCTTCTTCTCTTAAAAGTGAGCTGCATGCTGCGGGCTGACAGCAACAGAGGCAGGAGTCCTTTCCGTTCACAGAACAGGTGCACGCAAGGCCTTCTCCAAAATCTTTTAACCCTGTCTGCTCCCAGGCCAAATCAAGATCCGTGTACCTGATTTGTTAGCATATTCCCAGTTGACATTAATCCATAATACACACCATACTGCCTGCAAAGCCCATGGAATATATATAATAATCACTATGAAGAAAGGGGGCTCTCAGCTACTGGGCAGTGAAAAAACTCTCTGGAGCAAAATTAGCCTTCTGAAAGTAGAACAAAAACACTGATTTGTGCTGCCTACGGATTATGCTATATGCTCATTTCCATTACAGCCTCAAAAAAGGCCATTGCAAGGTACACTGAGAGTAATCTGCAAACCTAACTAAAGCTCCAAACCTCAAGCCACACCCTTGCCACCACAGGTGATGCACACAAATTTAGTAGGTCTGCATAAATCTGTGTCACCGAGACTCCTTGGTTTTGGGCATGGCACCACCGTGTGACTCACAAACATTGTGACCTGGGATCTAATCAGGCACAAATGGAAATCTGTTTAACCCCCTCCCCAAGAATAAACCCCACCCGATTTGCCTCCTTGCGTGGACAGCCAGACCGTCCAGGCGTTGCTCTCGCCCTACCAGTTCGTCTGTTCTGCCTTCCTTCGGTTTCCCACGCTGGAAGATATTGCTGGTTTATACCGCTGTTTGCCAACGGGTGGGCAAACCGTTTTCAGATCTGAAGTTGCTGTTGCGGTAGCTGAGCTGGGGTCGCGGCTCCCTGACCAAGTGTGTTGGCCAGAGCAGGGACCACCGCGTTCAGAACAAGTCTGTGCGCGGCAGGTCCCACCTTCTGATCCCAGTTCTGTCTGACACCGCTACTTGTACGGTCATCTCACAGGTCATCTTCTGCTTACAGTCACTTACAGTGAGTTCTGTTTTGCTAATAATATTCTAGTGTGAGACTTCACTGGATGGAGAGTCTGCTGGATGCTGGTGTGTCTATCCAAAAAATGGAAGAAGGATTCCTGGATCTCCAGAAATGAACGGAGACCCAGAATGCCAACAGTATCTCAGCTCACAAGAATAAAATGAACCACATTCAGCCACACCAAGTTTTCTGTGGGGCCTGATCTAGCCAGGAGACATTTCAGTCAGGAGCCGTTTCAGTAAGGTAGTTGTGTGCACCTGATTTTCAGCATATGAGTAATCCCATAAAGTAGCTTTTTTACTGCACTGGGCTGACTCAGCTGCTCGAGTGACAGATAGGAGCAACTGCAAGATCAAGTCCTACAATCTTGTATATTTTGTTTGTATAATAGTATAGATACCCTCATATGTAAAGCTGTTGAATTATTTATTTCACAGTACATGTATTTTTGTCTGTGTGTGTTGTTACTAATTTATATCCTCAAACACTTCATAACTTTATATGTAAATACTTAATATTATTGCTCTTAAATATATGCATCTTATGTTGGAGGAATGTTGCTACTTAAAATTTCAAATGGCACAACTCTATTGGGAAAAATGGCTTGTAAACTTGCATTTTTATACTATGTATTTATAGACTTAAAACTGAATTTAAAAAAATAGCTTTCAGCAGAGAACATGCTTAGAAACTTATTTAAAACCTGTTTTGTTTATATATCATGTTGCTTTTGCACCTCTGTTTCAATGTCAAGCTGTTTCTTAAAAAAGAAAGTCTAAACCTTGATTATATACTGAAGCTCCTGATGGGACAGAATTTGTTTCTGTTTTCCAAACATACGCACCAGATAAATGGCGAAACACAACAGGAGACTCTGTGCCACCTTTGACAGGTGTAAGCCGTTCACACGTTGACATTGTCACGTTATTTAAGATGAGCTATTAAATAATGCCTTCTCCCCTGTCCCGCTCTCCTGCTTTCTGCGTGTGCCCGTTCAGCAGTCCGTCCGACCCCAGCGGGACCACGCAGAGGAAAACGCGCCTCTTGCAAACCTGCCTCCCGAACCGCTCGCTCCATCTTCCCGCAATGAGTTTCCTTCTTTTGGTCTCCCCGCCCCGTTCCCCTTCTCCCGTCCTCTCCAGTCCCGGCCATGCTCTGCAAGCCTTTGCCCTGGGCAAAGCAGCAGCAGCAGCCTTCAAGGGAAATTATTAAAAAGTTTTCTGGGTAGGAAAGCTGGATGCCTTTCTCCGCTCAAAAGCCCAAGGCAGCAGTATTAGTGTTTTAAAAAGATAATGTTGAGGCTACAAAGAGCCTTTTCCTGCACAGAAAGTCAGAGGCTGGGGAAAAACCCAGCCTTATGCTTTTCGCTGAAAGCAGAGAAGAGGGTCCCCTTGGCTTGAGATGTGGTCCCTCTCCCTCCCCGGCATGTTCCTTCGATTTAGTGGCTGCAGAGAAAAAAAAAAGAGACAGCAAGTGGCTGCCCTGCTGGCTTCAAGCTGGTTTTGTCCATGGAGAAACTGGTGTGGGAGTTAGCAAGTCCCAGAGGTGGAAACAAGCTGCACCAACCCTGCCTGAGCAAACAGCCTGAGAGGAGAGTAATAACATTTTCTAAGAGCCTGGCAGGAGGGAAACTCGGCAGAAAATCCTCCTGCCGTTTGTTGGCACAAGCTTTGGGTTTTACATGGGAGCGGGAAGCGGCTGGGAGAAACTGCAAAGCCAAAGCGTGGAGATCTCTGCCCTCCGTATCATGGTCCTGTGGCATCGCACCTTGGGCTTGGTGGACGTGTTGGCTGTATTCACGTGTCAGTATGTCAGCTGCTCCGACCCGGGTCTAATAAACCGCTCCAGATTTAAAAGTATGGATGTACTACTGTGCTGCTTTGGAAGGTGCTTTGAGATCTTCCCAAGTAAAGCACTGCAAAAGCAGTTGATGGCATTGGTATTATAAATCATTAACGTCTGACCTCCCTGTAGTGAGCTACAGTGAGACCTGGCTAAAACTTACACTGACGCATTCACTCTGTCAAAATGCTTGGCAATCATTGTATCTAAATAATGAAGCAGCAGCAAATTCGGGCAGAACCTCAGAGTCCTTTCATGGAGTCTACCCAGCACTGTACAACTGTCATGCATCATTGCCAAAAGAAAATGGTGAAGAAAGGAGGGGAAACCATATACTCAGAGTTACAGCACGTGCTTAGGAGCGCTCTGACTGCTCTCACCTCATCGACCTTGTGTAAAGGTTGCTCTCTAAAGAGCAGAAATCAGTTCTTTTTGTTGGGATCATTATATATATAGGGGAAATGTTCATCACATTCATAATTATTAATAGCACAGTCTATTTGCAGTATTAGCAATCCAGCGGACAGCTACTTCCAATGTTTTGCAGGGTGGCGGGTTCCCATCCTAGCTGCAAGAAATGAACAGGGACGGGGTTTTAAGGGAACTCTTTCCTTTAAATGTTAAGTACCAGGAGCAGAAGTTGCTTCATACAGCATTCAGGCCAATTTCTTAGAGGGGTTTAGCTCCTTACCTCCCACTGAAAGCGACAGGGGATGGGTGCCTCCTTATCTGCAATCTGGCCTCGTGTGACATCTTGCCAGGACTCACCAGGACAGACTTCTGCTGAGCTGCTCTGGGATGGGCTGTCTGACTTGGGCCAGACTCCTCCGTATACTGGGATTAGGACTAATGCAAGGAGGCAAAGAAGGCGAATTTTATCTCCCCATCACAGTGCTGCCAGGAGCTTGGACTACATTTAGGCCATAGATGCCACGCGTTGTGTTTTGTCCTGATTTTTATGATCAGCCTCAGTAGCAGGGTGAAAAATCAAAGGTCCGTAGTTTTCCTTTGTTTTGGTTATTTTTTTCTGTTTGTGGGGCACTTTTTTTTTTTTTTTGGCATATGTCAGCTGGCAATCCTGGCTTCAGTGCGTGCCCGCTGCAGTGGTCCCAGCTGCACCAGCGGGCCAAGCCCGGTGGGAATGAGTGGGGAAACAGGGAAGGTGCCGCGGGATGTGCTCAGCAGCTCAGGTCACCTGGCGAGCAGCTGGATGTGTAAAGGGGATGTACTGTTCCTCGTTATTTCGGCTCCCTCCCTTTGTACCCTCTTGCACTCCTCCTACCCCACCTAAAAAAAAATAATTGCTGGGAAGGTCTTAGGTGAGCGTCTGTAATGTTTGGTTCACGTTATCTGAGAACCCTACCAACCCAGTTTGTGCGCCTGCCTGCCAAAACCCTGCCAGGTTTGCTGCAGCAGGGTTTGTTCCAGCCGTGCCTCCTCCTGCCCCTGGCCTACCGCCAACTGCAAAACGCTCATAGCACAGAAATGAGGTCACTGCCCTCTGCACTTTATTTTCTACCCTCCTTTTCCCCTAAAGCTGTCCAAGACAACCTTCAGTCACCTGGTGCTGGGCTCTGCTCATACCGAGTCAGCTCTGCTCATCGCTTTGGGGTACAGCGGAGACACATTCGTGTCGGCTAGGGTTGGCAGGAGGCGAGGGGGGAGAGAGAAGGAGAGAAAGAAAATGGGCGTGGAGGGCAGCCAACACTAATACTGAAAGCTCATCAGCATCTCTGTCACTCCTCTGCCATAAGAACACATGCTCTGCAAAGGCAAAACTTAGGCAGGGAACAGCTTTCTACAGACCCAGCCCAGAACACGGTCAGATATGAAGCACGTCAAGATTCAGCCTTTTCCTTTCCAAAACCAATATATTCCTTTGACCTTGCACTTGCTAATGAAACTCCTAAACACATCACAAAATAAAAAAGCAAAGAGAAAATGCGTCACATATATAGCTTGCTTTCCTCAAGGGGAAGAAAAGCGGGATGGAAAAGAATGGCGCATGGCAGAGGCTTGTCACGGGATTTACTGCACTCCCGGAAAGTGCTCAGCTCCCATAGCATCAGACACTACGTGGAAGTCCCAACAAAATACTAAAACTGAGCAGGTTTTTTTGCAAAGTCAGAACCAAAGATGTTTGCGCTTTACCAGTAGTCTAGCAGCGCTGACTTTGCAGAATTAGAAACGTTATTTTTCTACCCACATCACTGCCTTGCTACTGCAGAACGCCAGCAATGTCTAATCCCTGTCCAACCCATGATCGGAATAATAAAAAAAAGTATCTGTAAAAAAAAAGGATCCAAGTGACCCATTCCAAGCTAGACTCTCAGCCCATGCTGCATGTCAAATGGACAAGTCCCATCTCTAGACAACACCTCTAAAGTGGGTTTACTTTTCCCCGGCTATCGCTTCACTGATAAACCGCCAGCCTAAACAGCCTCCCCAGGCTGCACCCATGACAGGTCCCAGGCTTCCTGTTTGCCGACACATTTTGTATTTATGGACCAATTATCTTATGCACTTGTCGTACGGTGCGTCGAGAATCGGGCAGGGATTCAGACCGCACAGGGAGGTGGGGTGTGAGCATCTTAACAAACACCTAGTTGTATTTAGCACATTTGCCTTCTTTAGGGCTTGGGTAGATGGTAAATAGTGAGTAACAGCAGCAGAGCTGGGGCAAGCGAGGGCTCCTCTTGCTGACATGTCACCCTGTATTACCTGGTCACGTTTAGGTAAAGGTGGAAGGGGACAAAGGAGAGGAACTGCTGGGAGCACAGCCGGTCAGTTCTGAGTTACCAAAAAGTACCAAAACCACCAGCAGCGGAGCAGGAGCCCAGGCATACCTGCACTTGCACTCCGAGTGATGAAGCCAGTTCTGACAACAGCTCTGTCAACAGACAAGGGCTTTATTTTGTTTTCCTTCCTTTCCTCCTCCCTTGCCCTACCTCCTCCCCCAGGGTGCAAAGTTCAGCTGCAAGTAAATCTGCTGCGAGGGTCCCAGGAGAGGCGTGGGAGCAAGAGTGCTGGTGGGTGCTGAAGCCCGGTCAGATGAACAAACCTAAACTTAGCCCGCTCCAGATCTTGGCTGCTTGGTTTTGCAAAAGTTTCTGCTCCAGGCTGTGCTGGATCATCACCTCCGAGGGGGAGCGTGGGCGGCCCGGCAGAGACGAGGGCACGCCGGGGAAGGCAGGCGTGCACGCGTGCTCGGCTCCTTGCTGCTCCCTCACAAACTTTTCCCAACTGGGCTGGGAAATTCATAAAATAGCCTAACATTCTGTTCATGAGATTAGACCGGCACGCGCGGTCTTCCTCCTGGTCGCTCTCAGTCGCCTCCAACTGCCGCAAAGCCAACGAAGAGCAGCCCGATTGTGCCTAGGCTGAGGTGTTGAACTGCTCAAGGACGGCAGTGGTGACGTGTGAATTTTTTTTTCTCTCTCGCTAACGGCGCTTTGTAGTTCAACGGGCCGATGCGTAGATGCTGAGGTTCCTTGGAAAAGCATCTTAGCGTGGGATGTCTCTGGAGGCCTTAGAGCAAACGCTGGCTATATCATCGCCGCCTTTCCTATTTTCTCTTTGCCTGCGGCTTCTGTTTATTGCTGCTTCGGCAGCTGAGCCCTCCCCATTTAGCCCCAGCAAGGGAACAGAAGAAGAAGAGCAGCGACACGTCCGCGGTAGCAGGATAACAGCCGCTGCGGAAACGCGCGGCAGGACCCGAGGGCCGCGGGTCGCGTGTGGCACCCCTGTGACAAAGCAATAATCGGCTTCTGAAGCTCAGTCAGGTGTTTTTTACTGGGTGCAAGTTACGTGATACGTAGCAGACGTAGGAAACAGCTCTTCACCTTGAATATTCTCCGGGCGGCCTCAGCAGGCAGAAATAGCCCCTGCTCTCCAGTTGCAGGGAGCGCGGGACGTGCAGGCTCAGCCTGGCTCTTTTAAGCAAGTCCCTTCACTACCCCACTTCTGGAAGGTCGCACCACACGTGGCTGTGGGAAGCAGTCCTTCCCAACGACACTTCCTTCAGCTTCACAGGTTTTTCTGAAGGAAATCTCAGCTGCTCTCTGCAGCAACAACTTTGCTGCCTTTCTTTCCATTCCCACTCATGGAGACAGCGGTGGGGTGAAATTAGCCATGACAGAGAAAGGCTCTTAAGGAATTTGGATAGGTCAGCAGAAGTGGAAAGCCAGGATACATGCTGCAGCAGGACTTGCATTCTGCAAGGATAAACTGAGATTTGCAGCATTACCCTTTGCTGCTGCTAATACCTGGTCTCCAGTTTTTTTCAGCTGCAACTTCCAGCCTTGAAGTCATCTGCATTTTTTAATATAGGTACAGGGCAAAAGCAGAGGTTTTTGCAATGGGATTTTCTCAAAGGCTGGGGTATATGCTTCTACAGATGCAAAATATGAACTGGAAGAAATAATACATAAAAACTTTTAAATCTAAAGCTTCTTCTGGTGAACAACAAACTTGCACTACTTGCCATTTTACCAGGAAATTTCCTTTATAGCAGAAAAGATGTAACATCTTCTCAATCAACGTGGTGTATAATGTAGACAATCTCGTGCGCTGGAACTCCGGACACCAAGCCACCACGTCCTGACAGGTTGATGGGATCACAGGATGGTTGAGGTTGGCAGGGAGCTCTGGAGGTCACCTCGTCCAACCCCCTGTTCAAGCTGGGCCACCTGAAGCCACTTGCCCAGGACCATGTCCAGACGGCTTTTGAGTATCTCCAAGGATGGAGACTCCAAAATCAAATGAAGGTTAAATACTTTCCAGCTGGAAGAAGATACCCAGGTCCACTGGAGATACCAAAACACTTCACTTCTAATGGCCTTCAACAAAATGAATTTTGCACACTTGCAGATGAAGGCATTACTGATACTGACCACAAACCCCTTGCCCTTGGAATACCCCGATACCCTTTCTGGATCTCTCAGAAAAAAAGAGGGAGTGAGGGAAGAAAAAGGGGTCCTTTCTCATGTAGGAAGCAAGCATATTCTTCTGATAGAAATTAATAGATGTGTAAAGTTCCGAAAGGTGCAGCAGGACCACGTACAAAACAGCTACCTATATAAACATTTCTTTTTGAATACCAATACACTTTGGCATCCAGGAAAATTGCTGAGCACTTTCCATACTTTAAATATAATTCCTATTGCTAATATGTCAAATCTCTGTGGAGCCGTCCTTGCTTACACAGTTTTAGAGAGTGACTAGAGATACCAAAAAATGATTTCCCAAAAGGTTTGTAAAACCATTACTTAAATTTAGGGCTCAGTTCAATAAAGAATTATGCTGTGTTAAGGTTTCTATGGAATTTAGTCATAAAAAGTTCAGACTGTACTAAAAACTAATTAATTCTGTGGTTTTGGTATTCATTGAAGCCTCCTTCCCCTGTGCACAAATAGCTAACATTACGCCCTGAAGGGTGTGCATGCCAAAAAGGTGGAAAAGGATATTCTGAGCTCAAAAGACTATAGCACAGTAGGTCTATTAAAAAAGGGAACTTTCTCAAATAGTTTGAAAGATAATAGAGCTGCCTGCAGGCAGCTTTAACTTGCATTCTGGTCAATTACAGGGATTTATGCAACTATTTATTACACTGGTTAAAATAAATACTCACCACATCAATCTGGGCTACATATGGTACCCATGTAGCATCTAGAGATGAAATATGCTCAAAAAGAAATGAACAACTCTTGCAGTACATACATTAAGCTTTTGTAGTGCCTTCCCATGCAAATATTTGACGTGTAAATAATGTTAGCAGTTACAAGGATTTTTCTGGGACTTCATAATGTTCCCCCAGATCACCTGAGATTCTTGAAGAGGTTGTTAAAAATAAGAAAAGATCTGACAAATGTTCAGCTGAAAAAATAAACCACCTGAGCTGAAGGCAGTGAAGGCACCAAAAGGGGAGGCATTTTTCTAGTGCATTGGTTCCATTTCTGCCACTAAACCCAAAGTCCTCCACTCACTGCAGCTCTTCGCAGGAAACATTTCTAACCTGCGTGTGGAGGAAGATCTTCCCCTGAACTGATCCTGACCCATACATTTGCTTCGTGCTGCCCACATTGTGCTGCTTGGATGTAGCCCGGAAATATTTTTGTTTGAATTGCAGCCTGGCTCCTCTAGCCATGAGAAAAATCTTTGACAAGTAACTTGTCTATTGAATTGAGCCCTTCTCTTCAAAGAAATAGGAATGTTAACCCCCCCACCCCCGCAAAAAAAAACCAAAAAGGAAGAAGCCACCACTGATTATCTTCATTTTAAAGAGTGAATTTGGGGGGGGAGGGGAAATAATGTTATTTTGCATTTCATACCAAGAATGCCAGCTGCCAGGAACATCAGATAGACAACGGGACGTATCCAATACTACTGCAAGCAACTGTGCTCGTAAAAAATATCTAAAAGGCAGCTTCTGGAAAAGGGGAAGCTTTAAATTACAGGTGAGAATTTTTTTTTTTTGCTATTTTTAGACAGTCTTTGTTTTAAAGTCATCTATTGGAAGCAAAATAACCAAACTGACTTGCACAACCGCACAATTATTTTTCTTTTTTCTCCCTTATGGCTGTATGTTTTCTCTGTTACATACCAAAGACCACTAGCACCACTAAAAGAGCTGAATGCAATTCCTTAAATAATTCATGTGACAGATTGCTTGCTTGCATCTCAAGTTCCTTGAGATTTGGTATTTTTTAAAAAATAAAATTGGTGCTCTGCACAGATTAGAAAATTTACTATCACCTAAGGACCTTTACTAGCCAGCTTCTTCCGTATTTGTTTTTAATAGTAGGGCAAAACATAAAAAGCTTAAACACTTGACAAAATACACCAGTCAGAAATACTGCCACAGGCTGTTAGAATATTTCTTGCATACTGGCAAAATGTGGCTTGCAAGGCAGTGAGCTATCTTTTTTCAGATAGAAGAGAAGCTGCTTTTTTTCAGAAGGCTCACAAGATAGCAATTAAAAAAAAGCCAAAATACTAGCTTACTTTCATGAATCCAGTCCTTATTTTCCTATCTATGGTTACGTACCCAAATATTGGTGTATATGTAACTTCCTTCCCTCTGTGAAATCATTTGAAAGGAACTGGTATACAACTTTAAAAAAAAAAAAAAAAGGCCCAGCAGTTTTGGTATTTTTTCCAACAAATCTTTGCAGACATTGCATTTGCATTAGCAGTAAAAATATTGCAATAAATCTTCACCTCACAAAGCTTTCTGTAACCATCTGTCAGGAAATCTGTATTAGCCTGGCGTAAGCATCACTTCACGTATACTTTTTTTTCTTACTCTAAGGTTAAAAAATTTGTTCTAACGATGATGTGAACTCATTTTGTTAGACAGAAATTGGGAAGATGTGCAGAATGCACCCAGGGCTGTTCAGCTAATACACTGCAGGGTAAGGCTTTTAACCAACATCTGATTTACGGCGATCGGCTGTCTCGATCCTGGCAAGCTGCATATCCGAACCCTCCCACGGCACAATTTCAAGACGTTTGCCACCGCTGGCAGGACCAAGGGTGGTTCTAATTCACGGGGCAGGAGAGGAACAGGCTCCTCAGCCCTGCGGCATCCCCTCCATCAGCGCAACCCCCGGCCGCGTCGACTGGAAACCCACTGCCCTCAGCCTCCACGGAGCCCCCAGCCCGACGGGAAATTACGGTGCCGATGGTTTCTGGTTTTCTACAGTGACATCAAACATTTATAGTGACACATGTAAGAATATATTATATATTTATATAAATATATAAAATATTTATATAAAATATATAAATAAATACATATACAAAATATGGCATTACTTTCCAGAGCGATGTTACATTTCACAGGCCACCTTTCCTTATCCAGATTTCATTGTCATACAGAATTTATCATGAAGTTCAGTAAACAATCAGCCTCAAAAAAAAAAAAAAAAAATGCTGCCAAAGTCTTCCTTATGTGAAAGCATCACGTACCAGAACAAAACCAAACCACTTCTCTTCCAATTAAGAGGATACATAACATCATGGCAGACAGTTGGGTTAAATATTTAAACCCAATGGTTCTTACTCTATGCTTAGATGCAGGCAAATAATTTCCACCGAAGTCAAAGCAAGCAACAATTGTGTGTAGCGTAAATGAAGCACGTGGGTCTCAACACCCAGGTCCACGATCCCCCATCATGTCAGCACTGTTTTAAACAGGAGCTCCTCGTACAGCGTATGTGCTTTGGTAGAGTGTACCAAGACAACACAGAATAGATACAGCTTTTCAAAATAAACAAGCAAGTAGAAAGGGTGGTAGTGTAATGGCAATTTTTTGTCCATGAATATTCTATATTAGTGTGAGCAGGAAACGGAGGAAATGTAAGCCCTGTTGCACAAACTGAAGCGAAGGACAGACAGAAGAATGCTTTACCGAGAGCTTCAGTGCAACTGTTATCATTTCCAGTGGCATATTTCAGTGATGGGTACATTAGAAATACCAATAAAACAATAATAAAAAAATTAAAAGAAGAAGATTATCTTGGTATTTGTAGTTACTTCAAATAACAAAACTTAATCTCTTCTGGAAACAATTCCTTCGCTCCACAAATTCATTTCTACTGTCTAGAATAGGTCAGTGTGTATGCATATGGATCTATACATATTTGTAAATCATTCCGTAGCCTTACTTCCTCTTTGCATACAGAAGTATACACTAGAATTATTGTGTAGTATTTGGTATTCACATGTTACATTTAAATAAAGTTTATTAAAAAACAATTATATTAAATACAGACTAACAGAATATTCATAATATATTTTACAGAAAAAATAGCCATGTCTTTTATTTTAGAAATAGGTTTCTTTAAAAAGTTCTTTGAGATTTTTATAAAACTTTTTACCCGTGAAGATAAGTTTCCCGTCAGACCTGTAAAAAAAGATTAACCTTTAAATCTTTGTGTGGTTTTTTTTTGTGGTGGTTTTTTTTTCTTTAATGCTTTTACGAGCTTACACCCTATAAATTCTTTAAAATAAAACCCCAGTATCTTTCGGGATCAAATTGGTCACAGGCCGTTCTCTAAAAAGTCAGTGGAGACTCCCTGAATCCGTTCCGAAGTGCCTCGTGTTTTCCCTCTCTCCGGGTATCCATAGTGCAGGTTCACGTGGGAATTCGGAGCTCCCCGGGCGTCCCGCGGGACGCGGAGCTCGAGGTCGCCCGCGCCGCGCAGCCCGCGGCCTCTGCCCAGCCCCGCCGGGGTCTCCGCCGGGTCCCGCGGCCGCGCGCGGGTGCCCGAAGAGCTGGCGCCCGCTCCTCACTTGCTTTCCAGGTTGTAGCAGTGGACGTCTCCCTTCCCCTTCCCGTCGTAGCCGGGAAGCGGCTGTCCGTACTTATCCACGCACCAGCAGTATCCCCTCTTTCGGCCTTTGGATGGGCGACACTGAAAGAGAAGGGAAGACCCCGTTGGCACCATTTCTGCTCTCTCCGCTCTTGGCGCTGCAGAGCGGGGGTTCCTGCTCGTTTGGTGGCTGCACTTCCATACCCTGGCCATACCTGACGGAATCAGAGCATTTATTACCACTCCAAAGGATTACAGTAAAAGCTGACCGCCTCTGCCCATCAACCCCTTTGGGTCTAATGACTCCTCAACGAAACGGCTCCGAAAACTCCCGGAAAACAGCCTTATGAACCACCCCCTATTATATTAGGCGGCTCAGTCGCCCCCTTTGAACACCAGGACTGCTTACGACAGTACGGGCAGACGACTGGGACCCGTCCTTGGAAAAGAAAGTTAACAGATTTGTTCCACGCTAAAGCGCAGGTCCGCAAAGACAGCCATTGCGGCGGTGAACACCCTTGGCTTGCATCTGTTTGCTGGAGGAATTTCAATACTGTAGTTGACATTTATTAGCAGATACATAATCCTTCTGTAGGGGAGTTATCACTTCAACAACTGCTAGGTGTACCAGAACTTTACGTGTATATTTTCCTATAAATAATATATAGGATATATACTAGTCTATAATATATATACTTATATACTAGTCTATAACCTATGTCAGCTTTAGCAGTTGCCTGGTGGAATTTGCCAGCAATGCTGACCAACCTGAAACTACCACAGGCGATGACACTGAACCTCTTTAGAAATAGCGATGCAGTAAAAATGCATTATGAAGTCTAGTATGTACTAAGTCATGCTCTCCCCAAGGAACCAAGAACGGTAGAAACTAGACTAAAGGAGATGACATGCTGCAGGTTGCATTCAGTAGGGAGCCCTGGACACAGTTATGTACTGTGAACCCCTGGGACCCCGGCAAGGCTTTCGCCCACTCAAAAGACACGTGCCTCCAGGACACAGATTACTTCACTAGGTTTGCCACGGTCAACCTCATTGCCAAGACGCAGCCTCCACGTCAGCTCAAGTTTTGAGATTTGGTGATACGCGCCTCGCTGCAAATGCTAAGAGAGGTGGCTGTTTAGTCAGGACAGACTTACAAAGGAGGCGGTGACACAAACACACGTAGCGTTTCAAAGGCTGAGGTTTCACCTGTTGCATCGCCAACACGAAGGAAGATAGGCTAGACTGAAGCCACTCACAGCACTCAACACTCTGAGGGCTACCTATCTATCATGCAAGCAGAGCAAATGCTGCCTCTGAGACCTCACAGCAATTCCGAGTATTTCAGAGGTTCAGGCTGGCGCAAGTCAGGTAAACTTTGCCGCTACCGCTCAGCTGCTTGTTCTGCAGAGTCTAGCAGGCACGTCCCCATCTCCCACGTGGGTACGGCAGTGGCTCACAAAGCTAAGTGTCTCTTCCACGTGCAGGTACACAAGGACACATCAAGCAAGTGTTGGGCTTCACGTGCTGCCCAAAAGCGCCTGGCCCTTTTCACGTCTAGTTTAGGACCTCGGGCCCAAGGGTGGTATTTGGGACAGAACCGTGAAGACGGGTCACTCCTGGGACAGCCTGCACCAGCACATCGGCCTCCGAGCCAACTAATTTGTGGCAGCATGGAGCAGGGCAGAGTTTTCTCTAGGAACTTGGGAAAGAGACATGGGAGCAGATCACACGTTAGACACAAACTTCTGAACAAGTTTCCATCTTGTTTATTTTATATTAGAGTAAATCAAGTGATATTAGTCACTGTAACTGCAAATTAATCTACCACTGTGGTATCTTTTTGAGTAACAAGCCCAGCGCAGAAATAACACGATGCCTTCTCTTCCCTGAATTTGCAGTCCTGCTGCATTAGCCCTATGCAAACGGATGGCAGCAGGATGACAAGATCAAGCTTAAAGTAGGTATCAGCTTATTTTAGGAGAAGGTGAAGAAGTTCAAACCTACTGAGAGAACAGCTATATTAATAATTTGCTAAGCTACGTGGTTAGCTGCATTTGAGTTCCAGTCACCTGTTCAGCTGGTTTTCGGCACTAAATCTTTAAACGTTAAGCTCTACAACTTATGTTTATTGTCTCAAAAGCCTGACCAGGGCTTGTCCACATTCTCCAGGACTTCCACGAATGGCTGCTCAAAGTCCACTGATGTCATTGGGAAATTTTCCTTCAACTTTGGTGGCAACTGGACTGGACTCTAGCTTGAGTGGTATTAACATTTAGTGACTTATATTCGTCATGCTCCAAACTGAGGAATTCATAAACAACAGCCTTTGCACAACTGAAAATTTACAGAAAAGGAAACTGAGGCAGCAGTTCTCGAGTTGTTTTTCCCAAGAGAGCAGGCACAGATGGAGCACGAATTAGAGCACAGGGCTTCTGGCTGCCAGCCTGGTGCTCCGGCAATGAAACTACACTTCTGCTAATAATAGTAACGCAGCCTCCCCTTTTAGAAGTACTATATGAAGTATGTTACACAACTCTCGCTGATTCATAGGCTTGCATCACTCTCAAAACAAATGATCAATTAAAGTTATCTCATGTTGTTGGAGGTTTTGACTGCTTTTTACAGTTGCAAAACCAATTTTCAGAATTAACTACAACATTAAGTTAAGTCTGCAGGAACACCTTCCCTACTACTAATATTTTTTTTATTTCTTCTAGACAACCCATTTGGAAAACAAAATGCTTAGATCATTCTACAGCTGAAATAACGCTCTGTGAGGAAAACAATTTACCTTTTCCAATCTGCGATTTTGTACTACCCTCTCAGGCATGCTGTCAATAATAAAGGACTTCTGATTCAAAAGTCATGCTTTTATCCTGAAGCAGCTTTCTTGCATCCCCTACATAAGTGGTGGACGTAAGTTCATATAGAAAAAATATACATATAAATATCCGCTCTTCTGAATTTTGTACTCCACATACATTTCAAGGCTCTGCCCGGCTCTTCCATATGACTTCAGAAGTCCAAAAAGCTGGAAAACTGCCCAAGCGGTGGAGCCAGTAATTACTTCTGATAGAAACACCAGCTGCCAGCTTCCATGCCACCTGCCCCTCTCCCTTCCACAAAGAAGTGCCGCAGAGGCATTCGTGGGGCGCAGCAAAGCATATGGCATCCCACTGAATTCCTGGTCAGGCCAGAGGTCTCCGTGGAGCTGCAGCCCTGGTCTCCCAGAACAGACTGCAGACAGCACTGACATACACCACGAGCCGTTCTGGCTCCCGCCAAGCCCAACTCTGTTTTCAGTGGAATGATGCCAGCTCACATTTAGGCGAGTATCTGGCTCCGGTACACAAATATGGGGCAATTCTAGTAATTGCCCCATATAATAATTCTAATTTCATCAAAACCTTTTTTTCCATGCTCGAGGCAGAAACGTGCCTGTATCAACCTATTCCATGTAAATATACCTATATGCCACAGTTGAATAGTACGGCCTTTCATGTGTGATTTATTAAGACAAAGAATTCTAAATTTTAATAGGTCTGATTTTAAAAAAGTTTATATATAAACACAAGGCGTGAAGTATTTTTCACGTTATACCCTGAGAGGTAAATTTACGTTCTTAAAATTGTTTCACATATGCAAATTATTCCCTATGGTTGTTCCTGAAAAGTCAATTTCTAGTTATCTACAAAAGTCTTGAAAAATAACTGCTTTTAACTTGACTGGAAGAGCAGGTGACCAGGAAGGCAGAATATAGCAACATGTGAAGTGCCTCCTGAATGAGTTTTAGTGATTTCCAGGGGGATGATTCCTACCATCACACACCTATCTGTGTTATCATCCTAGGCAGTGGTTTTGGCAGCTGTTTCCAGAATTAAAAATGCCTAGCTCACGCTCATTTTTTGATGGATTCACTGTATGTTTCCTAACATGTTATCCTGAATTTTGTTGTCACAACAGAATATAATTGAATTACAGACTGAATGCTGCTAATACTAGCAATGAAGGAAATTCACAAAATAGCCTAACATTCTGTTCATGAGATTAGACACCTGCTCACAGCGCCTGAAACATCAGACCTGCACGTTGGTACTCCAAAAAGAAAACCAGACACACACAACTGTCGCATTGCCTTGTGGACAGTGAATTCAGTCTGGAGCGGACTCACTTCTCAAACCAATGCGTTTTTTTAGGAGTTAGTCTACAAGGGCAACTCAACTCAAATACGCTACTTCTGGTTCGTATTCTGTTCGTGTGAGAAGCAGCCTGGCTCTGTAAGCCCCACCTGTGAGGTTCGGTTCCAGGAGAAGCACTCCAGCTGCACTTCATGTAGAACATTTACCCACATGGGCTCCATCCGTGGGCATCTCCTACAGGATCCTGAGTTGTCTCAAACTACCGCTGAAGCTGCTGGACCTGCGTGAATTGGCACGGCGTCTGACAAGGCTGGCCAGCCATGGAAGTGCCCCTTCGCCCTCTCCGTTTGCCGACCCATCGCGCAGGAACCTCCTACGGCGCTCCGAAAGCCTCCAGGCAGCACGGACACGACGCAGAGGGCAGAAGCGTCTTTGCTCCGTACCAACACCTCATTCTCGTAAATCAACTTCTAGTAACAAAGACCAGGTAAGCGTATCATCTGTCTTTCCTTTTTTTTTGACTCTGTATTTCGGTTTTTTCTGCCTCAGCGGCAGGACTATGACTGCACTTTCAAGTACAGTCATCCTTTCAAGTAAGGCACTTTAATACGTGCTTACTGTGGATCTAATTTCTACATACACATGCTAGAGACAGCGTGCAAACCACCACCCTTTTTTGCTGACGAAGCAAAAACCTCAGAGGCTGCAGAGAGATGAAAGCAAGATCTACTGAACAAAGTAAATACCAACCTGCCGTCTTCTGTAACCCCTAGAGAAGCAAAAGGGCTACAAAACGCTCACGTGACTTGAACGCAGTTAAATGATGTGCTGTTCTAGAGTAACTAAGCAAATGTTTTCATGGCACGGGCGCAAAACACAGCCCTAGCCTCACTCCACGTGGCAGTCCAATGCATTTTCTGAACAAACGCAGCCCGAGATGCGAGCACTGCTCTCTGCTAGTTTACGCGCGGCCGGAGAGGAACGACACGGACTTTTCCCAAGACTCCAGACGACAAGAAGAAACTCCGTCCCTGCTCGGGAAAAGCTGGGGAGCGTAGACGCGCTCAGCAGCGTGCAGCGAAGGTCAACCAGCGCAGTCGGCGCTGGGCTGACGGCAGGAGGGAAGGCTGGAAACCTCAGCCCTACTGCAAACGCCCCGCCTGACACCGCCGGCTTAACGCTGAACTCCAGGGAGCACCCGACAGGGAAGGACTGTTTCTAAGAAAGCTGGAAGCCAAAAACCGGAGAGATGCCATTCCTGACATAAGGCTGCCTGGTCAGAGGTTGGCCTCTCACTTCTGACCCATGAACTGCATCAGCACCAGTAACACGGGGTCAACCGCTCCTTTGGCCGGTTACCAGAGGGAGAGCGGCCGACTCGTGTAAACCCAAACGGGAGAGACGAGACCGTCCGCAAACAAAATCTGGCCTTACAGAGGGTTTGCCTTGAGGAAAATCTTCAACTTTTGAATTCAGGAAATTTTGGAATTACACGTTTGGAGGCAGGTCACTAACTAAACCCTGGAATTAGGTGGGATGTGCACACTAAGCAAAGAACGTGGCACGTCTTGCCCTTCCCCTGGTTTCTGAACGAGCTTCGGGGCAGCACCGAACGGAGGATGCTGCCGTAGCTCAACCCGCACGCACAACTAAAGCATAAATACCTGCAGTTTAGGTCTGCATTTGTCAAGAAAGGTCACAACCCCAGAACCAAAGAGGGCTGAGAAGCCATCCTTGCTGCAGAGTAACTACTAGATGTATCACTTTCACGATAACATGACCTGGATTTGGGAAGTGATCTGTGTAGCACATAAAGGACAGATATATACCTTTCTCAAGTTGCTTTTTGTAATGTGATCCAGCGCAGTTCTTCTAGGAACTCTCAAGCAGCTATTTACAATTCAAAGCATTGATCTATTGCAGTCATATGGTGACTGCAACATTTAGCTCTGTGGGTTATGACAGAGGCACTGCTTTTTTTAAACCAAAGGGCATTAGTATCTAGGACACCAGCCAACCCATGTGTGATTAGGTATGAAGTTTCTTAAATGAATCTGTTGTCATGACCAACAGAAAATAAAAACACTGTCCCCACTTGACAAGGTTCAGCACTATCAGACGAGGTTCTAAAACTAGTTCCTCTGTAAAATGACAGACAATGCACCTTGCTGGCAAGATTGTTCAGCAAAGATGCAGAAAAGGTGAAGTGCATTCACTGAAATGATCGGGAGACTGTACTTACTTGCTTTTTCTTGTAGAACCCCTTCTTGTCACAATTTGGAATATGAAAGCCCCTGGGACTCAAGACGTTCAGGATCTTTAGGTGGTTTAAAGTGTCTTCCATTTCTCTACGACAGGGACCCTGTTAACAAGCATATTTTAGAAAACACAGATGAAACGTCATTCCCAAATGCCGTCTTTCACACAAGAGTTAATAAATCTTTAAAGGGCAAGAAGCACAAACCCAAGCAAATCCATTAAAACAAAGGGATGGCTGGATATGTCAAAAGGCAGACCATTCACAGATAAAATTCTGACTTTCTGCTTTACCGATTTCTAAACACTGAAGGCCTTATGCTATGCTGAGGCACGGACTGGCATTTCCAGTCAAAATCACAGCCACGCGTACCTACGGGAAGGCTTAACCAGTATGTAAATCAATCATACGTAACATAACTTCGGTTTGGAAAAGCTGGACTGGCACCAAGCAGGGAAAGAAGAAGGTAGGCAACTGGAACTACACCACTTGGTAGATCTTCCCTAATGCCATTTGATTCTTGTGATTCTGCTGGATTTGAAAGCATAAATGAAATGGATTTAATTGAAAACAAGTAGTTTGGCATAATGTATACGTATATATAAAAATACTGCAACTTTGGACAACAATGCCCAATTTCAACCGGACCAAACGGACGCAGCCGTGCAAGGAATGGTTGCACACAACAGTCTCATTAGATAAGTATGTCACTTTTTGCCTCACTTTCTCCACCTGCGAAAGGCTGACAACGATGCAGTGAGGATTAGCTCTAGGACAATGAGCCAAAAAGAACTTCCAGAAGCACTTTTAAGAGCATGTCTCAAACGCCAACTAATTATGTCTCACTGCAGCCCTTCAGGGTAGGGAGTAAAGCATTACGAGCTCCACTTTGCAGTCAGAAAACCAGGAGCGGAGGAGTTCACGGTTTGCCAGGGGCCAAGAAGACAGGCGGCGTCAGCAGCGGGATTGGGATTCGAGTCGCAGCTACAAACTCTGTCCTTAGCTACGCTCCTGTCTGGGCACATTACGGACTCAGTCCACCAGCCCGCTTCTTCAGCGGAGGCCTGAAAAATTCCTTTGCATGGTTGCAGGGGTTTAATACGTTTTAAGTTGCTGTATCAACACAAAGATTCACTTGGTGCAATTTTTAATTAGTGAGGTAATGACATTTATACTTTCAAGTGGTAATACTAATAGTTTGCTCATGTAAAGTGCCTTTCATGTGAGTGTCTGAAAGCATACAGACTCCACAGTTCTACTGGAGTTTAGAACTGATTTTTTTGGTTAGCAAAGACCTTCCTTGCTGCTTTCGTATGTTTTCTTTCCGTGTCAACCTCACAAGCTCTAAACATGCGCTTTAAATTGCTGCTCTTATTGGCAGTTCCTTAAAAACCCGAAACTGCTCAGACACGCTGAAAGCGAATCACGCACGTTCAAGTACCTGGTCCTGAGTCAGGCCTACAAAAAGATCAAACAGCTTTTTTTCCTCTCTCCAAAGTCACAGAGAGCAATATCAAAAGCTAAGATACAGACACAGCTAGAAGGGCATTCGCTGACGAGGGCACCTGTCCCCAGTGGACTTATTTCTGGTTCTTATGGAGACCAGCAGCCTTGGTAAGTCTTTGCTCATGGGGCCCAACTACTGCGTAAGCGAAACGTTCATCCTGGTCAAGACCAGGACCCGATTTCCTCAGAGCTACCCGAGGTCATTCTTTTACTGCAGGCAGTTTACTTCACGTTTTCGGGAGAAGGACATGCTGGAAGGCAGACACTGAAGTGTTTTTACTAGATGGGCTGGACATCAGTCACAAACTAAGCTGCGCTAACTTGGAGGCCACGCTTTCTTCAGACACAACTTTCCACCTCATGCAGGTTTCAAAACCGCCTTTTGCAGATGGGAAGCCACATCTGGTTTCACCACGACGGTTCCGATGACACGTCGAAGCACATCCAGACGTATTTTTTAGGCCGTCTGGCAGAGGCACAAGGACAACCACCGGGTTATCAGGAAGAAGCGTTATTCTGTTTGCAACCAAATTTAACGATGGCACTATTAAACCTGTCCCAAGTCCGCTCACAGAAACGTGTGATAATTACAGGGGGGAACAAGAACTTTGGATCTCTTAGTGAAAATCACACTTGCATCAACGTAAACATCATTGTGTTAGGCCTCCGTGTTTTCTGAACGTGGTCTGCTCGGTCTGCTGATTGTCTGCATTTGCAGAGCCAATAGTTTTACCAGTTAAACAGCGGGAATGCCCTAAATGGCTACAACAATTACCACCATTTAGTTATTTAATGTACTTATCTTCTCGTACGCACAACACGCATATACATACACATGCATGCACACGCTCGCATGCTGGGAAATGCCCTTCCATTTACAAAAGTACTCACGTATTCAGTCTCTTGTTTGGATTCAGAAGAGAAATTCAGTGTATCCGTACTCTGCGAATCATATTCTACTTTATAGCGCTGCGTGTTTTTGGCTTGCACTTTCCTGATGATATCTATTTTGATGTGCGGTGGATGCAGTTTGGAATCTGGCACCCTGTGGGAGTTCGGGATGGCCTGATTTTCCATGCTGCTGGTACTCCGGTCTTCTTCTTCTGAATCACTGGAATTTCCTTCGAGAAGAACAAATGCAGCGAAGAAATAATGTTAATCAACTGCCAGCTGCGTCCGGAAGGGCAACAAGCCTCCAGACGAGTTTACGAGCTTCATTTTCCTTCACAAACCAGCGATATATGAAAGGACGAACAACTCGGCGTTCCGCATGCATCCGTGCCTTTGCTGCCGAGCGATGCCCTTTCGTAACTGAAGCATCCCCTTGCTCCCGGCAGCCTCGCGAGGCACCCCACCGCCCCGTCCCCGCAGGCTGCCCGACACCCGAAAACCGGCCACCTCCACTCGGCTGCCGGCCACCACCATCCCAGCTTCTCGCCCCGCGGCGCCCGCGGCAGCCCCACTGGCTGCCGACCCACGGCCGGCTCCGTCAACTTCAGCTGGACGCGGCTGCGTGGGTAACTTCTGGGCTGTGGTGTGACTCCGTCTTCCCCAGGATGGTGATTTTTTTTTTTTAAAAGAGGCGTTCGTACAACAAATTCTACCACGCTAAGTTTCACGGTTCTAGGTAGCTATTTTTAATACTTTTTCCTTCTTAATTTTATTCAACATGCAGAACAGGGAAGGAAAAAAATAGCACGTCTTCATTCTTCTGCTGTTAAAATCAGAAACATTTCTAAGTGTACAAAAAGCACTTTAAAGGTAATGGACAAAAAAATGCCATTCATTCTGCAATGGTGTCAAAGGACAAACATCTGCTTTCATCATAAGCTTCAAAAATATTTTCTCTTTAAACTACCATCCACAAAAATACAGGAGAAGCACATTTTTCCAAAATACTGCATAAGCCCAGTGTTCCTGTACCTCCTGAGGTATTTGTCTACACTGCATTTCTCCCTCTGAGGAGACTCCTGCAGTGTAACTGTAACTGGCTGCGTTTCCTCCGGGGAATTTTTCGAGTTTGGATATTACTATCAGCTAAGTAGCTAAGTCCCACGAGTCGCTGCCTTGGCTGCTGGCCACTTTTTTTTTTAAAGGAAATCATATTGGGAGTGCACAATGATAACCGATATGCAGGGAACATCCTGGAAATCTGTATTAAAATCGTACTTGATGGCTCACTGAAAAACCACAAAAGCCAAGAAATTCGGTGCTAACCCTGAAAGCCCACGTTCACATAGCCCATTGACTCTAAATTCTTCCCCACAGGCAGCAGTACAGTGGCACTGCCAATACACAGGAACAGGGGAGGAACACGAGGAGGAGGAGGAGGGATGCGAGCTGACATCCTGGGACTGGCGGTTTTAGTGTAGCCACTGCTGGCAATGGACATAATTGACCAGGAAAATCCAACTCCCAGTGCAAATGGATTAAGGAAGTTTAAGTCTTAAGTCTAAATTTCCTGGCTTTTGTGGGTTTAACTCAGACTCTCAGCGGTATTTGAACATATTTCTGGTGGTTTAATGTCCTGTTTTTAAACAGTGGTATTTTTTTTTCCACATTCTCAGTGAAGTTTGCAAGAAATGACACAATAAAATGCTATAAACCTGAATCTCCTAAATATAAACACTACGCCTGCCAGGTTTTCTGCAGTAAGTGCAGTCCATTAGTTTGCCTCCTCTACCAAAAAATAAGTAGAAAATCCTCTTAATGTGCATTAAATAATTACCAGGCTGGTCATTTCAGTTTAGATAGACCATCACGTTTCAATAGCACTTCTTACACTTCGATTTGGAACAGTCGTAATGCCACATTTTCAACTGCGAAGCGTATTCGATTAACTCCGTTTCGCAAAACTTGGTGCCATGTCAGCTTCACACCCTCGTAACAGAAACTAAACTGCTGTGAGAGTTCCTTGCTCTCTTTTAAAAAACAGCTTAGAAGGGTTGCGCATGCACACTACTACTTAACACTTCTGTGCCCCCAAAAAACTGAACTGGAAAGTAAGTCAGCGGCCTACTACAGCTGCTCTTGAGGAGGTGCTGTAATATACACCACCCCGCAGCGATTTCCAGCCATTTCTGCCAACTAGGAACGACCAAAAGCGTAGCACGAGGCGGGCCCTAGCCGTCCGTACGGGAGACGATGCGCTCCTGCGCGGGGAGGGGGTGTCCCAGGGAGCGCGGGATTTGGAGGAGCGGTCCGACCCCACGAGGACGTGGGCACTACGGGTCGCACGGGTTCAGCCAACTTCTTCCTTCTCGCACCCCAGGTCTGCAGCCCTCACCCCCTGAATGTGAACTGTGAGGGTCCTACTTTTGCACTTTTTAAGGAATCAAAGCTCTTACTGATTTCAAAATGGGGAGTTCTCCCTCAGCCAGGAATGCAGAAACAGGAACTCGGCAATATGACTATTTAGGCGGCAAATGGAAAGATTTTCGGCAAAGCGCACCTCCGTCTTCCCCTTTCGCCTTCTCTAACGGCCACCGTTAAAAGCGCTACCCCTCCACTGAACAGCACCGACCCTCAACAGCCAGACCTGGCCCCTCGCCTCCAGCTCGTGCGAAGGATGAGTACCCAAAGTTGATGGGATGAAGGAAGCCGCTCCATGTTCCAATGAGATTTAAAACTTCAGCGAGTACCCCTGCACCGTCATTCAAATTGTCACAGCCTGGGTGCAGGACATAAATAATTGTAATAAGGCATCGCGTACTCTCGTAGCAGCCCGTTAGCCGGAGCACTGGTGCCACTTCCTCGGCTAAGGAGAGGCCAGCCAAAGAGCCCCTGCAACCCAGCAGAAAAACTGGCCTTTTAAAAATGCAAACAGTGCAGAGCCTTTTGACACACTTTTCTATTAAACAGATGTTAACATACTTGCTGCTGGTCAGCAAACAGTTTAATGAAACGTTTGCACAGAGGGGCTGTGCTCTCTTGATCTGAATCCCAAGTTTCCCTGTCTTAAGTTTCCAAATGTGCGTGCTAACAGAACTTTTTCCAGCCGTCCCTTCCTCTTCAAACAAAACAAAACCCGCTCTGTGAACCTCTCCTTCGCAAGACGCGCAAGAGCTACGGGAAAGCTTCGCTCGACCCAAGATTTATTTGCAGCGCGGGCGAAAACCCAGCGTCCTCTCACAGACCGCCGTGCAAACGCTTTGCTCCCGACGCCCCGCTCCCGGGCCAGGGGGAGTTACCCCCCCGCCCGCCCTGCGCTCAGCATTCCCGGACCGAGCCCGCACCCCCCTGCCAGCCACAGCGGGGCCGGACCCTTCCCTCTCTCTCTCCGTGGAGGCTCCGCAGCCCCCCGCACCCGCGGGAGCCGCGTGCCCTCCTCCCCACCCCCGCTCCCCATTCCCCCCCCCCCCCCAAAAGAGCAGCTCTGCCCGTCTGGCCACCCCCGCCTTACCTGCGGCGTGCGGTCCGGGCAGCAGGAAGGCCCGCAGCTTGCCGCCCGCCGTGCCGTTGGTGCAGAGCCCGCGGCCCTCCAGCAGCGCCTGCAGCGGCCGCGCCTCCTCCCGCCGCGGCTGGCAGCTGAGCCCGGCGCCGCAGCGCTCCGTGTAGATGCCGCAGGGCTGGCCCGGCCGCAGGGCGCAGGTGAGGCAGCAGCCGCAGCCGGGCTCCCGCACCCGCTCGGCGCAGTCGGGCCGCAGGGGCTTGCACTGCTGCAGCGCCCGCGCGTCGCAGGGCTCGCACCGCACCACCGGCCCCGCCAGCGCCGCCGCCGCCGCCGCCCGCCGGACCAGCAGCGCCAGCGCCGCCGCCGCCACTGCCCACAGCACGCCGGGCCGCGGCACCATGGCAACCGGCGGAGGAAGGAGCCGGGGGGGGGGGGACGACACGGGGGGACGGACCCCGCCGGGAGGCGCCCCCCGCCGCGGAGCGGGACGGGCAGAGCCGGGCGGGCGGGCGCCGCCGCCGGCGAGGGGGGCTGCGGGGCGAGGAGCCGCCCGGAGCGCTGCGCCGCCGGCCCGCTCGCTCTTCAGCCGCCGGCCCGCAAGCCCATAAAGGTGCCGGGAGCTCGGCGGCAACAAAGGCAACCTTTTCTTTTTCGCCTTCTCTCTCCCCCCCCCCCCCCCCCCCCACTCCTCTCTGCGGAGCGCCTGAATCGCTTGGCTCGACACTAACTTTTTTTTCTGGTTGGGTTTTGGTTGGGGGGGGCACACACAACAGTCAGGAAAAAAAAAAAAAACAACAAAAAACCCGCTTTGTAAAAGTAAAAAAAAAATTTAAAAAAAATGTAAAAAGCCAAGCCCCGACGGTCTGAAGAAAACTTGGTCCAAAAACGCTCCGGAAAAGAAAGAAGGAGAAAGAGCGGAGAAGGGGGCAAACAGAGAAGGGGAGAAAAACAAATCAAAGGAGAGGGTCCCTCCGGTTTATTCCCGTCGCCGCCCGCCGCCGGCTCCGCTCCGCGCCCGGCCGTCCCCTCCTGCCGCCCGGGCCGCCCTATATAGCGCCGCGGCCGCCGGCCCGCCCCGCGCCATGAATAACGAGCGGCGCGGCGCGGCGGGGGAGCGCCGGCCCGCGCCAAATCCAGGTTTCGGTCGGGGAGGGCTGGGCGGGCGGTGCCGGGGGGTTTGTGGGCTCTTCTTAGAAATCAGCTGGAAGGGGCACGGCGCGGGGGAGCGGGGGGGGGGGGGGGGGGGGCGGGGGGCAACGTCGCGGGCCTTTTGTTTCACGGAGGAGTGCTGCGTGCCCGTGGCTGTGTCCGCCTGGGTCTGCTTGGCACCGGGAGAGGAGACGGGAGCGAAGCCGGCGGGAGGGGGTGCCCTTTATTTTGGACTCCTCGCTACCATCCTGCCTGCTTGGGGGCTGACGGAGAGCCCCGGCCGTGGAGGAGGCGTGCCTTTGCTCGCACCCGCACCCACCCGCACGCAGGTCCGGGGCGCACCTCGGGCCGGCTCTCAGCTGGCGTGACAGCTGCGTGTCCCGGGGAGGTGGGGGAACCCTTCACACGCGCACACGCACACGCAGGGTTTTGCACAGATGTTGCAGTCCGGCACGGGGCTCGGTCCGTGTCACGTCCCTGCCTCGTGGAGGTGCCTCCCCTCATTTAAAGTGTTTTCTGGAGAACTCTAAAACTTTTCCCTCCGTCCATAAGAAAACGGTTTCCACTGCAACATCCTCGTAAATCTGGGGGGGGGGGGGGGGACGACAACAAACCAAACAACCCCCTCAAAACCCCAACAGCAAAACCCCACGTCGATTTTACACCATGCGTGGGTTTGTGTTCTGACTGTAGCCACTGCAAATTCCGCCCCCGGTTCTGCTCGGCTTGTTTCGCTCCCCCGGTTAGCTCAGCTTGACTTTGATGGAGACAATCTGAATTGGCATTGCCAGAATTTGTGACCATCCTTCCTGAAGCTCTCCTGCGAGCTGATGTGGAAGGGGCTCAAGAGGTGTACACGTAGACATATAGAGTGTTGCAGCCATAGGAGCCTGCTCTTCATGCAGAGTAAAACCAATAATGCTCGCAGATACTGCCTTACACAAATACATTCTGCCGTGGGACTGGTAAGAGCCAGACTACTGCTCTATTTTCAACCCCTTCATCATTAACACTGAAGCTCACCTTCCTGTAGTTCATCAGTTGTTCATGTGTCCAAATTCAAGTGGAAGAGTATGTGCGTTATTGCTCGGGGTACTGGCCATGACACTGTGAATCTCGAAAACTGCACTTTTTACAAATCAGGTCTTTTTAGATCGTTAGAATCAACTATACAGTTTGTGTCCTCTGTTCCTCATTCAGTAATGATACCTTTCAGATACTATTTTGAAAGACCTACTGTGCATAGCAGGATAAAAAATACCCGATCTTATGTGTGAAGAGTACGGTGTAAGAGTAGATAGAGACTTTTCCTCGGGAAATTAAATTAAAGATCTGTTGGAAGAGAGATCAGCCTTGCTTAATGCCTCGATGGGCGACTACACCAAGGCTTTTCAGCCTTCTTTTGTCCTCTTGCTCATTTTGTTAATTGACCAAAAGAGGTCGCAGGTTGTCCAGGATTGAATTAGAGTCTCACTAAATCTGTGCGAGCCCATCTACAAAGGGGGAATTGATCAAGCACAATATATTATTGCATGTTTCAGCTCAGGGTCGGTTGTTTGGGGGGGGGGTGTGTGCGACTCTTGCAGGAGAGCTTGCTGTTACCTTTTTATTCTACTTTGGTTTTAATAACTGTTTATAGGGGATGAAGTCTGAAAGTCTTTGGGATTGTCTGGCAGCACGTATCAGGAGAACTCAGATTAGGTCTAGCAGAAAGAGGAGGCCTCCTTCCTTTCTGCTCCATCAGTAACACAGTAGGGTAGCACTGCACACTGTACGTATACAGGCATCTTTTCACTTGGGGCGAGCTTTTATAGCATGCTGCTTTCAGAACTGAAACAATAATGCAGAGGAAATGCTGAGAGAAGAGACGTAAAATGGGGCAAAGGGAATTAAGGGATGGAAGGGATGAAAGAGAGCAACCCTTTTCCTTCACCAGTTGTGCACCTCTTACTTACATGCTAATACCAGTGTAACTTGTATTTCAAACTGTGGCATGAACGTTTTTTTATCAAGCTGAAATTTGACCCCCACCATCAGAAAGACCTTTTTTTTTCTTTCTCTTCTTTCTTTTATAACATTCCACAAACTTTGTGGTGCACCACTTTGAAGTCCTGTTAATACAAGGTGATACTTACAATGTGAGCAAATAAAAGTGGTCCTTTTTTTTTTTTTAATACACAATTGGTGAACTTAGTATATCTTTTTAAATAGCATAACCCAAGGTTAATGCAACATCAAGGTACTTTGAACAAAACGCACTCCAAGTGGGAGATTAACACTGCCAAAGACGTGGCTGAATCACCTTGGCAGTAAGGGAGAAGAAAGCCAGTGATGTGTCAAAGATCAGGTCGGCCTGACAGCTTTTGCTAAACAATTAGCTGTTTGCACTCTCTTAACCAACAGGCACTACATTACAGTGCATTTATATGAATGACAGAATTGGGTTCAAAGCCCTACTTGGCAATCAGAAGACGGATACCACTGTAACTGGAAAGCCAGATAAGAAATTCGTAAAGAAAAAAAAACAACCCAAAAAACCCCAGCACACACCTATAGCTAACAGCTGAATTATACTTATAGACCAAACCTTAGTAACGTTGATGGACATCTTCTGTGTGGACAAGGCCAAGGGCTAAATATGCAAAGTAGCAATGTTTGTAAAACTGTACCAGATCTGAACTTCCACATTTATATCTACTGTTTATTCTAGAGGCTTTGCAATTTTTTTTTTCCTGTTTATTTGGTTTTACTGGGAGAAGAGGGAGAGACAAAAGTCATGTAGGGTTGTACTAAACCTCTACAGTCTGTTCTAGACGATGGAGAGCAGAAGAAGAACAACTGAAAGGCGCTGTGCTTCAGAGAATCTCACGTCCTCCTCCCATTGCTCTAGAGAGTGAACGTGTAATTTATGGAAGCACAAAAAAGATGCACTTTATCTCCCCTTCCACTTGATCCTCCTGCCTCCTTCATCTTCAGCTCTCTCTTCTCTGGTGCATTAGCTGAACTCATACCTTTGGTGTACTTGATTATTCGTGGCTGTGTTTGCTACAGGGACAAGACACGGGAACTAGAGTTGTGGTTGAAGTAGCTCTACTTTCCACTGCACGGTCATATTACATTTTGGAGCAATCCAGACTTTTTAGTGTAGTCCCATTGCACTGCATATGGTTATACTACCCAGAATTGAACTGTCAAGAATGTGAACTTCCCTATATAATGCCGTTTTAAAACTTGCGTAATTTTGCAACTCTTTTCCTTTTTCAGACCAAAAAGAAACCTGCACAGAAATCTAGAGATAGATAGCTCATCTTGGGTTGAGGGCTAAATCCACATCTACAAAGCATCCTTTAATTTGGGTCTCTCTGCTCTGTTTTTTGCAGACTTTGGAGTTTTATGTACAATAAACTTCTGAAGTCAGCAGAAAGTAGGATTTCCTCAATATGTTCTTGTTTTTCAGAGGAAGAACACTCAGATTTACAGTGATGTCAGTTGATGCAATACGTACTTTAAACTTAATTTAAATGATACTTTCTAGATCACTATTTTCACAAAGGCAAGGATTAAGATCTCAGCATTATTTGCCACCTGTCTGTACAAATATAGTCTAATGAAAATTTCCTGCACACCTGCTCCTGGTTCAGGGCTAGACATGAACATCTCTGGCGTTTTCCGGCTTCACCTCTTAAGCCAAGAGGCCTTACAAAATAAAAAACTGTACTGGATTCCCCCAAATGCCACCCTGTGCTGCTTGTCGGAAGATGGCAAACTGAATTCAGTGTGACAGAACAAATGAGAACTGAATTTGGACGCAGATAAAATGTGGAAACCAAAGGAGAAATAACAAATCCTTTGTTGGGAAGTCAACTGAATTGAGACATTTTACACATTAGCAAAGACTTTCCAGGATTTGTCCCTTTCTTTGCTACCAGAGGCATACATAATGAAAGAACATATATTGACGGTATTACAGAAACAGTTACCAAACACTTCCCTTCACTAATTGAGACATCTTGTTAACCATAATAGAAGAAAGGAAGATAGCTGATAGGTTTCCTATTACAAAGCTCTTACCCAGAGAGGTATTAATCTCTTTTATGTACTAGTTAGCCATTAAATAGTGTGTCATGGCAATAAAAATCTTACGGAATTTAAAGAGAACAGGGGGATTAGAGGGAGGAGGAAATGAATCAAAAAATCTAGCTCTCAGGACTTCTTCATAAGAAGAGAAGAGATTGCTGCTGGACCAGGTGTTCTCCACACCCACACCGCAGCCAGCAATCTGGGTATTGTGCAAGTTCCAAAATGCAGGTGTCACAGGAGGTAAGAGGAGCAATGCTGCTGCTTCAAAAATGTACAGTCTGCTGGAGCTAGATTTACTGACACACTTGAACTTCTGTCCAGAAGTAAAAAAACCCAGGTATTAAAAAAAAATCATATCCTACCTTAAAATCTCAGTGAGGTGCTGAAGTGGAAAAATAAGTGATTTTTGGATTACTGGAAGCAGACTGCAGCTGAGACTGGAGTGCATGGAGAACTGACCTTCTTTACGTGTATTTGATTTTGAATGAATACATTAAGTTTTAGGTAATTCTATAAATTAGTGAGTCATGAACATACCTCATGTTAAGGTGGATTTACATACAATCAGGGTCAGAAGACAAAAAGCATAAGACAATATGTGAGAAATTAATTTAGCATGAGCTTATTCTTTTCTCTAGTCACTAATCCCATCCCTTCGTGACACTATGTTACAGTAAAACAATATCTCACTATATTTATAAAGTATCATCTATATTACATATATTATAGAAAAAAGGCAGTAATTTTAATACCTGCAAATCTAGATGCCTTGTTACCATGTGGCCTTCAGAATAAGTCACAAAGAAAAGACACTGTTAAAAACTTTGCAGGATGTAAGTTGAGCAAAAAAAAATACCAAGTTGTAAAATCGTCTGTCACAGACTGGTGTTAGAGCTAAAAGCATATGCTATCAGTTCTGTTGAGAAGTTTCCCCTTATCAAAAGCATGAATTTTTCTGGGGCAATCCGTGTGCAAAAGAAGATAGATAGTTTTAAGTCTGTTGTTTTAATTACCCAAGTTAAAATCACACAAGTCTCAACCATTTCCAGCTGAGAATGGCATCTCTAACATCCTATATATTGCCCTAGCCACTGAACTGTTGATTGTAAATTGGCAATATTTGTCATACCTTCTCTCTTTGCAATTCTACTTTTTTGTTTTGCTTTATCTTGGATATCAGACTATCCATCTTAGTCCACCGTTGGGCAGCATGGGATACCCAAAGCCTCTTTGGCCTCACAGGAGTTCATAGACGCATAGAATGGTTTGGGTTGGAAGGGACTTTAAAGATCATCCAGTCCAACCCCCCCTGCCATGGGCAGGGACACCTTCCACTAGACCAGGTTGCTCCAAGCCCCATCCAACCTGGCCGTGAACACTGCCAGGGATGGGGCAGACACAACCTCTCTGGGCAACCTGTGCCAGTGCCTCACCACCCTTATCATAAAGAATTTCTTCCTTACATCTAATCTAAATCTACCCTCCTTCAGTTTAAAGCCATTACCCCTTGTCCTATCACTACATGCCCTTGTAAAAAGTCCCTCTCCGGCTTTCCTGTAGGCTCCCTTTAGGCACTGGCAGGCTGCTGTAAGGTCTCCCAGGAGTTAAGGTCCTTTCTTCTGTTGATCACACTTGGCAGGTCTCAGGTCTATATGAATGTCTGCTGTTACGTACCTCAGCCCTCTGGGTGCTAATGCCTAAGGGAGTGATAGGCTACGATCTTATAATAGTCAATTATTATACACATAATTTTTACCAGTAACTCAGGTATGCAGAAAACCACTCACATTAATTACCATCAGTTCCCGCTCGACTTCAGTTTACTGACCTACTGCATTTCCTTGACTAGGATTTTAATCTCTTGGAAGACAACAGTATTCATGCTTTCTGTTATATAAGCAACTTATAATTTCGAGTACCTCTGCTAATTAATTAAATAATTTTGATGTCCACCATGAGAATGCTGACAAGAAACCAAGTAATAGGTAATTTCTCAAATATCAATTCCAAATCAACCCTCTTCTTTTTTTTTTTTTTTTTTTTTTCAGTGTAGGCCCATATTTTTAAGAAGACTTCAGAAATAATTGTTCTCTTGGACATGCAGGGCATACTTTCAATAAAAGATACTAGTTTGTAGATTCTGAAGCTTTAAGCACTTCATTGTGCTTATTGCACAATACATGTGTAACAGGCCTGCTAGGTTTTCAGTCTGAAACCTATTTTCTTTACAATGGCATGCAACAAGAGTAGTGCAGGACCATGCATAGGACAGAATTATAAAGGAGCAAAATCAGGCTACAGAAATTGTACCTTCCTGTAGGAAAAATAAGTTTGCTATACTTATTAGGATTAGTGTAGACACTTTAAAATGTAAGAGAAAGTCTTGTGGATAAGAGGTGCTTAATTGCTTGTTTTCACAAGCGAGTTTTGTTTGATAGATGCTTTGTTGATTGCAAATATGATGAATATGTTGTCAGTGGGCATTTCAGCCTTTTCCCAAAGCAGAACAGGAATAACAAAATCAAATCAAAACATGGCTGAGTTTAATACTTGCTGAAAAATTTGAATGGCTCCACAACAGTGAAGTATCTCTTGATGACAGAAGACTGGCACAGTGCAGTAGTATCATTATGAGTGATCCAATCCTAAATTCATCAAATATAATAGGAATCTCTGTCCTTTTAGGAGCCATTAGTTAGGGTCTTTAGCTAGAGTATGTGCATGAATTTGGGCACTGGATGTGGAAACTGCAGAAAGGGCTCCTCAGATCTGCTACAGACCGAAAGGAAGAATTTCTCAGGGACACAACAGAAAAACACTTTTTTTTTTTTTTTTTTTTTTTAAATATAGTCATAATCTCAAGTCTGGGAAGCCATACCTAGAAAGAGAACAGAAATACATATGACGTATTTGATGACGCATGCTTAGTATCCCATGCTGTCTGATGCTTCTTGTTGTTGTTCTGTTTTTCAAAACTCCATCTCCCTGAGGGTTAGTCAGAAAATTATTGTGATTTTTTTAAAAAAGATTGTAAACTAGGCTGGTTCCAAAGTTCAGCATAGTTATCCTTGCACAAAGCCTATCTCTGCAATTCACAAGAGTGTTGTATGTCTTGGGTTTGGCTCTGAGCCACAAACTCTGTCAGTTCTTAGGAGAATCTGGGAAGTCGAATCACAGAATACAAACAAGCACTCTGCTTCTTCCGCGTACAGTACTTTCTCAGAAGGATAAATGTCACAAATGATGCTGTAAAGATACGTACATCTCCTTGTTACATATGCGGGTGTGACCAGAAAAGAAGGGGGCTACATCAAATCCTGTTCCTGCCGCTGAAGTCATTGGCAATATTCCTGATGTCCTGGGGGCATTTGGGTCTGAACTAACGAGTGGCCCTTCAGTCCATGGGCATAGAGACATTAGGTCTAGCGGACTAGTCCAAAATACAGCCCCGAAGTGCACCCAGTGCAGAAATAGGAGCTTCTGTACTCACTGCTTCAACTTACTGATCTGATAGCACTGCAGCAAACTACTTGTTCATGTGGATTTTTATAGGCATCTGGAGTTACAGCACAATCCCTTGGAAATTTTCTGTTGTTTATTAGAGGAGAAGGACTGTGGTCTGTTTATTATTGGACATTATATTTAACGTAACTTGAAAATTGAGGCTCACCTGCTGATGTTTGGGGGGAGAGGAAACAGCCTCAGGTTGCGCCAGGGGAGGTTTAGATATTAGGAAAAACTTCTTCATCGAAAGGGTTGTCAAGCACTGGAACAGGCTACCCAGGAAAGTGGTTGAGTCACCATCCCTGGAGGTATTTAGAAGATGTGTAGACATGGCACTCAGGGACATGGTTTAGTGGTGCGCTTGGCAGTGTTAGGTTAATGGTTGGACTTGATGATCTTAAAGTTTTTTTCCAACCTAAATGATTCTGTGATTCTGATTGTCTGAAGAGATGTCATTGCGGAGCGTGTCTCTACAAATGAAACACTGCTAGCTGTCAGTTAAACAAAATAATCTCTCACAGGGAGTTAGTTTTAGGAAGGCACACTATGGCAGTCACATAATTTGTGGAGTTCCTTTCACTTTGTGCTCTCACTGCTTTAATTGTCCTTTCATAACATTGCTAAGAATTAAGACCATCTCCACTGAAATTAATGGAGCTAGAATGGTGAAAAGTTGGCAGGAGGGGAAAGAGAATGAAGCCCTGCATATCACTTTGCAGTAAATTTGGGAAAAATAACACTTCACAAGGAGATGAAGAGAATGAACACACCTCTCACCTCACATGCTAGAAAATGTAAAGGACACTAGGCATTATTATTATATGTTGGTATTCAAAGGATGACCTGTTCAAGAAGTCATTATGTATGGGATGGTGGTTTTGAATCCAGAATTCAGCTCTGAAGGAAGCTGTCCTAGAAGTCTCCCTTAGAAAACTACTAAGTGATGGATGAAAACTGACAGAATCTGATGTAACTTCTCACATTGCCCAGCAGTTCCTCCCCCCCGCCAACAGGAAAAATTTCCCAGACTTGCAGAAAGATCAGTCTACCCCTGTCCTTATTGGCTTCTACATCTTAGTCTCTTCTTTAGACTATTTCTGCACTAAAAATCTTTGCTGAGTTCAGCCAGATTGGTCAGAAGTATGATGACAGCAGTTGTTACTGAGATATATATAGTTTTAAATACTCACATATAGCTTTATTATCACAGGAGGACATGGAAAGAGTTGCACTGACAAAGATAATAGTCCTGTTTATGCAGCTGTGTCTTCCCTACATGCATTTTGTACGATGTACAACTGTTTTGGTCTACTAGAAAAGTGATTTCAAGAAGATACTTCGTGAGCTTTCTGGGCCTATCCACAATCAAACTTACTAGCAAGAGTTTTTTTATTTTTCCAGACAGGAGCCAAAGATAAGGACTGTCTCTTCTCATGTTCCCATTAAAAAGTTTACTCTTCATTTTAACCAACCTAATTAATTGCCTTAAATTACTTCTAGATTGTAAATGCCTCTCTAAGGAAAGCACCAGCATGACAATTATAGTCACTTTCTTCCATGGACTACATATACAACTGCATATTTTATCCCTATTCATTTGAATAAAAAAATAGATGCCCAATGTGGTTTTTAAAGGAATAAGCCATAGCAGCATTTTATAGTTAATACAAATTATAATTGGTCTACTGACAGACGAGGCTGCATCAGAACTTCTCAAACCCCAAATTATGAGAACATTAAGTTCAAGAAAAACCCTACTGCAGCCTTGCTGTTGATAACACATACCAACATACCGTAAGACTTGCACTAACACTGCCAGTTTCATTCAGTTTATACGCTCCCGTAAAACCTTCATTGCTTCTTTATGTTCTTAGCCCTGCAAAAAAATCAGCTTATCTGAATGCAGTGCATGACTTCAAACTATTTTTCTTCTTTACTACTGAAGTTTTTGTTATTTAGTATTTTAAGTTAAATCCACCTAAGGACTGAATTGCCTTATAACTGTCTACACTGAGAATTTGCTCAGATGAGACTGGATTTATTTAAAGCCACTTTAGAGAGACACTAGTCATATTTTCTAAGCTGGGTAAGCTCTATATTAATCTAAGGACCTGACCCCCTAAATATTTATTATTATAGGATTAGCATGTTATTATATATAATAAAATGATAATTATATATAATAAAAATAGCTATATGGATAAATGTATGCAGATATAGATACATATATATAAGTATATTAAATTTGTCGTCAGAAAATGTGGGTCATTGAGTCATTCCTACATCCGTATGTGTGACCGAAAGAAGTAACTCAATGGAATGCTTTTAAAAACTATCTTTTTTATTATTCTCAATTAGATATAAACAAAAAAGTGAAAACGCGCCTGAACAAAACTGAGCAGTTTTGCTTTAATAATCCAACCAGAGGTCCAAAACCATCTTTGACCGAAAAAGATGAATAATAGCCATCAGATTTTTTTCCAGACAACTGAACAGACTAGCAGCTCAAAAATCTGGAAATTATTAAACATATAAATACCCCCCCCCTTTGGGATGTTAAAAATATTAAAAACAATGGAGAATCATTTGAACTAAGTCATCTGCTGTCCTATGTTGTGGGATCTGCAAGATGTGGCAATAACAGACGATAGAAAAACACAAAGTTCTTAGAAGAAATCTACATTTGGAATTAATTTGTTAAACTGTGAATTTTGCACTTTCAAAAGCAACAGCACCACGATTTTCAACCGTGCATTAAAAATATGCTAGTAGTAGTAAGACGAAGGCAATATTTTATGTCTTCTGGAGACATTATTATTTCCATATGGTGCAATACCTTTCACGCTATTATGATGTACTGTAATACTGATTGCTATGGTAACTGTGCCTACTTTAATTTATTGTATTACAGGCATCTAAATAACATACACCTTCAAATAGCAAAGATCAGATCCCGTAAATACTGTTCGTACACTGCCATAGTTCAGTACAGAATAGAGAGAGGCTTGTAGTACTCCAAGCAAACGGGAGCAGGTTTAAACTTTGCATATCATTTAATTGCATTGTTACAAAAGACCAACAACAAGCTGAAGCATAAGAAAGCAAATGATCCTTGCATTACTCGCAACAGAAAATACTGTTAACGCTGAATGAAACGTAGCTGAAGCTGCTGAGTGTAGCAGTTGCCCTCCGTCAGGGCACACATTAGGAGCAGTTAAGTTCCCTTCTTCGATGAAACTGTTGAAGCAACAGGGAGCCACCGCCCAAAGCAGAGGCCACATGCGTGGCTGGTCAGAGGCTCTGCTGCGTGGGTGGAGGGGTTTCTCTGGGAGCTGAACACAAACGCAGGCGTTGGGGATTGCTGGAGTGGGGTTGTGCGTGCGCTGGAGGAGAAGCAGGCAGCCCCAGCACCACCGAGACGGCGGCGAAGTAGCCCGGGCAGCTGGGGGAAGGCTCTGCGTACGGCGAAAAAGGGCCACGGAGGCCGACGGAAGGACGGACCCTTTCAAAATTGTCTTTTCTGCTTCTTTTCAGGAGTGAGCGGAAAAATCCAAAATAGCGAAAGACGTAGTTCCATGGGCCTCGGCAGTAAGAATCGTCAGCCAGCCAAAAACCCCTAACCCACAAATGCAGCCGGTCTTCAACCACACCATCAGCGACTCAGGAGTGACTGATTTTAATGTCTTAAAGACAGCGAGCTTTTTTTTACTAGAGTCAGGGCATTTTGAAGGGATCTCTGTAGGAGTTCATCTGCCTTTTATCAGTTACTGATAGTTAGTTATAAATGTTGATAATTTGTCCATTAATCTTCTGTGAAACTTTTCTGAAGCCAGCCTCCACAAAGCATCAGTGCTTAAACATTTATTTGATGGGGGATCAGACCTGGCTAGGTTAGGGCTAAGCTGTGCCTTTCCCTTCTCTACTTAGCCCATGAAAGTGGAAAATTTTGAGCCCATGGCTGCACACCAAGGTTTCTAAATACAGAATGATATTTAGAAAAGATTTCAGATCAAATCTACACAGCTCTGAAATTCATGCAAGTTAGTGGGTTTAGACTAGGTATTGACAGAAGAATATGTCATAAATTGAGGTGACTGGACAATTTTATGGCCCAGTTCCATAAGGATCTTTCACATTGAGTTGGCCAAGCAAGATCCAATTTTAACAATCTCGCTACTGCCTCGACGTATCAATAGCTGGCAAAATGCTGAATTATTTAGCAATTCTTAAATGTTAATGCCACTCATTTCATATATTTTGGATCTGATAATGGCTGTTAGACTTTGGATATGACTGCAAGCGGCATTTCTGCAGAGAATGATAATTTTTTACTAAGAAAAAAACCTTGGACTTCTAACTGTATGTGCAGATGAAATTGGCTGGTAAGCCTTATCGCCTACATTATGTTTGAAACTACTACCCTACAAATAAAAAACAGTGAAAAGCCAGCATTTACTGTTCAGGCCAGATTATCTGTGATCAATGTAGTAAAGATGAAACTGTCATAGTTTGATTGTCCATGGATTCTTTTCAATAGGATACGTAAAATGGCATTTGCAAAATTATTGTTGCTGCCACCATGAGCTCCAGAGCTCCTGCCCACAAACATCATTAGAAAAAGACAATTCACTCCACAGGCAGAGTTTATATACCACTTTGTTGTGGTACTTGCACCAAAATTTGGACCGTCATATGTATCTTTTGTTTACGAATTGTATAACCTTAAGTGTAGGATTATTTTCACAAGAGTCTGCCATGACTTCCATTTTAGCAAGAGAGAGATTTAAAAGTAGAGCATTTCGTTCAACCTAATCTTACCATCCTGGTTACCTGATAGTGTAACAGTGCTATCATTATTATTTCCATAACAATAACAGAAAGATCTGAACTAGAACCAGGCAGCCTGGTTGTGTGGGTACATGTACAAACAAAAGAAAAGAGACAGTCCTTGCCATGGGCATCCTACAAATAACAGAAGGAAGAGAATTAAAGAGGTTGCCCATGGTACGCTGCATTCTGATTTAGAGTCCCCCGAACTCTAAATCAGAGTAGATATTGCATACAGTTATACAAAGGTTTTCTTCCCTATATAAAACATTCACTTCTTCCTTAGCAAAGCCTTGTTTCTCTCCCTACAGAGCAGTTTGTCAACCGCTCGGAAGCACAGATGCAACTGTTTGTTCACGCTGCAAAATGGATCAGTGAAATGATCTTGCTCAATTAGATAGGAGGCATTAGACTGTCTAGTCACTCAACTTCAGGCGATGCAACTATCGCGTTTGCAGGGTGGTCTGCAGTCACTTCCAGCAGCACAACTGCAGGGGGAAGCAAATTGGGGTGCTGGGGGTGCTGGGGTAGGAACTTCATAAAGAGGCTTTGCTGCCAGAGGAGCTTCAATGTTAAACCGCACCTTCAGTTTATATATATATATAATATATATGAATGTATATATATATATTTAAAAAAAACCACCCACCACAGAACAGAATTTTTCTGCTAGTGTAATTACACTAGCTTTCTCAAAGACTTAACCTAAATTGACAAAAGCTGCCTTCTGTCAGCATGGCTGTGACCAGACCAGGGGTTCTCCTTAACAAAACTGTGTCAGCCACGACGTGTGAAATTTTTCTATTAAACAAAAATACCATCTTCTTACACTAGCACAGTGTCATAGGCTAACTTCTGTTGGCGGAGTCTTGCTTTGACAGGCATAAAGCTATACTATTTGATGGCAGCATGGAGCCATACGGGAATGAGTTGCTGGTCAACAAGGTTCAGATTTTAGTTAAGAAACATCTACGTAGTGAAAAGCTGACTGGCATCTTTGTTGGCATATCGTAACACTGAACAAACACTGCATGCATACAGTGAGGTTTTTTCTCACTCTTGATGTGATCTCACGTTAAAGACAAGGCCGCTTAGCAGAGCAGAGCTGCTGCCATATGTTGTACTTGCCCTGTGCCACAAGGATCCCAATTTCCTACAGGATCCTTCCTGTATCTCCCAGGCACGGGTGCTGTGGTGGTCCCTTCCTTTTGTAAAGACAAGAGTCTCCACCAACAGTCGCAACCACCTGAAGGTACGAAGTAGGCCTACGTATTTTATTAACAGAAGTTAATGAAACAACAAAAAACCCCAAGAGCTAAACTGAGTGATTGCTTCTGTAACACCGTTATTCGGGGAACCACACAGGACTGCAACAGCGAGGTTATGGGGCTTGTGACTCCCTAGGAGCTGAGGTGCTAAGCAATAAGCAAGATGAAAAGGAGGAGCACCAACAGGGCTGTGCAGGATACCCCACTCCTTCCATGCGCTACAGCCAGCGATGGGCTCACTTCGCCACTTAACAGGAAGGGCTTGTTATTGAGGTTAAGAAACAATTCTTATTTGCCTTAAAGAATCAAGAGAACTGGCCTCTGGCATGAAGTGAAAACTCCTGGGATGCTTGTAATACCTGTGTTTTTTCAAAACTAAATATCCTGCTCCTGTCCCTAGGGCAACAGTTTCCTAGCACCTTTGTGGCACAAAAGATGATGCCAGTCTGAACAGCTATAGGAGTGCTAGTAAGTAAAACAGGGCAGGAACCATTCGCTGGCCTTAAGACTAACTAGTAGGACAAGACTCGCATCTGCAGTGCTAAGCTCTCCTATCCCCTAAAACAGAGTAGCCACATCCAGACTGCCCAGTACATCTCCTTCAGGCCACCACGCAACCACAGAGCCTCGCTGGGAAATTACAGTTTCAGGAATGGTCCCAGTGGACAATTGCCTTACTGCCCCAGACGGGAGGGAGACCAGCGAGCGTTGTGTGTGCTGATGCTTCAGCCTGCCCAGCTTTGTTTGGGGGGAATGACAATCAGCTTGTGCCACAGCCCTTACTAACAATTTGACAGTATCGAGCACCGCAGGACAAGGCTTGTACTTGCGAACTGGCTCTGTTTAGTTTAATAGTATAAACACAGACTTAGAGTCTTCTGCATGCAAAAGGCTTACATGGGTTCAAGGGCAGACCGGACAAGTACTTGGAAGGTAGGTCTACTGAGAGCTGCTAAATAGCCAAACCACATCAGCTACAGAAAATCCCCTGAGCTAAAAACAGCCAGAGATTAGGAGAACAGTCAGGAGATGTGTCATATATGGTTGTCCTGTTCTCGCTCTTTGCTGGGAATCAAGTCGACGGCTGGTCTTAGAAACCGGATAGACGGACCTTTGGTCCACACCGGTAAAAGATATTCTCATGCTCTCAGGAGCCACGGAAGCCCCGGGTGCAGCACTGAGCTCAGTTGCCTGAGACTTTCTCTTTATACATATGTGTAGATACACACACTCGCATTTGCTTTTTTTTTAAGACCTCCTCCTCCTCACCAAGGATACCATGAAATGGTGGGAGAGCCATGCTGTCTGTCACTGCAGCTCCACAGCGGTCTCAGAGGGAGATGAGCAGAGCAGGGAGCTTTGTACTCGGCTGCAGGCAGATGTCCAAAACTTGAGCCTAACCGAGTTTCCTACACGTTAATTAGGTAGAGAGTGCATCAGGGTGTTTCACTTGTTTCCAGCAAACACCCTTCCACCTTTGCGAGGTGCCTGCTAGAAGAAGTTTAAATTAAGAAAAGACAGGAATGAAATGCTTTGGAAACACTGAGAAACATGATGCGAAAGCGGAGAGAGTGGAAAACCGAGGATCCATCCACTTGACAAATGTCACGGTTTAGCAGTTTCATTTAATTTACTCCTGTCAAAACGCTATTCTTCCCGTCCTTCCCCAAAGAAAAATCCAGCAACTGGCTGCATAGTAAGACATGCCTTGTGCCCCTTTCCCGCTTCGGTCCTGCGCAGCAGCCTTCATACACCCGTCCTCCCCGGGGAGGGAAAGTGAACCCCGGGGGAAGGAACGGCAGCGGCACCGCCGGGCGGCCGGCGCTTTCTCTCCCTGGCGCGGCGGTGCGAGGCGGCGGCCCTCGGGGCCGGCCGCGGCGGCGAGGCCGAGGAGCGGCACGGCCGCACCCGGCGCCCCGGCCGCACCCCGCGCCCCGGCGGAGCGGCAGCGCGGGCGCGGAGGCTGCGCGCCCCGCCCGGGCCCGCCGAGCCGGGCCGAGCCGAGCCGGGCCGGGCCGCCCCGCCCCGCCCCGCCCGGCGCCGGCACACCGAGAGCCCCTCCGTCCCCGCGTCCCGCGGTCGGGAGGCGGCCGGGAGCGGCGCCGTCCCCCCGGAGCAGCCCGCGGTGAGACCGCCCTCGTCGCCGGGGCCGCCGCCCGCAGCCCCGGGCAGGGAGGCGGCGGGGGAGCCGCGGGGCCGGCCGGTCAGCGGGCCGGCTGGCGTCCCCCGCGGGCCGGGCCTGCCCCTTTCCACAGTCCCCGTTTGCCCGTAAACCTGGGGTCCGCCCTGTCGAGGTGATGAGTAATTAACCGGCCCCAGCGGAGAGCGGCCAGCGCACGACTGGTTGCGCTCCGCTTCGTAGAAGGGGACAGCTTTCTTCCCGAAACGGCTGCTGCATCTTGCCAGCCTTTGAGCTGTGGCGCGACCTTCGCGCCAAGCCGTGCAATTTTTCAGGACGGGTGTTTTAGCCTGAAAGGCCCTGGTTAATCTTCCCTTTGCACCGCTGGAAGCCTTTTGCCCTAAACGCAGCTACTCTTGGTTTATTTCTTGCCCTTGGACAGAGAGGAGCGAGGCCACGCGCTGCCTTTCGGCGAGCATCCCCGCGGCCACCACAGCCTGCAGGTGCGGCGTGCCTTCACCCGCAGGCTTGATGAAACATGCACGTTTTATTTCTCTAACTGTGGCCAGTAAACTATTTATGAGCGGTGATTAAAAAAAAAACAACTGAGTTTTTGTGGGCAAATTTGAAGACAGTTTTGTTCTTCAGGGCACCACTACTCTTGATACAAAGTAAACGTCAATGAGCAAACGAGCAATCCTAGAAGATGCATCAGTACCTGTCCTTTATATCTCAGTGCTTACCTGGACACAGAATGAAGTGCACGATAGTCACTCGATTGACCATAGAAGGCTGAAGGTCTGGGTCTGTAACACAGCCTGGAACCTCTGCATCCAGAGAGTCAACGTATTTCTAGCCTGAAATTTATCCCAAGAAGCCATTCCCCCTTGGGGATGGGAGTAATAAAACTAATAACAAACTACTTGTAAGACATCAATTACACTGTGTACAATGGGTTTTGGACACTTGTCTGGGGCTGCTAGTCAGGTTTTGGAGAATGATGCTAGTGCAGCACCTGGAAAAATGGTGGTACAGTGTCATTACTGAATTTCCATCTTTGGAAAAAAGCTCTGAAGGTAAGGGCTGGAAATTTCTTAATGTTGTCAGGGCTTAATACAAAGACATTAACACACTTGGGTGAGGAATGTGGCATGGACCCCTATTTGCCATTAGCTAGGAAACCATTTTGTGCAAGGTAAAGTATAAATTATGTCAAAGGAATAGTTACATCGACTAGAATATGAAACTAGAGTTCATAAACTGCTGCTGAGATGGAGCCCGCCTTCTGCTTTACACAGATGAGCAGCGCGCTTTCTTTGTTATTTGTAGCAAAATGTCCCTAACCACATATAATTTTTTCTGTTGCTGCCTCCCTGACTGACTACTTCTCCCTGGCAAGAGCAGAATGCAGAAGGCCTTCATCTTCCCAAACTGTTTACATGATGCTTCTGCTGGTAGCAGCAATAAAATACAACCGTAGACAGAAAAGTGTGCTACTGTATGGAGAAAGAAATTGAACGAGATCCAAAAAATAACATGTAACTTTTACAATAGTATTCTATTAATAAACAAAATACATTAAAGACTGGAAACACACAAAACCATTAATATTTACCTATCAGAATCTAGATCTGTTACTGTATTATTTTAATAGTAGTTTACAAAGATTCACATTCTATCTCGTATTTTAACATGGAAATATGTGCACATGTTTAAGTAATAACTTTTCCAGTATTTGGGGAAGTTATTCAGTTTGAAGTCTGTGTACATCACTTTCATGTGAACAAGATTCTTTCTCTTCAGTGAAGAACAATTCCAAAGCTACACAGAACTGACCAGAAGCCAGCTCTCAGGCTATTTTCTGTGAGTCTTTCTGTGTATCCTTGCCAGCAGGATGGCTGACCTGGTAAGGAGGGCTTTAAACTGGCAATGATGGGGAGGGAGAAAGTTACCAGCAGCCGTGTGAGGGAGTGATGGACAGGTCTGATGAGGAAAGGGCCTGGAGTGATGTGACAGAAAGAGATCACAAAATGAAGAAAACGGGGCCGAAGGAGGTCCACCTCCAGTGCTTGCGTGTAAGCAGGGAAGTGCCTACACGGCACCATTATGGGGAAGTGCCCAAAACCTTTTCTGAGAAATCAGCATGCTGGGGTGCCTCTCCGAAGCACCCGTGCATTCATGCACACAGCATGGGGAATAAACCTAATGAATTCTAGATCTGCGTGTAGTTGCAGGACTGTAATCTTGTTGGGATCACAGAGATGTGGCAGGATGGCTCCCATGACTGGAGTGTTGCAGTGGAGGGATACAAGCTGTTTAGGCCAGGAGGACGAGGAGGGGGAGTTTCCCCTTATGTGAGAGAGCAGCTGGAGTGCATGGCGCTCTGCCTGGGGATGGATGATGAACCAACTGAGAGCTTATAAATAAGGATTAAAAAGCAGACTGGTATTGGTGGCTTGTAGTGGGTGTCTGCTGTGGGCAGACATACTAAAGGAAAGGAGGGGCTCATTGGGGATGTGAAGGTTGAAGGCAGTCTTGGGTGCAGTGATCATGAGATATTGGAGTTCAGGCCCTGAGAGGAGGAAGCAGGGCAAAACCCAAGATCACGGTGCTGGATTTCAGGAGAGCAAGCTTTGGCCTCTTCAGGGATCTGCTTGGTACGGTCCCATGGGATAAGGGCTTGGAGAGAAGAGGGGCCCAAAGAAGCTGGTCAATATTCAAGGGTCACCTCCTCCAGGCTCAAGAGTAGTGCATCCTAATCAGCAGGAAGTCAAGCACAAATGCCAGGAGGCCTGTGTAGATGAACAAGGAGCTCCTGGCAAAACTAAAAAAAAAAAATAAAAAATTGGAAATACATAGAAGGTGGAAGCAGGGACAGGTAACCTGGGAAGAATACAGAGACACTGTCCAAGCATGCAGAGGTGTGGTTAGGAAAGTCAAAGCCAAAGTGGGACTGGCTCTGGCCAGGCATGTTAAAGGCAACAAGAAGTGCTTCTGTAAGTACGTAGATCACAAAAGGACGAGCAGGGAAAATGCAGGCCCATTGATGAATGGGACAGGGGACCTGATTACACAGGACGTGGAAGAGGCTGACGTGCTCAATGCCTTCTTTGCCTCTGTCTTCATTAGGAAGACTGGCCTTCAGGAATCCCAGGCCCCAGAGACCAGAGGGAAGGACTGGAGCAAGGAAGACACACTCTTCGTGGAGGAGGATCAGGTCAGAGAATACTTAAGCAAACTGAACATACCTAAGTCCATGGACGCTGGTGGGACGCACCCACAAGCACTGAGGGAGCTGGCTTTGTCATTGTGAGGTGTCCTGGTTTCAGCTGGGATAGTGTTAATTGTCTTCCTAGTAGCTGGTTGTCGTGGGCTTGGTAACAAAGCACCACGCAGCCTCTCGCGTACTCTCCCCCCTCCAACGGCCCCAGTGGGATGAGGAGAAAATATCAAGAAATGCTCGTGGGTCGAGACAAGGACAGGGAGGGATCACTCCCCACTTATGGTCACGGGCAGAAGACAGGCTCAGCTTGGGGGAGAGACAAAATCAATGTAATCTGCTACCAGTTGAACCAAACCAAGGCTATTGGGAAGTAACCCCCGACCCGAGAGCAGCTTCCCCCCCGCCCTCCCACCTTCCCGCCTCAGCCCCACTCCCGGTTCTCTCTCCCTGGGGAACAGGGGACGGGGGCTGGGGTCGGCTCCTCACCCCTTGTCTCTGCCGCTCCTTCCTCCTCAGGGGGAGGAGGACTCCGCGCTCGGCCCCTGCTCCGCCGTGGGGTCCGTCCCTCCCGCGGGAGACAGCTCTTCCCCAACTTCTCCAGCGTGGGTCCTTCCCGCGGGCTGCAGTTCCTCACAGACTCCTCCAGCGCGGGTCCCTTCCACAGGCAGGGTGCAGTCCTTCCGTCACAGACTGCTCCAGCGCGGGAGCCGCCGCCATTTTGGGGGACATCCGCTCCCCCGCTCCCCTCCACGGGCTGGGGGGGACAGCCTGCCGCCTCCCCGCGGGCTGCGGGGGCATCCCCTCCTCCTTCCCTGACCTCGGGATCCGCAGAGGGGTTCCTCTCACATCCCGCTCCCCCGACTCCCTCACGGGGCGTTCGTTCCCCTTCTGAAATCTCTTCTCCCAGAGGCGCTCCCGCCGTCGCTGAGGGGCTCGGCCTGGGCCAGCGGCGGGTCCGGCTCCGAGCTGGGGCAGCTTCCAGCAGCTTCCAGCAGGAGCCGGCCCGGCCGACCCTCACCCGCAACACAAAAACCCGCCACACAAACCCAAAATACTGGTACAGTGCTACGTTTTGAGTTCAGTATGTGAAGAATGTTGATAACACTGATGTTTTCAGTTGTGGCTAAGTAGTGTTTAGTCTAAAGTCAAGGATTTTTCAGCTTCTCATGCCCAGCCAGCGAGAAAGCTGCAGGAGCACAAGAAGTTGACACAGGACACAGCCAGGGCAGCTGACCCAAACTGGCCAACGGGGTATTCCATACCATGTGATGTCATGCCCAGTATATAAACTGGGGGAAGTGGGGGTGGGGGGATCGCCGCTCAGGGACTAACTGGGCGTCAATCGGTAGGTGGTGAGCAATTGCACTGTGCATAATTGGTATATTCCAATCCTTTTATCATTACTGCTTTCACTTTATTAGTGTTATCATTATTAGTTTCTTCTTTTCTGTTCTATTAAACAGTTCTTATCTCAACCCATGAGTTTTAGTTCTTTTCCCGATTTTCTCCCCCATCCCACTGGGGAGGGGGAGCTGTGAGTGAGCGGCTGCGTGGTGCTTAGTTGCTGGCTGGGGTTAAACCACAACACGAGGCCACTCTGGCAATTGGAAGAGGTGCCTGAGCACTGGAAAAAAAGCAAATTTCACTCATATCTTCAAGAAGGGCAAGCAAGAGAACCCAAGGAACTACAGGCTGGTCAGTGTCACCTCAGGCCCTGGGAAGGTGATGGAGCACCTAATCCTGGAAACCATTTCCAGGCCCATGAAAGACAAGAAAGTTGTCAGGAGTAGTCAACATGGCTTCACCAATGAGCTTCACCTTCTACAATGAAATTACGGGCCTGGTAGATGAGGGGAAAGCAGAGGATGTTTTCTACCTGGATTTAGTAAGGCTTTTGACACTGTCTCCCATAAGATCCTCACAGAAAAGCTGTTGAGGTATGGCTTGGATGAGCAGACAGTGAGGTGGATTGAAAACTGTCTGAATGGCTGGGCCCACAGCGTGGTGATCATGGCTTGAAGTCCAGTTGGAGGCCAGTAACTAGCAGTGTACCGCAGAGGTCCATACTGGCTCCAATCCTGTTTAACATCTTTGTTAATGACCTGGATGATGGGGCAGAGTGTACCCTCAGCAAGTTTGCTAATGACACAAAACTGGGAGGAGTAGCTGATACACCAGAGGCTTGTGCTGCCTTGTGGAGGGACCTTGACAGGCTGGAGAAATGGGCTGACAGAAACCTCGGGAAGTTCGGCAAGGGGAAGTGCAAAGTCCTGCACCTGGTGAAGAGCAACCCAGCTGGAAAGCAGCTTTGCAGAAAAGGACCTGGGGGTCCTGGTGGACACCAAGTTGGACATAAGCCAGCAATGTACCCTTGTGGCAAAGAAGGCTAATGGTATCCTGGGCTGCCTCAGGCCAAGTAGTGACAGCACGTTGAGGGAGGTGCTCCTTCCTCTCTACTCAGCACTGGTATGGCCACCCCTGGAGTACTGTGTCCAGTTCTGGGCTCCCCAGTACAAGAGAGACATGGACATACTGGAGAGAGTCCAGCAAAGGGCCACAAAAGTGATGAAGGGACTGGAGCATCCCTCCTATGAGGAAAGGCTGAGAGAGCTGGGACTGTTCACCTAGGGAAGGGAAGGCTCAAGGGGAATCTTGTCAATGTATACAGACACCTGAAGGGGAGAGTGCAAAGAGGTCAGAGTCAGGCTCCCAGGACCCAAGCGCAGTGGTACCCAGTGACAGGACTAGCGGCCATGGGCACAAACTGAAACACAGGAGGTTCCCTCTGGACATCAGGAAACACTTTTTTACTGTGAGGATGACCAAGCACCGGCACAGGTTGCCCAGGGAGGTTGTGGAGTCTCCCTCTTTGGAGATTTTCAAAAGCCAGGTGGACATGGTCCTGGGCAACCAGCTCTAGGTGGTCCTGCTCGAGCAGGGGCTTGGACCAGATGACCTTCAGAGGTCCCTTCTAACCTCAGCCGTTCTGTGATTCTGTGTGACCCCTGTGAACTTCCTGGTCAACACTAGAGACAGATTTCTTCTGAAAACAGAGATGTTTTCCATATGAGCTGTTGGCCTTTATAGTCTCTTTCTGAAAACAAAATCCTACCTGTTTTATTTCCCATGGTTAATAATAGTCAGCAGCATTATTTTTTTTCAATTCTTCTGAACTTTTAGTCTATGACAAACAATCAACAGTTCTTCATTATCTTCCCTACACACTTCCTTAATCCCAGTGCCATCTGGACCAAAGCATTTACCTGGTTCCTCTCTTATCCTGCACTTCTGGCCTATGCATTAAAGGTATATGCTTTACTGCATACCATACCTGTTTCTTTTGTTAAATCTAATCTAAGTAAATTGATTCCAGCATATCTTTAACCCCTGCATGACACTTTCATCAAAACTAAAGACTGCCAGCTGCAAGCAACTATTCTCATCTGTCAGAGTGAATCAAACAAAGCATAGCACTTTAATGGGCCAGACCACTATTTAGTGACTAGAGAAAACAGTAAATAACAAAACACCTTTATTAATTTTGAAGGCAAGACTTTTGAGTCATATCTAAGATTTATGGTTTTCAAAATAGTAAATAAGACAAAACAAAAACATACCAAGCCTCAGAAGCTACTTTACTCATTTCATAACAATAACTCAGAAGGGAAAGTGTAAACAGGTAAAGTATAATTGATACATTTTAACTCTGACAACCCAGGAGGTATGCAAAGCAGAGAGGTGTTCAAGGAGGCAACCAAACAGTGAAAGGAGAATATGCCAAGATAATCTGATTGAAAGGTGTTTGTGTGTATATACACCTGTGTCCAACCTACGTTCTGCCTTCTCTATATGAAGGTATTGAAATTGAATTGAATTGAATTTTGAATTGAATTGAAATTTATTGAAAGAGGAGGAATATTTCCATCTCTTTGAGAGGTGTAATAAGGTGGGAAGGGAATGTCTAATTTTTTATCCACTCTGTAGCAGGCAGAAGAATGTAGACTTACTGACAACAATTAAAATAGAAAAAAACCTAATCTCTTTACTCAGCTCCAGTAGTGACATTTCCAGTCCAACTGGTAGATAATACTAAGGCACTTGCTATAAGCAATCTTTAAATAAATTGATAGCTCTTTATTTTCTAATAGGTCTTTAAGCATTAGCTGAAACATTGCTGTAGTGATAAGAGGGATTACATTAGCAGTGTTCTGATTTTGCACCATTTTTTATGGCAGGAACTCCACTAACTCAACTACCGTATTTAGATTCAGAGCTGTGTTTCCTAGAGAAAAAAGGGGTACTAAATACAATCCCAAATTCCTTTAGAAATGTTTAATTTATGACATTAAATGTGGTGCACATTTGCCTTTTTCTCTCTAAATTGTGAACTAATGGCATTTTTTAACTACTGTCAATAAGTGTCCTGTTCTGCACGTAGCTACTTCCTGCAGTAGTTGCTTATGACTGAAAGCACTAACTCTTACGTCTGCTATGGAAACTGCACTTACTAGGGGTAATTCACCTTAGTCAACGTGAGCCAGAGCAAAGATGTGTAACATACCAGTTATTTGAGGTAACTGGGCTCATTTTGGCACAAGTGGACTAAGGAACACTTAAGTGTCTGCCAGGGGCTGGGGAATCAGTAAACTACATGAAAACACCACTTAAAAGCAGCTGGAGAGAAATTATTGGAAGTAACCTCATCCACCAATACCACCATAGCATCCTGCGCAGCTGCCCATGGCCTTAAGTGAGACTTTTCAAAAAGGTGTGAGCTGGCTGTCTGGTCCCCCATGCAGTCCCTTGACTCTTCTGCAGCACTCATCGCTCACCATGCTCAACTTCACAGCGGAGGTGACAAATCGTTCCCCTAAGAGCCAACACGAGTGACATCTCTCCACGAAATTGTACTAACAACGGGAGAACAGAAATAGAAATGTTTAAGGAACAGGCATGTTCTAAAGGGATTTTAATTATACCAATAAAACTGAGGTATGACATTAACACTATTACTGTAATTTGTTTTCACTTTTATTGTGCCGTACTTTTAATACTCCCTTCAGTCTACCATGATTGTTTAAAGCTGAAGAAAATCTGTATAATCACTACAAGCTTTGTCTGTAGACAAGCCAGTAGGGCAACTTTTACATAATATGACACTGCACAATAACTACACCCTAAACAAAAGCATGCTCCCTGATAAGCATGTGTGAATGTGTGAGTATGTCTACAGACCAGACTGCAATATTTGCAAACTTGGTTACTTAAGCTTAAATTTAAGTCCCTGAGAAAGAAGCCACATTATCAAATGTGCCCACCTCCTATTACTTGACAAATATGAAAGTAATGTAGGTAACAATTTGGTGTTCAGGCTCAGAGTTTTGAAAATATTCAGGCATGTAAAGGTGCATATAGGCAGCTTGTGAATTTTTCCAGTGGACTGTCTAAAGGTTTTTTAAAAATCTTAATTGTGGGCCATATTCACATGCCAGACATGCACTTAAGTCCTGCACTTAATCAATGGATGGAGCAAGCTTCCTATGGAGCACGATGATCCCACATCCCAGGTGGATTATGAAGTCCTGAACAGCAGTGTAGCAACTGTGTTCTTACCAGGTGCAATATCACTCTACATTTTCATCTGAGATACAGGGTTTCCTCTTCCCTTTCCAAACTACAGCTCTCTGATCTTATGTGTGCCATATCATGAGACCCAATGGAAGGGCACATTGCCTTTGCTCCTTCAAAAAAAGAGAAAGAAAGACAAAAAAAAATACACTTGCTCACCCTTTTTGAAGGCTTTCAATGATCAATTCAAAGTTGAGAGCCACAAAGATCTAGCCAATAGGAAAAACTGGGGATGGGGACTTTAATGCAATTTAAATAAGTTAATATGTTTATCTTTAGATTTATACACTTTCCCTTCGCACCTAACATTAATCTTAGAACATTTTAGCCAAATTATATTTTCAGTTGACAAGTATTTGCCATTTTTAGATGCAGGTCTACCAGCTGAGATAACTGGGATGAGCCAGCATAGAAGTTTATATTAGCAATTGGCAACTTTCTTCATAACTGTTTTCTTTGGAACACTGAAGAGGAAAACAGAAGATTGACCTTTTTTCTTATGATTTATATGTGAAATTTCTAGGGCATGGAAAAGCCACAGAAAGATCTTGAAATTTCAAAATAAAGCAAATAGCATCTTGTAATATATTTTACAAATGATAATGTAAACCACACATAAGGAGGATTTTAAAAAATATGTTCTTGACTGTGAACTTAGGGGACACTTAGAGTCAAACATGGGGGACTAGAATAGGAATTTGTCTTCTCCCAAATAAAGAAATTGTTTATTGTATTGAAAATGGACAGTAGAACATATGCTGCCTTTTTGGTGGGTAAAGAGTCAAAAATGGGAATGTCCAGCTGTCTGTAGTTAATTTTTCCTCTGATCTCTTTCAGACGTCCCGTGCTTTCTTAGGCAATCTTCTGCAAACATGGACCTGGACCTTCTGCCTTTCTTGCCCAGGCTCCCACATGCTGGTGAGATTCCAGCCGATCCCCACCTACACAATGCTAAACCTGTCGGACAATGGTTGGGGAGTATCAGTCGCTCTTTCTCTACCTGGAGACATTGGATGGCAAGCCTTAAATCCCTCCCATCTTAATCTGTGAAGCAGTAGGTTATACAGTCTATTCCCTGTTCTTATGAATCCCCCAAGCCTTTGCAATTCAGTAGCCAAAAACTTAGAAATGTACGTAAATGAGCCTTATTAGTCATAGGTGCTTACAACACTATCTTTGTTTTCCAAGGGAAAGAAAACAGCTTACTAGACATTTAGCATTAATTAGCATTATAACTTTGTGAAATCTTATTTTTAAGTTCCTAATTGTTTATTTGCTGAAGCTACCCACAGGTGATCTACATTTCTGAAACTTGATAATACTTTTGCCTCTGTATGTTTCAGTTTTGGATTATAAATTTGTTTGAATTAACCCTTGCTCCTAATTCTGAAAAATTAGCCATTAAAATCTGAGAATGACCCTGAGACAAAGATGGATACTTGCATAAGGATACCTAAACAGTATGAAACTGTATTTCTGTACCTTTGCTGGATAAAACTGAAATGGAATTAAGTCCAGGAAGTTAACTGAATATTATATCAAGGTAACTCAGCTATATAGTTAAAAATATATTAGTGATCTAGCAAAGATCAATCTTACAGCCATATTGGTTCTCAAGAAAACTGAAACCAGTCAGATAATATGATCACTGAAAATCATTCTGCAGAGAGATTTGGAGGTGGGGGAGGAATCCTGCACAATAGCCTTAAGATTTAGACCATTTGTATTAGCAAAACTGAAGAACTTGCTCTATGATCAGCTAATCCAATTTTTTTTTTCCTCCCAGATTTATATTTTTGTTCACTAAAACTCTAGTCTTCCTACAAGTGTAGCAATAATGCCAGCATTTTTTATGTTTTAAGAGACATGTCTCATTCTTTAGCTAGTCCTAAATTTCTCATGTTGGTTGGCTGGACAGGCCATATTGTTCATACATGCTGATTAATGGCTACTGTCAAATACTGTGTCATGGCTGAATTTCACCTTTTTTTCATTGCAGACACAGAAACTTGTAATTTATTTTTTTTGAGATCTGCCCGACTTTCAAGTTGGATTGAAAATGTCCATTGCAACAATTTGCATTTGTTGTAGAAATTATTTGAGGGAATTTGTTGGACAGATGCATGTGACTAAAATAGTCATACCCTCTTTCTAATAGCTAATAAAAACAGTAAGCAAAATATGTAATCTGTTATCCCTGATTTAACTTCAAAGACGAGAGTCTTGTCTTTGTTTTTCACAGCAAATGGGCTCTTAAATGAGATTCTATAGACACAATTCATCCTAAATATTTCCAGCTTAAAAGAATGTGTACATCTGAACAACTGTCCTGATTTGGTAACCTTTAACTACTTCCTAATTTCAGATTTCCTCAAATCAGAAGTTACTACCCAAAATGAATACTAAGGTGACTTGTGTGAGACACCTTTATCCAGTTTCAGGCAGATATAATGAAGTCAGGATACCCATCACCCATTACCAACTGGTAAGCCAATTCATGAAGAATGAAAGGACCTGGTGATGGGGTACTCACTCGATCCTCACTGACAGTGTATACAAAATGGGGTTGAGATGCCACAGCTGTGTGAGTAAAGATCATTCATGTTAATATAACTTTACACTGATTTGTTGTTGGTACATTTCATGTATCTTCTCCAAACAGAGTCAGTAGGCAATAGAAATATTTGAATGTAAAATGTGTTTTACCAGAAGAAAGGTCTGTTATTTGTAGCTCCATATTCAGCTGATACCAGATTGCTCAGTCTGCATCAGTTCCACTGGTCATGAACAAATGGAATACTCAGTTTATTGATTTTAGAGTTTTAAAAGAAAATCTGCTTCAGTTCTCTGTGGAAAGGTACAAGTGATGGCAAATGCCAAGAATTTTAGAAACTTGGTTTGGATACTGTTACAACATTTGTCTCATGGCGAACCTAGTTCAGAGACTGGGTTAAAAGTTAACCTGAAACAAGCCTCATTTATGCTGGAATAATATTCCAGGTATACTTATAGCACCATAAATACTTTGAAAGAGGGATGAATTTCCATTAGTGAAAAAATAAAAAGCTTTGCCTACACAGAGAAAGATAAATTTCAATCCCCCCTCTTTACTTTGCCTTTACAAGAGGTTGCCATTAAAGAGAAATGTGCACAACTTGTGCATATCAATGCCAAGTTGCAGAAGCAGTAGTTGAAATCACAGATAAGCAGAATAACTTTAGGGTGTGCAAGCTCAAAACCAGCTCCCCCCACTCCCCTTCTGTAGCCTTCAGTCGGGTGCCAAGGTAGGAAGGGAAAAGGCATGAAGGTGACTGTGCTCTGGTCTCCTGGAGACTGGCTGCTTAGGCAAGTTGCATTTACTCCTTTGCCTTTTTTTACACTGTAGGGGCACAAGGGTGACTGAGCTGCTTCTGCTTTCTGCATTTGCTCTTCAGTCTGAAAATGTCAAAATGATTAAATTGGCAGCACCACCTTTTGCAGTTTGGTCCGGAAAACTTGCAGTACTTGATGCCATATTTGAAAGTGTCCATTCCTCTAGGCAAATGATTAAACAAGACTCTCTTTTTATTAAAAAGAGAAGAAAGGCAGAAACAGAGGTCTAGCTTTCATGGCTCGGTGTTGTGTCATGAAGGAATTCTGGACGCTCTGAAACTAAAGGCAAACAGCTCCAAGCTCTTCTTTTGCTTTTCATCTTGCCTTAATCCCATAATGTGTCCGAAGAGCTTGGCTCACGAGTTTGAAACATTTAAAATAAGTAATTTGGATAAGCATTTGCACTGAACATGGAGAATGGATAGCAAAAAGGTAAATCAAAACACAGCCAAGTTGTAATACTTCCCAAGAGACTGTGATAGGAAAGTCTTCAGTGACTTATTCTTTCCACTGCAGCAGCCACAGAAGGACTCCCTGCAACATGTCTTGAACACAAAAGCAGGATGAAGAGCAGGAAAAACATGCCTGTTTCTCCCTCTGCTTAATGATGGAGCTGGGGGAGATCTGAGAACTCTTGCTCTGCCCTGTCAAAAAATGGGGAGAAAGAACACAGCTGATACAGAGTAGGAAGAAAGCTGCACATCTTTCAGATGTTCACGGCAATGTTCCTGGAGGCCCAAGGAAGGTTTGTCATACCCGGGATGCAAAGATGCTCAGGAGAGCAAAGATAAATAGCAAAGGGTATGAAGTTGATATGCTTAAAGTGCTTTCAAATCTAGTGGGGAGTTAAATCAACTCAGATTAAGGCACTTTCAATCTGAGTTAGTGTGTCTATGTAGCAGTTGAACACAAATTCAGTTATGTGCATTGACATCACAGCTCAGGTTGATCCTTTTTATCTTTTGTGCATGTCCCACAGATGGTGTGTCACTCCCAGGAGTGGTGTGGATGCATCCAAGTTCACTCTGCCTGTCCTAGCCCCAGATCTAGAAGCAGGAAAGTACATTGGAGAAGTATTGACACTGACTGAATGGGAGCCAGTGTGGGTCCAGATGCAGTTTAACTGTATTGTCTTGGCACAGTGCCCAGGTGCCCTGAAGCACTACAGCTTTTAATAACTCAGTGGTACCACTGCAAAAAGATGGTGTATGTCTCCTCATGAGAAACAAAGCAATTTTGCTTGTGTCTTTCAAGAACTTGCTAGGAAAATACTAACTTCACTGACCGAATTTCTGTGTCTGAATTCATCCTTTACTGTCACACAGAGCCCTTCAATAAGTTTCCGTACTCTGTCTTGGATCAAGTATGGTTCTTCTTTTCTCATCCCTGTTGTTTGAAAAGGAACTTCACAGCACTTGTGATTAGAAACTTAGATAAGTATTCTAGCTTTTACTTTCCTATTTATTTATTTATTTATTATGTATTTGTTTATTTATTTGAAATAACCCTTTGCCAGGTTTCTATTCCTCCCATAAGATGGATTCTTCATTATCCATATCATTCCAATAGCCCTTTTCTGCCTCCATTCCAGTTTAAAATACAGTTCTGTGAATACAAATGACTAGTACTATGTAAAATATTCTACCCTAGCTTGTACCAGTGCCTTATATAATGTAGAAGACAGCACCATGCAGCTGCTCACTCAGTGAGCACTCAGTGATCACACCCAGTGGGATGGGGAGGAGAAACGAAAAAAAAAAGAAATAAACCTCCTGGGTTGAGATAAGAACAGTTTAATAACTAAAGTAAAATAAAATATAATACCAACAATAGTAATAATAAAAATATAATAACAATAATAATTCTAATGACAAGGAATATAAAAAAAAGAGAGAGAGAGAAATAAAACACAAGAAAAGAGAAGTGATGCACAATGCAATTGCTCACCACCTGCTGACCGATGCCTGAGCAGTTATCGGCCCCTCCAGGCCAACTCCCCCCAGTTTATATACTGAGCATGACGTTCCATGGTATGGAATATCCCTTTGGCTAGTTCGGGTCAGCTGTCCTGGCCGTGCTGCCTCCCAGCTTCTTGTGCACTTGCTTGCTGGCAGAGCATGGGAAACTGAAAAATCCTTAACTTAGGATAAGCACTACTTCGCAACAACTAAAACATCAATATGTTATCAACATTATTCTCACACTAAATCCAAAACACACTGTACCAGCTACTAAGAAGAAAATTAATTAACTCTATCTGTGCTGAAACCAGGACATCAGTGAAAATGATAGTCTAGACTTGTTTTTTCCTATTTCTACAGCCATGTCACACTGGCAAGCTCCCTGCCATCCTTTGGTTTACTATTTTATCCTGTTTCATATGCTCCTCTTTCACTTGCAGCTGATAAACATCCAGTTTTTAGAAAATGCTTTTGTCAGCAGTTACTAAGTGGATGCCCGTGTGCTTTGTACTTACTATACAAACCTATTGCTGTTACTCTGTCTTAGAAGTCTTAGAGGTCATACTTTATGAGTAGTTAGTCCTCAGCAGTATCTTCATTTGGCAGTCAGCTAGAATCTCATGAGCACACACCTTGTTCTCTCACTAATGACAACACTATGCAGGATCAGTCCTAAGACTGATGGGTATGCAATGCCACTGGTGGTAATTTCATCTTGGGTACTTCCTTTTCAATATATGCCCACTTTAGCCTTCTGCTTAGTTTTTGCTTTATCTATCTTCCAGTTCCTATATTAACACCCTTCCTGAACTCCTTAAACAGTAATTTCCTGTGTGGTAAAGTACTGAATGATTTATCATAATCTACACTCTTAGAAACATGACATTTACCTTACCTTACAAGAAAGTTATCTTGTTGAATGTAAATTATGTCAGACTAACCTAGTATGCACCTCTGATAAAGAAAACCACATTACAGTTAGCTCTCTTTCCATTTGCCTCCACAGCTCATTGTTCTTGACTTGAAAAATCTGTGCTAAGGGCTCCTGTACGGGTGACTAAACTGGTGGGTATGCAACCACCTAGATCACTTCACCAGTTCCTTCCCCAAAAACTTTCTGCATTTAGGTATGCTATCTCCAGTCAGAGGGCAGGTTCTCTCATCTTCACACCACACATTCCCAAACTGATAGTCATTAAAAACTCCTGCTACTGAACTTGCAATTTCGTGGGTGCTTCTTGTAGTGTTTTAGCTGGTCCCTTTTTCCCTTCCTCTCCTTCTTCATTTCACCACAGTCAGCAGCCCAAACTCTGCTTTTGTGTTGAATATGGTAATGAAATTACCATTCCTACTCTCATTCCTGATTAGGTACCCTGCCATTACCCTCATAATCTTCGTTTCCACTGAAAACTAAAGTATTAATTTAGTATATAGGACATTCCCTTATTCATCTTTAATCATCCTTCTCTTCTCAGCCTGTCTTTCTTTCCTTGTTCCTCTCTTCTATAGCTGGTGAAGACATCACTAGCATTTGTTTTTGCTTTCCTTCCAAGGTAAAGCTTAATCAGCCTTTTAACTAAATTTGTTTCTTTTTTTTGTCCTAACCTTCAAGACAGAGCCCTGTTAGCTTATCACACTCTTTTTGTGCTGCAATTCTGTTTGTCCTTTTAACATCCCATCTGATGTATTTATTCATTTTAGTAGGTCTGTAGCCCATTCCTAGCAATCTTTTTCTCCTTGCTTGGAAGTCTGGCTCTGGGTAGCAGTGGTGCTTAGACCTCATGTAATTCTGCTTGTACTTAAATCCAGAAGCTGCTCTTCCTAGTCAGTCTTGCCAATTTGTACCCAGTTTCTCAAGATTTCTTCCTATAAAACTGAAAATCTGTTTTTGTACATCATATAATCCAAAATGATCTGATTCAGTTGCTTCAGTCCAGTGCCACCTCCTACAACCAGGTCTTTTATAAGGTACTTGCTTTCCGAAATTAAGTTCAGTATGAAATCCTGTTAGCTCATTGTGGTGCGTTGACCCCAGTGAGCAGCTAAGCATCCACCCACTCAATATTAGTATGGAATATCCCTTTGGTCATTTTGGGTCAGCTGTGCTGGCTATGTCCCCTCCCAGCTACTTGCCCACCTCTTGCCCTACTCACTTAGGAGTGCAGAGCAGGAAAAACAAAACCTTCACACTGTGCAACCATTGCTCAGTGATAGCCAAAACACTGGTGCATTACCAACATTGGTTCAGACACAAAGCCAAAACACAGCACCATATGGGCTGTTATGAAGAAAATTAACTCCATTGGAGCCAGGACCATTATATACATTAACAGAGAAATCAATCAGCTGTCACATTCAACATTTGTGGTCCTAGCATGTTCACGTTTTTTAGAATTTCACTGTCCCAGATCTGTCCATTACATAATACTCATGGCTTCTGGTTTTGCAAGTTATATATTCTTTAGGGATGACAAAGAAAACTATGGACAAGCAAAACCCTAAATGCCCCAAATCCCAAGGCAAATGTTAAAAATGAATATCTGGAGAGTTTTTAATGTGTCAGTTTTCAAACTCTTCTCATCATGTTGTGACATATGACGTTGCACGGGGGTTAATTTGACCCCACATCATCTCACATTTTATGTTTTTTTAATGGAAATTCCTTGGAGCACACTGCAATCTGTACAAGGCTATTCTGTTGCACAGCAGCTTCTCCCTTTGATTTTTCAACTAGTGTATGTATAGTAGGGTTGGACATAACTACAATCACAGTGACTACTGCTTTTCCCCTGTCATGTGCCATGGAGAATGTGCTTCGCAACACTGTGCTAAGAGCAGAAAGGATCTTTACCATCTTCCAATCCCTCAGATGAATATTTCAGTCTCAGACTGACAAATGGTCAGTATTGTTTTGGTAGTAAAAAGAATAAGGAGGATATTTATCTATAATGGCAAACTTGCCAGTGACAGCTATGTTAAGAAATGTAACTGTTCACAGCTAAGGACAGGGCATGTCACTCATTTTGCACCATAATTTAAAAATCATTTGTTCTTTCGTGTTACATTCCTATAAATGAGCATTGTGTATGCTGATTCATCAAAGTTTCATCTGTGTTAAAAGTTTTTATCTTGTTTCGCTTTGCGGTATGTCGTGCTTCTGTTACTAAGGACATTACTCACATCTTGAAGGCCAAGGTTATCTGTGTCGGTCTGGATGCTCAGAATTATCAGTAAATTTCTGTGTTTCCCTGCTGTTCAGGGCCCTGCACATGCTCCTGAATTGTGTAGGACCAAGAAAATGTGCTATAGCTTCTCTCTCAGTCTGAACTGTTACTGTAATAGTTAAAGAGATCCCTTTGTAATACTAATATTAGTGAATCAGAAGCCTTTGTGTACACAGTCATTAAGTTCTGTCATTATTTGTAAAGTTAAAAGCCATAAGCATTTTTTAAGATTTCACTGAAAATAATGTGGAAATTTTCCAGATCTTCATGGCATCCTTCTCTCTCCATCACATGCACTCACACATGCACACAGACTTAGTCAAGTTTCAAGTATCCTCAGCAGCAACAAAACCAAATAGCAGTGACGCATATACTGTTTTGTTTAGCTGTTCCTGTAGAAGAAATAATACTATATAGACATGGAGTTAAAAACAGGAAATGCAGATGGTGCAAAGGCAAATGGTACAATGCAGTCATATGTTTGTAGGAAACAAAAAAAATATCAGTCTTAAGACATCTGATAGTGGGAGTTCTGTGTTCTGTTGTCCTTAATTGCACTGAGTCTTAATGACGCTCGTGTCCTTAATCACATTTCTCTTACTTCAAATCACCCCACTCATTTCAACAAGACTACTTTGGGATTCATTACTGTTCAGTATAAGGTGGAGTATTACAATTTGGCCCTAATTTAGTAACCATTTAGTTAAATGTATGTGTTTTGAATGATAGCTGTGGATCTCCTTTTCTAAGCACACCCTGAAAATACTTCATTTCACAGTGATAATATTAATTTCATTTCAGCTATAATATTCATTCAGGTCATATTAATTTGATAATGTCCACTAGCAAAGCCATTTGTGCTGTGGGAATAGAGTATTGGAAAAATAAAGACCATTTGATTCAATCAGTTATACATTCTTAATGTGTAGTGCTGTTTACTTGTAAAAGTATTTCATTTACTTGCTTTGGCAACATCCCGTCTACCAGTAAGGACCAGAATCTGAGTCTAGATATAAAGAGACTGATGTTCTTGCCCACTGCCACAGAGATGGCAGGTCCTGTCCTGCCATTGATTTTGAAGTAGACCTCTCCAATAAATACATTATGTGAAAGTCAGTACTGTATATAAGAGAAGAAGGAGACATTCTGTGTGACTCCATTGCTGTGATAAATTATTATCCTATCCCCAAGCACTTGTCTTAAAGTTAAGAAAAAAAGTGGCCAGGTACTCTCAGTTAACTTCATGGTAGTGCTCTGAATCTTCTAAGTAATTTTGTATTTTGTGTTTTGAGAGGGATTTTTGCTCCTAATTTTTAAGAAACGGACTCCAGTCTTGTAACTGTAACTTGCCACTTGAACTTTGTCTTTGAACTTCACGCCAGCACCATTTGACTTACAGGAACAGTGAAAATAAGGTATAATCCATCATAGATGACAGCCATTTGTTTTAAATCAAAGTTCTCTAATTTTAGCAATAAGCCTAAATGTTGAAATAAACAAAAACAGTGATATTTTTGCTTAAAAGTGGTTAAGATACCACAAAGCTACCAATTTCACCAATCTTTCAGTCTCTGCAATACAGATTTCAAAGAGGGAGGAGGCCAGATGACTTCACGCAATTCTCAGAGAGAGAATTTATTAAGGTCAGGACAATCTAAACATCACACTTGATCCACAGCCGGTTCAGAAGTAGAATTATGATGAGTTTACTGTTCTCTCTGCCACTATTTATCTCCTCACTTCAGAGCACATAACAATATAATGAAATAATAGACAATCTGGGTGAATAAATAACTTTGCGTGTTGCTGTGCATTTTGAAAAGAAATTATAACTCCTCTAGAGTTTCCTTGCTATGATTTTGTGTTGTCATTTATTAATACTTTGCTTCTAGGGTAATCCACATGCAAATGGAACAATAAACAAAGAACCTTCTATGCCACGGGAGCATGTTAAAGTAAGTCTTCAGAGAGTCATATTCTACTGCTGGAGAAAACAGCCCTGAGTCAGCACTCTCTCCTCTCCTTTCCCCCCACCTTCTCTCCCTTCTTTACGCTGGCAGGAAATGAAAACTATTTCAGCGTGTTAATACAAAATGTGTAGAATAGATGTGATCATTTCAGTCTTGCTGTATACCAGCCATGAAGGCTTATTGATAGCATCACTAGACATTTCCTAAGCTATTCAAAAGTTATCAGCTGTCTTCCCCACTTTCAATCTGACGAGACCCTAGGTGTTATGCTTACAAAAAAAAAAAAAAGCTGCACTTTCCAGAAAGACAAGTTTGTCTGCTTTGGTTCTCTGAGAGTTACTCACTAGGTTAACTTACATGTTCCCTTATGTTGCTTTTCTGTTAGAGTCTTTTCTGTATCCCAGAAGGTAGGAGAGTAAAGCAGATAGTATCTACTTTTGACTCAATGGCCAAATTGAGAGGCAGCGTGGATGCAAGATCCGTATCAGAGAGTGGATGCAAGGCTTAGGGATTCTTACCAAGCCCAAGCAAGTTTAAGCTAGTTTAATTTAAATGCGGAGCATGGCAGAAGAAGGTGCTATACCAGGTTAGATTCCCTGGGACTAACTGAGGCCTGATCCAAAATTCAAAGGCTTAATGGCCTTTGAAGCAGATCTTGGATTCCCACCTGAATCTAGTGATGTGGTTAGCTGCCAAAACTGGTATGCTGTCATTGCTGGCTGATATTTTCAGATGTGGTCAAGTAAATAGCTTGATTTCTAGAAGTGTTCAGTACTCATTGCCCCAAAAGACTTAGTGACTGTGTAGCTGCATAATACATATATATAGGCTGTTCCAGCTTAACACTCAAGCATAAAAATTTAATTCACACTGCATACTGTGTTCTGCTAAAAACAAGCAATGCTCAAGTATATGAATGAACTTTGCACATAAGATTTTTACACACAATAACTCATTCAATCCTTTTTCTCCTCTCTTTTCGCCTTCTCCTCTCACTGATTCTAGACCTACTAATCATTTTGGAGGTTGAAGATTTTTAAGCACAGGTGAAGACTAGCATGGATGGTAGCACTAACAGCTTTCCACATGTCTCTACCAAGATATCACATTCTTGTGATAAGAGAACAGTCAAGTTTCTCTGCCCATGTTACCTGGAGCCTTTGCTGAGATTGTCAACAAGGTTGCCAATTAGAAGCAATTGTGACATTTTGTTCATGTGTGTGATGCAAGACCTGCTGACTAGGAGTCGCTGAAACCACCAGCTCATTTCACAATATTTAAACAGTAAATTACCATACCTAGCATTTTTGTCAACAAGCTGAGGGATTGATTGATTGGGTGTGTACATCCTGCATAGTGATTATTGTCAGCCATAACTCTTCAACCTGTAACAGGGTGAACACTGCTTTTCATTTACAAGGATGTCAAGACACTTGCAGACAAAGTGTTTGGGTGAGACTGGCTGTGCTCACCTTGAGAGATCCACTTGTAACTTTCTCAGACCTCCTGTGTACAATGAATAGTGATTAATGCACAGGCTGTGTGAAAAAAAGGCATGACAGGAAAGGAGTGGGGAAAAAAAAGAAGAAAAGTGCTGGCAGGCACAAAAGTGAGAATGAAAAACTCTGAAAGCTGACTTGTACTCTGCATGAAAAACATTCCTACCCTTTATTGTGCCTGTGAAAATGCAAGGGGATGGCAGCAACGCTACATGGCGAAGGGTTAGTGCTCGTGGAATAGAAGGAAGCAGATAAGAGTATCAAAGTATATGTCAGAGTAGAGCATTCTCAAATCCCTTGATACTGAGCTCTCTCACTACTGGTGGTGTATACACATTAAAATCAATCAACATACTGCATATATTATATTGATGATGCGGCAAAGTAGAGTCTACCATTTGGAGAGTTCTTTCTGAATTGTTATTTGCTTTGTGGCAGTCTGTCAGAGGACTGATTGCTGACCAAAACCCATCATCCCTAAGGACATTTGCAATATTGACAGTTTCTTCTCCTCAGTACACCTCTGGATAAAGTGGCAAGCACGTACATTCATTTCTCGTGTTTTTTCTTCTCCCCTCCTGGGCCACTAACTCTCTCACAGTAAAGACCCTACACCTCACTCTAGTTTTCTCTTCCTTTTCCTTAGCCATGCTGCAATGAGAAGAACATTTAGGACCTATTTTTAACACATTTATTCTGAAAATATGCTGATCTTAATGCATTTGTAAGAATTGCTTGATTTTGCAGCTCTTCAATTCTGAAAACATAATGCCACCTTTAGTTCCTTCCATGTTTTGCTTTATTTCAGTATAAATTACACAACTTCCTCTACAACGCAAGGGCATCTTCCCCACAATTTTCCTATTCCATTCTCACTTTTCTGCTTTTTTTTGGTGGCTCATATGATTGCCTACAGGGATTCACCATGGCCACAACATCCTTCTGGAGCAAACTGAAATCACAGCACTACACTTGAAACACTAGAGGTTGCTAAAGCCTGTGTTTGTTCATTGGGATTTCTCAAGTGAAACAACATGATAGATCTTACTGAATTGAAGTCATGGTAAGAAAATTCCTCCTACTCTAAGCATACCTAGACGAGCGCTAGACAAATCTTTCTCTGAATTCTGTTCCTCCTCTACTCTTAACAAAATGCACAACAAAAGATCCTATACCAGTGTGTAAAAGGCATCTATGATAAATACAGGATATCTAGGACACAGGAAGTTGAGGATAAATGCAGGATCAAGGATTTCATCTTTAGGATCTGTTTACACTTTGTCAGACACAAAGGTTTCTGACTTAAGAATAGTTGGTTGCCTTGTTTTAAAATATGGATTTTAAGAATACTGCCAGAAAAAAAGGGTATATCTAAACTTTAAAAAGTAATGTTATGTAAATTGACAATCTTATGTAAGACCAGATACACACAGTGTATACATGAGATGATTGTGCCTTATGTGAGACTATATCTCCACATGATGCTTCTCCAGATGGCTTTTTGAATCTTACATTGTAGGCTTCTCATTGAGTTGAAGAGTAGCGCCTGTAAAAAATTGAGCTATTCAGTGGTGATTTGAGTATGTCTCCCACTCTCATACATGCAAGCCTTTAGCTAACAAAGGGCAGCCAATCGCTTTCTATTACCGTTCTTCTGATTATTAGCAAAATCAGTACAAGCTGATTGCCTGACAAGGGGAGACTGTACCGAAGGACGAGCCATGACTATGGTAATCGATTTTCACAGCTGCGTGAGCGTCTTAACTGAAGTAGTTTTGTTCTCTAGCATCCCAGCTCCTGGAGTCAAGTTCTTAGGCAAGGAACTCATATTATGTTCTCTTGAAAAAAAGGCTGTGTAACCAAAAAACTATAATGTGACACATACCTGCCATGCCCCTCAAAATGAAAAACAAATAGAAAGACACCCAGGTGGGTTATTTTTAGTAACTGCGTGGTTTCATAGGCTTAATTTACAAGTAATGAACACTTGGGGCTGCCAATCTGTGAATAGTCTTTGGAGGAGCTGCTTGGGCCCCTTTCCAACCTCTCTTTCTAAGAGGAATTTCTATGAGGGGGGTAGGGCACTTATAATGAACTTGCCCTGACATCTGGGCTGGGGGAAGCTAACAGCCGCCTTTGTTCCCAGCAATTCCAGTGGTTTCCAGTACACTCCAAAGCCCCTCAGAATATTCTTGTTTTGGGAAGGGAAAGCAAAACCATGAGAAGAGATCCTGAGTAAGGTAGCGAAAGCTGGCCCCCACTTCCAGGAGGATACACACGCAGGGGAATGGCAGGGCCAGCTGGCTGGACAAGGTCCCCACTGTGGCGGGCAGCATGTCCCGTGTGATGACATCAGGTTGGAAGGTTGCCCAGCTTGTGTGAGCCCATCACATAGCTTCTGAGCAATAGCACGGGCTATATTTAGAGGGGGAGGATAAGAGATGAGACATATGGTGCCCGATTCGCCTTCAACCTCAAGTCTACTCGTGTACGCGAACAGACTCCCATTGATTTCAATGGCTAAGACTCCTCCATTTCAGCACCAGCAGCATGACTGACTTTACAGTGCTAATGGAAGTGAAGTTCAGCCTAAGTAAAAAGCACGCGCTTTTGTTCTGTGTGCAACTGATGCTTTAAAAATAGTGGGGGAAAGAGCAACTGTCTTAGCTCTCCCCTTCGTGCAAGGGCCTGTTAACACGTTGCAAGCCTTTTCTGCTTGACTTACTAAGACGTCACTGAACTTCTCCAAGAAAATTTATTTTATAAATAAACTTTGTTACTATGGTTGGTCAGAGTTGAGTCTCTGGTCAGAGACGAAAGCAAAGTGCTCTTCATGGGTTAGTCATTCTTTGCACTTTAAACCTACATAGTTGGAGAAAGAAAAGTTGAAAGCATCTTGGGCTGAGCCCAACTCCTTGTCTTACAAGAGCTATGGAAAGCAGTGCAAAATTATTTAAAATGAAAATCAATTTGTGCCTGTTCCTTGGCCATTATGTGAAACAGACCCTGCTTTGTAATGCTGCTGATCTCTGTATAGTCATAAAACAGAGATTTATTTGCTTCTCATCTCCAGCAATTAACTGCCACAGATGTCAGACAATTATGCTGAATGAGTGTGCTGCGCCTTCGTTTTCTTCTTTTGTCCGAGTTGCCGATTTTGAAAGCTGCCCAGCTATTGAAACTCCGCTTAAAGTGCCTAAGATCAGAAACAAGCCCAGGGCAGCAATGTGGTATGATACTGGAATAAATAAAGCATTTGTTGACTCATGACCCATCTAGATCAGAAGCCCTCAAGAGTGTTTTATGCTAAAATAAATAAATAGATCTCTGAAGTTAACTGCTCCATGCAGAGCAGACTCAACACTTCGTGTAACATTTGCCTCAACAGCACAAAAGCAGGCAGAGAGCTGCCCTGCAGCTCTGCTGTTCCAGACAGAGGAGAATCCAAGCAGGGCTATGCCTACTCCCTACCACCTGCTCTCCCCACCTTCTCTGAAGAAGACATGTCAGCACAGGGCAGAAAGTGCAGCCTTAGGCTTCTTTGAATTATACAGAGGGCTAAACAGTCCCCAGCTGGCCCAGGATCAGAGGAATGGACTTAAGTTGCTTAAAGCCACCTTTCTCACTGCTTACCAGATGCTTTTCAGCTGTGCAGGGGGTGAAATAGGTTCGGTAGAGAAGCTATCCTTAAACACAGCTTGGGATTCATTCCTTATGTCATGATGTACCTTCTGTGACCTGGCTAACAAGGAAATCCAGTGATACTCTATGTGTCATAATATGTTCCCTTGCTAAGCCTTCAGCTGCTCTTCACTTTGTGCTGCACTGATACCAGTTCTCAATGAAAGAGTGAGCCCGACATTCATAGTAGTGATTTTAATTTAACAAGACATAGGATTGTGGTCATCTTAGGGCACAGTTCATACCTTCTTAATTTGGAAGACACCAAGCATAGGCTACACACATTTGAAGCAAACAATGACAAGCCATCATCATCAAGTGTAGCTACAACAAAGTGGCCATGTTTATCTTGCAGTTCCCCACACTCATCCATTTTAAATATCGAATGAATATTGATAGAGGACCAGTCCCTTTGAGACAAGAAATCACTTTTCTAGGCATCGGTTTCTGGGCCATGGTATACAATGTCTCACTTGAAGTCCTTTGGGGGAGTACTAGCTGCAAAGTATTTCGTATGGTGGCTGCAAGGAAAATGCAGTGATTTTAGCAATTCACAATAGTTTCACCCACTTTGATACTGCTAAGTGTGGGAACTTAAATTTTTTAGGCTATGGTGAATTACTGATGAAGTAATTTTGAGACATCCTTGTGTTGGATTCTGTTGCATGTAATGCAAACAGAAAATGCAATACAGAGCCACAGTCATTTAAATTTATTTAAAAATTCTGAATTTGCTACTCTGAGCCCAGCAGAATGTATTTCTGAGTGGGGCATGGCATTTCTGTTTTGCGCTGTGAGTGAGCATTTATCTCAAGATTTTCAAGATGGTCTAGCCTTTTTACTCTTATTGCTATGAGATCACTGTCTTTAGATGTCACTGCCTTCCCTGATGTACAGGCTTGAAACAATATACTTTCTGTTTCATCTGATCACTTTCACCTTGGATCTATCTTTCCCTGTATGCAGATCTCCACAAAAATCTGACAAATTGTCTCATCTATGTTAAACTACAGCATAGCATCCCTGATCAGTCAGAACTGGCCCCAAAGTGATTTTTTACCATTTTCTTCAGGCACTGTTTGCCATGCTCTCAGCTGGTCTGCACAGAGGCGTTGGACCTGCTCAGATTCTGGATAAAGCATCCATGCAGGGGTCCTCAGTGAAAAGGAGCAGTTCCATCTATCACAGACTCATTACTGAGCACGGAGAAAAGAGTAAGAATCTGAGGTCAGCCTAGAGGAACCACAGTTGGTGCTCTCTGCCTCCCAGGGAGCCTGGCTGCAGCCTGAGTTGGGAGATTCCAGGTACCAGGTGGATTCCTGGGTAGTATCTGGGACCATGTTTTGTGTAATGACAATATGCCCCTCCTAAGAAAGGAGAAAGCGTGAGGACAGTGGTCAGACCACTGCATCTGAGTGGGCCAAAGTCAGAAAGTGGGTGTGGGACAAGTAATTTTCTGGGAACACAGAATTCTTGAATTGCTGGAAACTGCTCCAGATTTGTGGATCTGTGCTTCCCAAACTCACCCAGAAAGGCTGACACACATGGCCAGCCTCATCACGCCAGTAGGCCTGTCTCCACGTACCTCTATGCTCTGGGATGTGATGCATCTTCCAAAATCATACTTGAACCAGATGGTAGTAATTTTCAGCTGCTGGCACTGACAATGAATCAGACATTTGTTACTCCAGAGAGATTTTAATGAAAAGAGCAATGGCCTTTATCCATCTCCCTGGCAGCTTCCAGAAAACAGGTAAGCATGAATCATGCTTCTAATCTCAGCTGTTGCATTAGGGATTAGAGAACTGAGCAAGAGCCAGGGAAATAGCACCCCTTTCTGTTGTAACTGCACAAGTCTGCGACTCTGCTGCATCTGCAAATACCATGTGCAATAAAAGCGTTGGACTGGGCTTGTTTGGGGGTCCCTTGCTCAAAGGGGAGATTTTGGTGATTGGAAATCGATGGTTTGGTTTCTCACTACCCAGCGGAATATTAACCTGCAAAGAATGATTATCTTCAGTTGGCCAACTTGCCATCCCAAGGAGCGTGCCTACACATCCTGTCACCTCCAGTCACCTGCCTTCTCCACATTGTAAATTCTTATTCCCCAGGCACAGTGGTGGCTCCTGGTAACCTTTTAAAACCAGAAAGCCATATTCCTTGGGAATCATCCCCACAAGACAGCAGGGTTAACATTCCTATGCATAAACATAAGTAGCAAACAAAATAAATGAACTAAAGTGGACACGATGCACTCTGGACTGTGGGGCATTAGTCCCTTGATGAATGCTGGTTTGCACAGGAATTGTCATGCTAATTTGGTAAGGGTATGATTGGGGGTTCACATGAAATCTGGGTCAAACTGGCACTGCCACAGATGGCAGAAATACTTAGATCCAGTATTAAAGATCATGCAGCCACAGTTTCATTGTCAGCTCTTCTTTGGAAATATAGAAATCTCTGGAAAGGAAACTAAACACAACACAGATGTCTTCATGTTGCAAGCCAAAAAAAAAAAAAGTTTGAAAAGTCTGTCATTTTTAAGAATGACTGTGAGTTCACATATACAGCAGAAATACAGACATACCAGCACACATAAGCATGTCTTCACATGCTCATTGTTGCTAGCAGCAAGATCTTAAAGATACTGTCCTGAAGGATCTGCAGTATTTACAGCATATCTGATAGCTGGACTTGTGCCAGTGGTGCTCACCTGGTGTATAAATAATACAATTTCCAAGACTAAACAAAATTTGTCGTACTGGAGAAAACAATGTAAAATGTTTTCCTCTCTTCTTGACAAATAGGCACTCAAAACTTCTAAGTCTGTGGCAATACTGGTTTTCAGTGTTCCTCATATGTAATTAAACGAACAAAATTGTTAAGTGTATCATGTGCTAGAGCAGTATACCTAGACAGAGTATTTTAGCAAGTTAATTAGATGCATGATAGGAAAGCATTATATACATTTGTTTTGCAGGAATACTTTATTCAAAACTATTTGAGAGCTGAATGGGTAGATTTTAATCTAGCATTTCAAATCCACTCTTCTCGGAGGGCAAAATTATGATATTCACCTATAGATAAAAAAGGAGTTTATGTGAAAGAGAAGCATTAAAAGTTGGAAACTTAAGTAAGCCAGTGATATTCAAGTAGTTACGGACAAAGCCTTCAAAGCCTGTTTGGTACCAGACCAAATAAAATATCCAGACCCTACCACTTCTATTTCCCAGCAGTTCTCCTTTTTCCACAGCAGTCTCTCCCACTCCTTCCTATACCGTCTTGCCTCTCTTCCTCTCCCTGTACTTAAGCAGAGGCAACAGCAGCAAAGAGCTTGAGCAAGAGGGAGAGGCCAAGATGTAGCACAGACAGGGTCAAAGGAGGCTCTGTAATGAGAGAATTGTCTTGACGAAATCCTCCTCAGCTTTCCATGGGCCCTCTCAACACAGTTTAGGCACTCCTAAATGCTTTTAAGTAATTTTATCTTGGATGGGTAAAAATAGCACCTCTTTTTGTCAGAAGCTGAAAAGCAGAAAAATGAGTTTGTGCACCCTAGTTACTGATGTTTTTGATGCAATTCAAAGCAGTGCAGGCCTCCAAAAAAGCCTTTGAAAAAATTTTGAGAAAGCCTCTGTGGTCTTTACCCTACAAAACACATCAGACAACATTACAATAAGGTTGGATTACCATCAATACCTAGACTCAAGTTAGGCAACCTGTTTTCAATGTTTCCTCTCCAATACCCATACCTCAAGAGCCCATAAAGGACCATGTCCAAATTCAGGCCTGTGCACCAAAATAAAATCTTCACCTTGCAAAAAAATACACAACTTGCCAATACACTATGCCCTTTCATGCCAAGGCAAGTTGGGGAGGTAGTAAAGGGCTCTCACAGGCACTCCCTGAAACTGGTACATACTTTACCTTCAGCCAAGGAGCATTCAGAAGATGTGACATTCTTTCTCTCCCCTGGAAAACATCAGAGAATGTCAGAGAAATTACCCTCCATCTGATCCTCCTAATACCAGTAATTTGCTGGTTTGACATCATAAGAAGAGTGAGCACAGGGGATCTCTGACCACGAGGAGCGCAGCCTGCAAGTCAGCACAACGCCGGTGGTGCAGCGCGGAGTGGGGCGAGCGCAGGGCTGGGCTGTGGATGCCGAAAGCTGGAACGCGGCGTGGAGCAGGTGGGCCCCTGGGAGCTTCAAAGTGAGTGGGAGGAAGGGGCCGACAGAAGACTTTTCGGGAGGCTTTTTTTTTTGGTTGCGTTTTTTGTTGTTGTTTGCCCTCCCCCAAGCCAACTGGGCAACACAGAGCAAGACGCAAGCTTTGGAGTGTGTGTGAAGGGTGAAAAAGGAGCAGATAAAGAACAGGCTCCTGCCTCAGGTAGGAAAGGTGTTGGCACCCTGGGGAATATGGGAGAAGAAATGTAAACAAAAGGCACAGTTGTGCAAAGCCTTGGAACTGAAACAAGCATGTAGCTCATCTTTGATGCCCCAGGTAAGTGAAAACTAGTTCAGGTTCTTAGCGCAATAATACCTTGCTCACGTTACACATGCTGGCCCTGTCTTACAGTCTTACCCAGATCCACACTGTGCCCTTTTGCTTGTGGGAAGCCCATTAATATATATGGAGTGAATATAAATGCAAACGACTGCTCACAAATCCCCTGTTACAGAACTGTGATCATTATTAACTAAGCAGGCATTGGTGGGCCTGGCAGCTGGAAGAAGGACAAAGTTTTCCACATTGTTTTATATGACAAAAAGAGCACATTTCTCCAAAATCGCTCTCTGTAGTTCTTGGCAACAGAAGGCTTTTGAAAAATATACCAGCGAAGCTACAAGCTTGTTAAATATTACCTTTAAGCAATTTACTGTCTTGCATGAGATCTGCTTTTTTCTCCTTGGCTGTCTTAATGATGGGTTCTTCAAACAACCAATGCAAGGATTATTCAGTGTTGTGTAGGTAACTGTAGTTAACGCTTAAAAAAACTAGTAATTCCTTTCATTCTCATGTTTTTAACTGAAATTTTGTCTTTCAGGGGAAGCTGAAAATAACCTTCAGAAAATGTCACAAAGAATTACCCTCTTCCAGAACTCATCAGTGGGCTTGGGATCACACACCTATTTTGGCGATAACAGTACCTACTCCATTTAAAAAGCCATCATTTACTCTAAATCTGGCTTATTCAGAGCCATTTAGGTAAGTCAAATGGCACAACTGCAATTTTGAAAAAAAAAAAAATTGCATTTCATTTTATTTCAGTATAATAAAAAAAAAAGGAATAATGTCTAAGCTAAGTAATTAGTTACAAAACTCAGCTTATCTACTCTATATTGAAAAATGGGCTAAAGACACATGAAATACTGTTTTACGGGGAATATTTAAGGAATTAAGCTTCTGTATTTGAAACGATTCTGTTTCAGGAATGAAAAGTGGAAGAAAATATATACTATTGTCTTCAGTAAAATTATTTTAGAAATCACATTTCTTTTAGAACCATAAATAAGAAAAAGCCTTCATAATCATCTGTTTCTTTTATTATGTTGCTTCAAGGTAGAACATACTTTCCAATTCTTCATGTACTGCAATTTCATGTACATTTAAGTCTGAGTTCCCTGGGTTTAATCCTTCATTTGAGAATAATTTGATGATTATATCTTAAGCTACAATAAAGATTATATATAATTTTTGTGGGGAAATGTATTCCTAATGACTTAAAAGGAAAGTAGCCCATAAATGCTACATGATGTCACTAGTACTGACTATAATTAAAGTGGAATACTTTTCCCAGTTTTCTGTGCTCTACACTTCTAGCTGTAATACTAAAACACAGGCCAATAGTTAACTTCTATCTTCAAAAGGCATAGCAGAATATGAGAAAAAAATTCTCTCCAACAGGCAGCTAGAGATTGCTGTGATATTCTTCCTAGTAACTTAGGTTTTCATTGAAAAAAATGTCATCTGCAGTGCTGATTTGTGCAAAATCTTTTGTAACTCAATTTCTGCTAAATAAGAATCAGTAATAGAACATAACCATATATCTTGCATACTATTGCAGGAGAGTACTTACTGTCTTTTTAGGAAAAAATTCCTCTTAGGAAAATTCTTATTAGGAAAAAATTCTTTACTGTGAGGGTGGTGAGGCACTGGCACAGGTTGCCCAGAGAGGTTGTGGCTGCCCCATCCCTGGCAGTGTCCAAGGCCAGGCTGGATGGGGCTTGGAGCAACCTGGTCTAGTGGAAGGTGTCCCTGCCCATGGCAGGGGGTTGGAACTAGGTGATCTTTAAAGTCCCTTCCAACCCAAACCATGCTATGGTTCTATGATTTTTAGGAATATAAGAAAGGTAGATGACATCTATTTAAGTCAAATAAGCACTTATATGTGATGTCAGATATTTATAAAACCAATTAATTTGAAGCACTATCTTTTTTATATATCAAACAGAAAACTTTCAAACAAGAGGGTTATGGCAAGCCATATGCCTTCCATATGGACAAGCTGATACATTTTCCAGGGGCAATACCTGAGTCTCTGAAGATGCACATTTAAAAAAACCCAACAGTTCCCAATATTTGTAATCCAGTGATTACCATCAGTTCTGGGCATAGCATTCAGAATTTAGCAAGTTAACCATTTTTTCTTATCTAAAACTCAGGTATGTATTAAAAAGACTTCATTTGTACAGGAGTTTCATAGCAGTTAGAAAAATAAAGGCAGGAATTTTAAAATGTCACATGAGAACTGGAATTGCTTAATGAATATTCAGAACTGCCTGAAAATTAGTCCATAATCATCAGGGTCTACAGATCACAAGTTCAAAACTATCAGTCCAAGTACTTTCTATCAGGGATTACGAAGGCTTTGACATTTTGTCTTCCAAATGAAGGCAAAATTGCTTCATAATAATCGATAGCAGTCTTTGGAGGAAGATCAACACAGGTATGTAAATCACATACCAATATTAAATTCTGTTACATTTTTGCCAGAATGGCATGTAGTCATAGGTAAAACATAGCTAAGAAAGATTTGTTACACAAAAGAATCTCTCTCTCCTCTTTTTATCTGCCTATACACTTCTCAAGTTTTCCAACTTACAAATTCATAATGACAAATTCAAATTCAAAATTTGCAGAATTGCAATTTTCATTCCAAAACTGACCAACCTGACATTGTAATTTTTGCCAAAGTTTTCAAACATTTTGTTTCTGTTCCAGCACAGAGTAGAAACACTGGGAAACCTTGAAAGCAGCCACAAATTTATATTTGCATCTAAGAGAGACACAGCCTGTCAGTGCAGAACTTTCTGGAAGCTGTTTTCTTAGAGCCTTTAGTTCTTACTGTTCATAGGCTACATTAGGCATTCATTCAACAAGGTTCTCAAGGTGCAAAAAATGCATTTTAGTTACATGTAGCTTGCCCATGTGATATTCTGAACTAGTACAACTATGAGGCTTTTTGCTAGAGAAGTTGGTTAAGATGTGTGGGTTGTATATATCTAGGAGGGTAGCATTTACTAAACATAAAGAAAAATGAAGCATTTTCAAACTTTTGGAAAAAAAAAAAATTCTTTAACAGCTCAGTGATTGAGAACTCTCCTGTATGTGTGCAAACTCCAGAGTTATCAAAACCGCAAACCTGACAGTTGCTTTTATTTTTAAAAGATTTGAGGAAAAATTAAATGGGCAGAGTGTAAACTTGCTGTTCTACCAGAAAGCTTAGACCAAAGGAAATGAGCCTTGGGAAGACACAGCAAATAAAACCACAGACAGGTTGCGTGAAAATTGGTGAAACAATAATAACACATGAAGGCATGTGGCTCCAAGGATGATAAGGAGGTGTAGGAAGAAAACAGACACCAGTTACAATCTGCTACGATTGAACTCTACTTTGACAAGACCCAAAAGGAAAAAAAAAATCCAAAACCCAGAGGAGTGCAAAGTAGGTCATCAGCTCAATTACACATATGAGCTCAGAAGTGGAAGGGAGTTGCCAGAAATAAAAGGTAAGTAATTCTGATGGTGACTCAAGGGATGGGAACTGTAACCTAGGTATAGACAAAAGGATGAGACGAGGCTTTTCTGATTTTTGTGATAACGATAGTCTAAAACCTCCAGGGAAATCAACCTAATTGTCGTCCATATAACAACACAAACCAATGCAATGCTATGAAAACAGATTAGTTCAGAGACATGGAAAGGAAAAATGAAGATGGAATTAATACAGGTAAACTTTTCAGTAGCAAGCAGAGTGTAATGCATGGGGACAGACTGCTGTTTGTAGACATAAACCTGTGGACATACAGGTAGGTTAGGAAAGAGATTTCACAGAACACCTGAATCACCTTTGTGACAAGCATTAAATGAACTCAATTTTTGCTAAAAGGAAAGTCTTATGGTTCCCAAGTTGTTGGACATTGCTGGACATTATAAGATAAATTTCAGCTGAACAAAGGCAATAAAGGAATGTAATCTTTTGATAACTAAAATAACCTGAGGTAGAGCAGAGGATCAAGACCTCAGAGAGGCATAATTATTGAATTCTGTCTGAAATTCAGAAATATAATGACATGGGCAGTTAAGAGCAGACCAACATACAGGAACCATAAACATCGTAATCAAACTACTAGGTTTTTATACATGGTGGTCAGGTTGCCTGTGCTTGTCAGCCAACATTCAGTTTCTTCTAAATGTTCCATCTTCACCAAAAAATTAAATCTGTGAGTCTTCAGGCAGCCTGGTTGTCCTGGTTTCAGCTGGGATAGAGTTAACTGTCTTCCTAGTAGCTGGTACAGTGCTATGTTTTGAGTTCAGTATGAGAAGAATGTCGATAACACTGATGGTTTCAGTTGTTGCTAAGTAGTGTTTAGTCTAAAGTCAAGGATTTTTCAGCTTCTCATGCCCAGACAGCGAGAAAGCTGGAGGGGCACAAGAAGTTGGCACAGGACACAGCCAGGGCAGCTGACCCAAACTGGCCAACGGGGTATTCCATACCATGGGACATCATGTCCAGTATATAAACTGGGGGGAGTTGGGGGCGGGGGGATCGCTGCTCGGAGATTAACCGGGCGTCCATCGGCGGGTGGTGAGCAATTGCGCTGTGCATCATTTGTATATTCCAATGCTTTTATTATTACTGCTGTCACTTTATTAGTGTTATCATTATCATTATTAGTTTCTTCTTTTTATATTCTATTAAACTGTTCTTATCTCAACCCACAAGTTTTACTTCTTTTCTCGACTTTCTCCCCCATCCCACTGGGGGGGGGGGGGCTGTGAGTGAGCGGCTGCGTGGTGCTTACTTGCTGGCTGGGGCTAAACCACGACACTGATTTTGCTTTTTTTAATCATTACAAAGCAGATACTTCAGCACTGAAATCGATCGAATTATAGCATTTTAAAGTCAGTGCAAATTAAAGAATTCACTTTGATGACCCAGAAAAGCTGGAGACTTGAGTAACATTAGTTTTAATATAATACACGTAGTTACATTGTCTTACAATATCTGCTTTTGTAATGAAGAGCTTCAACGAAGTCCTGGCTGTACACAAACCAACAGAAAAATTCAGAACAAAGTCTGTTGGGAAGGATCTTTCATGTCTATAGTTTCCCTTTGACCCTTTTTACTCCTGACCTCCTCTCTGAAAGTATGCCTCCTGCTAATCATTGTTAGTTAATGAGGGCTCAGTTCTGAAAGCACATTTAAATTAAAATTCATTTGTCCAGCAGGCAGTTTCAAGGCTAGCCCTGCCATCATCTTTGGGGAAGTGCTTCTCTGTGTAGGGAGGGTCTTAAAACTAACATCCACTCCCACTCACTAGGAACGTTGGACCATACACAATTAATATGTGCCTCTTTACAGAACAGATCAAACTTGGACTTTCTGTTTCATGAAATACCACATTTAGAAACTGGTTTCTGATCTCCAATTTGAGTATTTCTTGTAAAAAGGAATTTTGGCAAAAAGGTGTTAATTGCAATGTTTCAGTTTAGAAAAGATCTTTCAAATATGAAAGTGCGATTTTCATTTCAATGGCTATTTTGGTCATACATAATGTATGTTAAGGTATGGCATATTACAGGTGTCAAGCAGTATGTTTTAATAGTCAATCTATCCTGTTTATTTTATAGTATTTTTACTTTGGAAAGCATTAAGAACACCTTCTACTTAATATTAAACCATCTTTGCTTATTTTACTAAATGAGATTGTTGTTTGTGTTGTAACTAAACAGTTCTATATGTTGTAATTTAAATCAAAAAGAACAGGCAAATGGCTTGTCATATCACCATACATTATCACCACGTAAACACAGGAGAAAAATAAAGTCAAAGTAAAATGTATTTTGCAACAGAGCATCATATAAAAAGTGATTTAACATTTTTTCCAAAGCAAAAGAATCAAATGTATATGTGAAGTTTCATTAAAAGAGGTGTGAATTCCCTCTGAAAAGCTTATCTTTTCAGAATGTTGTCTGACAAAATTTTCATGAAAATTTTCCAACCAGTTTCAGTTGCTGACCTTAGGAACTTTCCAGCATTCCAGCTTTCCAGACCAAGTATAAAACTGAAAGACTTGTGTCTTTTTAAAGGGAGGACAAATTTCATGTGACTAACACTGTAGTTTTACTGACATTATTCCTTACTGTGAAACAGATTTGCATGCTTCTGCATGGATGTTTTTTAAGCACATGTAGATTTTATTTTTTTTAAATAATAGAGATACTTTGTTTTAACAAGGGGAAAAACTTGAGTAAAATGGAGGTATGAAGACAACTCCTCTTGGAACAGAATTTATGTCAGTGACAACATATGTTAAATTTTCAATTTATAATTTATAATTTAATTTAATTTCATTTAACTTTTGTTTTAAATTCTCACTTGTTTGAGAAACCTAGAGAAAAAAACGTGAAATGGGTACCTCACTGAAACTGAAAGGAGCTTTTCTGTGGCCTGCAATGTGGGTTTACAATTTCTCCTAGGTCTCTGGGGGAGGCAAAGGAAAAGAATGGCAGGAGTAGACATTCTCCAAAAGCCACAGTTTGGCTAAAATGTTTTGAGTTTCAAGCAGGAGCTCTGCAGAAGGTTAAAAAGATACCTGCTCCGGGTAGCTCCAGATAACTTTTTTTGCTGTAGGTATTATTTCTGGATAAACCAGCAAAGAAATCATCATAGGTTTCAATACATCAAATGACAGATTTATCATTTAAAAATGGAGGGGGTTTTGTTATCATGCCTAAACATCTGCCCTCAATGTGCTTGCACTGCTCACAGCATGGCAAAGTCCCAGAGCGGAGCCGTTCTAAAGTGTTTATGGTCTAAATAGCTAGTAGTTGTACAAGACAAAAGCTTGTAGCACAAACCCCAAGTGAATAACATGGAAACTTATACAGAATTTAAAAGCAAAAGGATAAACAAAATTAAAGGCAGAACAAGGCAGAAGACAAGGAACTAAGGAGACAAGTGTAAATTGAAGCAAGGTAAAGGTGAAGAGACGGCGTTAATCAAGAGGGGTAGGCTTTTGTAATCAGCCAGTCCATATGGGCAGGATATGTCAGAGGTATAGAAAGTTCTCTAAATACTCGGAGAGCTTTGGATTTTTTTTCAGCTGCTCTCAGGCTGGCTCTTCCTTGCAGGCCCCTTGGTGAGATTACATAGCAGGGGAAGAAAGGCATTTGTAATTACTGAGGAACAACAACAAGGAAAAGCGAGAGGAGATTTCTGTTCCCTCGGCTCCTGAGAACTTGCTGAAAAAGTTGTTAAACAAGTCTTTGCTTAGTTTAAGTTTAAGTCAAAGAAATGCTAAATCTGCACAGCTAATTTCTTGGGCTGAATTTTGCCTCTGTGCAGCTGTTAAAAGTTATGATAAATTTTGTCTGAAATGAGAACCCCCTTCCCACTATTAATTGAGACATCTAACACCAATCACATATCATAAAGAAACAGTGACAAACATGGTGTCTGACTTCAATCCATACAATATTTACTTCCATCACTGAATCCCGTTCTTAGCAGTCCCACAGTCACAGCATTGACATCAGTGGCTTTAGTGCAGGCTTGTAAAGCCCACTGTAACTGCTGGGCACAAAGTTTGGCCCAATGTTAATGTAGTTCATCAGACATGAAGTGCTCACATCCCAGTAGTTCTGCACTTAAAACTCCAAGCTCATGTCTCTTCTTGCAAGTTCTTGTAATGCAAATACCTCACAGTGTTTTAAAAGTGCAAAACTGATTTATGATCACTTCTTTGGAAGCGAGAAATAATTCTAATAAACCGAATTGGTGGGATTAAGTCACTCACCCACTGCTACCGAAGTCGCATCCCAAAGAAAGTAGCAAGAGTGGGGGGAAAAAAATTCTATCCAAAGGAAAACAAGGAGAATGCAGCACTTGAATGAAATGAAATGCAGTAGAAGGCTTTGGGTGAAACAAGTAAACCCTACCAGGCCAGCAGTGCCATGAGCACCCTTAAACTTCCCGAACGGCCCTGTGGCCAGTGTTGATGTCTGAGGACAAGAAGACTTCCCTCTGCAAACTGAGGGAAACCTTTCAGCAGAAATTCAGAAAGACTCGGGAAAGTGAACTGCATCCAAAGAATCGCCAGAAATTATCATTCCAGGGAAAGAATTTGCTTTATGTTTCTACGGAAATGGTTGTGGAAAAGCTGCTGTTGCATTGTAATGAAAACCCAAGCCTGAAGAAAAAGCTGCTGTCGAAGGGCACGGAGCTGGCACTATGCCCTGGAGTCAGAACCGCTGCTGCAAGCCGTCCGAACCGCCCGGCCTGAGGCTCCCGCGCGAGGCAGGCGCAGCACCCCGGCTGCCGTTCCGGCATCCTGAGCTTTTGCTGAACCACGCCGTGTTCCTGGAAGCATGGCTGAGTTCAGAGGGATAGTCAGCTGGGGATTTGGATATTGCTGTTTTCAATAGTGAGATTTCTTCTAAAAGAAGAAGAAAATAGCCTTTCTTTTCCTTTCCTCTCCTCCCTCCATCATTCAGTAATGTTTTCTCCAAATCAACTAGTAGATTCAAGAAGTTCAAGCTGTAGAAATGGCATAGGTCTATTCAACTTTATGGATCACTCTTCAGTTGGTATGAAATGGCAGAACTAGTTCCAACTTTTTAAGCTCACAAAGAATACTTGTATCTTGGTGTTCAAGAGCAGACATGCAGAGAAGAAACTTGAATTAAATCTTGCAGTAAAAAGTGAGCTATTGTGACTCTTTCTATAGGACTCGAATGATTAAAACAGTTTGGCTACAATAGCTGATTATTTCTAAAGGTGTGCTCCTGGGAAAGTCCCCAATCAGTTCTGCTTTAAAAAGCTGTGAAGACCAAGAAAAAATTCAGGCTACCAGCAATGGGAGGGTAGAAAGGTAACAGTAAAAACTCAAAGTTGCTATAGCTCAATGGAAATACAAAGATCTCACTTCGGATTTCTCTCAGTTCTTCTACATTGCTTGCACTCCTTTAACTTGGTCAAAAACCTCCAGACCATGGGTGCACTGTGGACTACAGAGGCTGATGGAGGAAGGTGTGACCTAGTACATAGTGGAGGACTAGATCTGACCCATGAGGTCCTTTACAATTTGCTTGTGACAACAGTCGTAATCCTAATATACAAAGTCCTTTCAGGTTCTGTTTCTATGAAAGAAAAAAGTGCATATATATACACACACACAGATACACATATGCATATACATATATGTGTGCATGTATGTATGTAAAGATATATGAAGGTCACTACAAAAGAGGTGCTGAAGGTATGTTGATCACAAACTCTTTTGGCCAGGGCCCAGAAATCCAAGTCAGAGAGTTCGCAGCTTGGTACCGGGGCTGCAAGCGCTGGCACGTGGTTATGTTCTGCCTGCTGTTCATCTTTGGGAGCTAGTTGGGCAATGTAAGAGGTCTTCTCTCCCTTGTACTCCCCCTCTGCTGAAGCCAAGGAGAAGAGCTCGGGCACCCAGTAGCAGAAGTGACCCCCAGCAAGTGTCTGCCACAGGCAGGAGCTCTAGAAACACAATACAGCTTTTCTATCTAAAGGTATGGACTAGCCCAATTCAGGTGCTGATTATTCAGGTTAACTGTAGAAGAAATAGAAGTTTTGCCTATTCCCTAGTCAAGGAAAAATGTAAATGACCCTGTATGAGAGAGAACCAGGTAAAAATTACCGGAGAACCTTAATATTTAGCTAAGAAAGCAAAAAACATTTTGCAATTTGTTTAAAGTACTTTAATGAATAATCCTTACTGTTTGCTTCGGGAAAAATGTTTGAAGCCTAGTAAGCACATGTAAAAATATTTCCTCATTTGAATTTTTTGAGGGGCATTAAATCAAAAATACCTCTTGGTCAGCCTTGTGTACGGAAACTTTTTGTTGATGTAAGAAGTGCTCTATTCCTGTTCAAATAAAGTGATATTTTAAAAAAAAAAAAAAAGTACATCTTGAACTTTATAGCAAAAGATGTTGTATTAGTTAAAGTTTGGTATAACATAGCCTGCCATTATTCGAGTTTCTCCACACATCCTCTCTCAGTGTGCTTCCTACGCGACAGCTTTGCTATTCCAGTCTTGGCTTATCTTCAGTGATGACTGCCAATTGTGCCAAACTATGCAGTTCACCGACAAGGCTTCAGCAAGTGAGGTTAAAAAGTACCTATCTCCTCTCCCTGAGGAGAAGTTGGCAAAACTGGTTCCTGGGAGAAGGTGCACTTTACCATCTATTGTGGCAGCAGTTTCTCCTTTTGCCAGGGGGCAGTTGTTTATCTGCCAGAATTAAAAGGGCAGTTGAATTTTTATCTGTGGTTATTAATCAGCTTCAGTCTCTGCTAGAGTTTAGTGAAATGTTCTTGTTGAATCACTGCTATGTTGAAAAAACGATACACTGAAGACGTGGCGTGCTGGAAAAATTGCACCAAAGACTCCCACGTCAGATTTCTTCTGACAACTATAACGTAGGTTCAAATTTTCTGTAACAAGATATGGGGGATTACTTATTAAAAATAGAAAGGAATGCACAATTATGGAAATTCAGGGGGAATTTTTATATTTTATGCCATTGTTGTTTTGTTTATACAGAAAATATTTTACTTCAAAGGCTGTTGTCAGGTAGCTTAGGCCTTATATTTAGTGACATCTTGTCACTGCTTCAGTAGGAAACTTTAATTTCCTATAACTATTATGAATCCAAGAAAAACAGTTTTTCTTTGAATTTGAGCATTCCCTTTCAGCTTTTGCATTCCAAACATTTCAACTCAGGAATCAGTAAGTGAACTTTACTAGAAACAAAAGCCGAGATTGGTAAAACGGAGTGATTCATTGTAATTGGTAGAAGTTATGTGATTTGGCACCAACCGCCAGTAAAAATCCCTGATTAGTCTATTGCCTAGTACTGAAATTTAGTAGAATGCAAGGGTAGGAAACAAAAACTGTAGATGTTGAAAAATTGAACTTTTTTTCCTATGGCAGTGATGGAAGGCCTGTATGATTTCTTATTGCTTCCAAAGCTAAAATATGCAGCAGCTCGCACAAATGGCAGCTGGAAATGCCAGAACAGCTGCTTTATAGATATCTCAGTGCAAAAGATTAGGCTGGCAGTTAACAATGCTAAAGCCATACTTGCAGGTATGTGTCTGCACTGACTCAAATTTAGTTGCTTCACATCAGAGGTTAGAGGCCTGTAGGACCTATATTGGCTGGTAGCTAGCAAGGGAACTTAGTATTTCTTTTTCTCAGTATTAGCTGGACCTTGGTCTAACTTCTGGGGATCATTTTGATTCACCTTTGGGAGGGCAGAATAGTTTGAAGAAACTTTTGTGGGTTTTCTTTATAACCAATCCCTGGTCATAAATTTTCATTTTTCATTTTCAAATGAAAATGCTTGCAATGCTTGCTCACTCTGCTAGCCTCATAGCTGGTTCCTGAGCTGAATGGCCAGCAAATGATTGACCTCTAAGGCTGTTCTCTTGTGAGAATATACTCCTGGAAAGTGTGTTTAAAAGGCACTTCAGTACAGATCACCCTGCAAATGTGACATGAGTTTGTAAAGGGGACAGGAGAATGGGTAAGAAAGAATTCATAGAGAATCAGGACCAGGACTATAAAGGAATCATACATTGAGACATGCTGAGTGAAGATGGGGAGCCATATGCTAAGACGTGGCAAATGAAGGAGTGTGAAAGACAGCCATGTTCAGTAAGTAGCCAGAAGCAACTGGGGGAAGATGTGAGGCTAGGACTGACCTTCTTACGTTTTTTGCTAGCTGCTCCCTTACCACTTCTTTCCAAAATTCTATACCCAGTGTCAGCAAGGAGGCTTAAACAGGGACAATCACTTCAAAAAAGAGCACAGCAACTCAAGGTAGCTGAGAATTGCAGGGGTAGGGACTTCTGCTGCCCTTTTGCAGCAGTGAGCCTCCCTGCATATCTCAAGTAGGATACAAGAAGAAGAACATTAACAAGCAGGACATGAGGCTCACAGAGTGGTTGACTGTGTCACTGCTCCTGCACCACACTCTGGAGTGTCCTAACCATCTACGTGCTTGATGTGATCCTGTGGAGAAGAGAAGGGAGGTAAAATAAATGGAATACTCTTCAATTCTTTCCCTGGAAGCCTTTCTGCTTTGCAAAAAATAAGTTAAGGTGGCTTCGGTCAGTGAGGTGTCTGGTGATGGAGGAGTCTACAACTCTTTATGTACTTCAAATAAAACAGACATTGAATAAAATACTTGAGCAGTCCTTGGACATGGGACTGCAGTTTGAGATTTCCTCTTCCCAGGTGAGTGCTGAAAACCACAAAACTGGGGTCTTGCCCACTCCAGGCTGTGGATCGTGAGTTGCCTCTCCACCTTTGTCTTCAGTATTTTTTACTGGCTAGCCATCAGTGGCTCAAAGTGCCGATTCCTCCTGGCAAGCTGCTAGTAATTTTTGGACCCCTTTCTAAGATGTCTAATTCAGCTGCTGCAGTATTGCAGAGAGGCTTAATGCAGGCTGCTGGAGTCCCACTCAGGGGGCTCAGGTGCCTACCTCTAATCACTCCTCAAAATCTAACCCTGTGACTGTAACAGGACACTGCTGGAAACCGAATGAACTGCCTGCAACTGGGAGCAGAACGTCCCCCTGTTTCACTGGTACAACAAGGAAAATTAATATTCATTTGGTCAATAAACTCAAAATGTGATGAATTCTCAAAACAAATATACAGTACATGGTGTTAGGCCAAAGGCAGTTCTGATCCCAAGGTATTATTAAAGTTTCAACATTTTGGCCCCTACTGATTTCTTTCCTGCGATTCTTAGAATTATTACTCAGACAGTCCATGTTAACTGGCAGATGCCCAATGGCAATATATGAAGTACATATTTTACTGCAGTTTCTTAACTGGATAATTGATGCATTATAAGAGCTAGTATAAAATGAACACCAGCTTGTCCTTAACCCCTCCTTCTGGGCTTGACCCTTTAATATTGGTGCAAAAACCCAATCCTATAGCCCTTTCAGTATTCCTGATATCTCTGATAAGTGTTGTCACTATTAATTTTTTTCTTTGGAAGCTGCTAAACCTGAAGAAAATCAGAAACATTTATATAGTCTTAGTAAAGACAGGGGGTGGATTACTGGGGATGCAACTTCTGAACCAGTTGACTTCTGTGTACTGTTTCTGTTGTGTAAAGAGGAAAAAAACACCACTTGCTTCATGCTGCCCAATGGCAACAAGGAAAGCTTTTCCACTGGCATAAGTGGAGAAAGCACAGCGACCCTAAATTCTATCCCTACAAAATCAATGGCAAATCTCTCACTTACTTCACCTTATAATATGTAGTGTGATTTTTTTGATCAGTGCTTTCTTGAAAACTGCCTCTTCAAATATGTCTAAGGAACACACTTGTGATTGTTTTGAATTGCATTAAACACAGGAAGCTTTCACCATTCCTTTCCTTTGGAACATTTTCATTAGGATATCACCTGCACAAGATCCTATGCAAGTGATTCATAAGCCTTTTTGTTTGCCATCTGTATAAGGATGAATTTCAGCCCTGAGTTTTAAAAATCTTTCTTGAAGTGTAAACTAAGCCAAGTCTCAAAGCCGGATTTCCAAACTAGTCACTAGAGCTGGAAAAAAATGGGTAAAAGAGAAGAAAAATAACAAGGTCATATAACCTGTTTCCCCATTTTTGGTGAAAGGGAAAGAAATAAAGCACAATTTTCTGATCCATACTGGTGCCTTCCAGCAAAAGGCAAAGGCTCTGAACTTTCTACCCTGTACACTGTATTCAATATGTGTAATGTGTTGTGTCAGAACAGGATGGTCAACTGTAAGTACTGAAAAATAGTGAGTCAGCCTCTTTCCTCATAATCATGGGGTTTCAGTGGATAAAAAAATGTTTGCCTTTAATTTGCCTTCTCTTTTTTTGAGTTGACCTTTTGAATGTCATATTTTTTACTTAATCTCTTTAGATACAAGGACAAGACGTATTTGTTTTTAAACAAAAGCTGACATTCTCACATAATAGGATGACTTCAAGCAATGAGGTGTAAGAAAAAACAACATATATCACAAGAATTTTATCACAACAGTTGGCAATGCTTGTAAACTGTCCACAGTTCTTGCTGATTTGATCCTCTTGAATACAGCCTCTTATATTATACATACAAAGAACTGCTAATTATTTAGTTTTTCTAGCACAACCCAGTGTAAAGATCCAAGTAAACCTTATTTAATAAACCCTATCACTCCATGTGTAAAGAAGCTTTAGAATCTGGCAGATAGAAAGCCGATATTCAGAGGTGTTCCTCCTTTTTGTCCCACAGAATGATGCCTGGAATTGGATGAGAGGTAAGAATACCCATTTTCTTTTAAAAATCCTCATCTCCCTCTGAAAATCCCCATTTCCTTCCTTGTATTTGCATAATGAGCAAAACCTTTGGCAGTCTGCCAAGTTAACTACTGGCCACACAACAGTCAGGCTGAATGGGAACCCTGAGAGCAGGCTGTGTCCTCATGAGGGTGGAAAAGCCTAAATTTCCCAACAACCTCTTCTTTTAATGCAGTATATAATCCAAATAATCACTCTTTTCTCTGGAAAAATCCCCCCGCCCCACCCTACTTCCTTCAAGCTGGAGAAGATCCAACCAGACTCCATCCAACCTACTATGTGGCCCTGTGGGAAAAAAAAAGCTCCCTACTGCTAGATGATGTAGTTGGTTGGGTAATTTAAGCAGTTCTTCATGGCTGAATATTTAGGCTTCACTTCCTATTGCTGATACGTAAGTTCCCAGGCCTTGCCTGAATATTTACTTGCAAAATCTAAAGCATTTGGATGTTGTAGGTGAACATCACAGGTTTTAGAAGAAGGCAGGTTTAGGTTACCTTACACGTCAAATCTGCCCAAATTCTTTTTGAATTATGATACCCTCTTCAACTAAGCAAGGTTGTAAATTCAAACCAACATGTCATGCAAAATTCAAATGGGAATATGGGCTGGGTTTTTTTTTAAAAGCTGATAACTATAATACTATGGTGGTTATTATGTGAGTTAAATAAGCCTTGATAATCTGTTAATGATGTTCTTCTATAGTATCCTAAATCTCAGTTTGCAAAGCAAGGCCCTGCAGGTGAGGGTAGGAGTTTTGACAGGCCTGTCTGTCTCTGAACCTCAAAACCTAGTCATTCTTAGAGGTATATGCATCCTTCCTAATTTTCCACACAGCTGTCCCAGTACCTCAGAAACCATAATATATGTCTATATTCAATCTTCTCATATTCTTCCTCAGTAAACTTCTTGAATATCCCAACAGCAAATGCATATAAGTAAATTGTAAGAATAACGGAAAAGCTTTACTACTAAGGTTATGAAGCTGTCAGGGTATAGAGATTCTTACATACTAAGAGTACATGCTTCAGTAAGATGTTTGCTACTTCCTCTTAAAATACTGAGTATTATACACAAGTCTTGGGAATGAGGATATTGTCACTGGTCAATGAGCACAGCAGAAAAAACAGGAAGGCTCTTGTGTTTGTACTATACTTAGAGCCAAGAACTAGTTTCCGTACTAACGACAGGAAATGTTGAGCAATAAGAGTCTTGCTCCAAAACTGACATTGAAAAGTAGATGTTGTAATGCTCCCTTTAAATTATAGGGTGAAGAGTATAGACAAATAGCAAGTGAAATGGTGAATAGCGAGTTAGCCTTAACTGAACAAATAATTTCATTTAGGAATATAGAGAAGTAATTACATTTTTATGTTTCCAACTGAGGTCCTTCAAATACTTCTGCATTCTCTGTTCCAAAGCAATATTGCTTGCCCTTGATATCTACTAAATCTCAGTAAAGGATGGTCAGATTAAGCATGCTTATCTTTACCAAAGCACATTGTTCAAGATCCAATGGACCAGTTTTTGGCCAATGAGTCAGCACAATTAAATTGTTTATAAAGCTTAAATCACATGTTGTGCACATTTTACACAAAGTACTAGAGTTAGGATAAGGTAGCATTTTTGGCCCAGCTATATTAGGGAATATTTTAATTATGAATGAAAGGCCAGGCCTTGTCATTTCCCCCTTGAAGTGGAGAGAGGAGAGGGTGCTTCTGAATCAGAAGGGAAAGAATTCATGAAAGTCTGTAAAGAAAAAAGTCCACTGAATTATACTCATTTAACTATTTGAGCACTTAAACACATAATAGATTTGACCGTCTGATAGAATTTAGGTAGAGCTGCTGTATTCCAGAAATGAAACTTGGTTTAGTGTCTTCTTTGAGGAGAATATTCTTTTGATTAAGAACATGGATTGGCTCTAGACCACCACATACATTATTAGGAGGAGGAGAAAGGGGATTGAAAACAGTTGTAACTATTATTTAATAGCACTGCAATATTCTCTGATAACATGACATGTCAGAAACAAGACAAAAAAGAAGGAAAATGGAGAATAAGACAGACAGGAAGGAAGAAGAAACAAAGTTCAGAACAACTAGAAACTTAAAAGGGGATTGCTTTTTCTCACTCAGTGATTGGGATTGTGACAATAAAGATGGTATTCCTCTGACCAAATGTAGAAAGCTGCACTGGGTATGGTAAATTACAAATTAGTCATCCCTTCATAGTCACCAGCGAGAAAGATACACTTCAGGAAGACTATCATCCAAAAGCAGACAACTAAAATAGGTCACACAAAGCTTTTTCCAGTGTGTCTAACTTTGTATCTAACTTTTGGCTATTGAATATACCACGCTCAGACATGTAAAATTATGTGAGAGGCCTACCCCTAAAGATCAAAGTAAACAGTAACATCTGATTGTTGCCTAATGAATGTATTATCTCTCTACTTTTGTGTAAAATTCTCAGTAACAGTAGTGGGGAAAGGCAGGGTGTGAAACTTCAAATTCATATTGGACCGTATGGACTATCAACACAAAATCTATCTTACTTTTCTGAAAGAACTGTATCAGTTATCAGGAAAAAAACTTGTAGGGAAATTTAGGGGTTTAAGTAGTTTATTGATATGATTATTTCTCACTCTTGTATTATGCCCTCTCTTATTTTCATAAGAAAAAGAAAAGCCACTAAATACATTATTTACAGCTTTTCAGTGCAGCTAAATCTGTCATTCCAAGTACAATTCACTTAAATACGAAACACGTAACTCACATTTGTAATCCATTCCACAGTCAACTACCGTAAAATCTATTAAAGCAAGGTGCAAAATTTCTTACCTTGAGAAAACCTATTCTAGATTTGAGAGTCATCAAGCATGATATTTATATTGTGGTGAGGGATGGAATATTCTTTCAGCCTAGTGTGACTTTTGGTGCGGTAAGAAGAGATGGGAGTCCAGAAGCTACCAAGGAAAGAGAGAAGTCTACATCTGGCTTTAAAAATGAAGATAAGTGTTTGTTTGAAACTGGGCAAGTAACGTTCTATGGAGTCCCAGTGGCATGACAAGCAACAAAGATATATTAATCACATGAATATCTCCATATTTCTTCTGAGTGTGAGTAGTCAAGTCATCACCTTTTTTCTGCATCCTTTATCCTTCTTCTGTAAAGAAAAGTTCCTCTCTTCGGGATAAAGTGAGCAACGCTGCATGCAATGTTTAATAAGTGGGTAGATCACTGTTGTTACACCAAAGTTTCTTTCCTGAGCGGTACTAAGTAAGCTCAAGTAAGTAGCTCTATAGAGCTCATTGTTGGGACCATATAATTAGGATTATGATCCTATTTTACACTTATCACCATCAGGTTGTACCTGCCATTCCCTTGCCTGGTCATTCATTATTGTGAGATAGTTCTTGATCAGTTTATTTGACAAGTCTGAATAATTTGCATGACTTGAAAACTTTGTCACCTCACTACACTATTTCAGATCGTGTATGTATAATTCAAGCATCCAGGTCTCAGCAGTGATTCCTGGGGGATATCACAGATAACTTTTTTTCATTGTAAAACCAGACCTTTCTAATCCTACCCTTTATTTCCCATTTTTTGCTGTTGTTAATCCACAAGATGATACCATTCTGTGGCGATTTGGTTCCTTTTAACTACCTTTAGTGAAGGATCTTTTCAAAAGCTTTTTGAAATCTAAGTACCCCAATCACACCTTTCCATGTGCTGTTGACTCCTTCTAAAATCTCCATAATTTGAAAATTATTTTGTGCAACTATCAGCCAGGCCTTGTTCTCATAAGACACAAATTGAAATTTAAAGGAAAGCTATTTTTATCCTGTTGTTTTGTGGAAACAAGTCATGTATGATCACTTGGTTTGCTTTCCAAAACTTTTTTAAAAAAGGAATTTCAAACATATTAGGCAATTTTTAAACCAAATTAGAATGGTAACAGTGGGAACCTTGAAGGGAATGAAACTCTTAAGGTTACTGGTCCATAAATGAACTGGCAGAGAGCAGCAAGACTGGTTATTCTGTAACTGTGGGAAAGCCTGCAATAAGGCACAAGGGGGAGAATCTTATAACTACTGCAGACGTAGGTCCCATCCCCTTTACTAGGCACTAAAGAATACACACTTGAAAGAAACCTTGAAAATGGGGAAGCATTACTCAGGCTTTTGTTTAATAGGAAACCAAGTTTCCTTAGTGCCAGTCCTTAAGGAACTACTTGTTCCTTAGGGCAGGAAATTTGTGTATCTTACAGATGATATATGTGTCTGCACAAGAATTTAAAAAAATTCTAAACAGGAGCTCCTATTTCTCCATTCTGAATGATCCAACTGCCTCTTGGGCAGATACTTACAGGAGCTGATAACATTGTAGAGCTCATTAGAAGGAAATAAAACAGTTCTTATAATGGGTGTTACAGTCTTCATTTGGCCTTATTGCTGCAATACACTGATTTATGGGATACCAAATCTCAGATCAAAACTAGCTGGCTAGAGCTTACTTGGGTATGATGGAAACAATATTATCAGTTTGGAGGCAGCAACAAGCAGAAATGTCACAGATCAGCCACCTTATCTGGTAATATTTGCCTGCTACTTGTTACTCAGATTTAGAAATCCTACAGTCTTGCAGGGTCCTCAGATTCTTCTGTACAGCAAGATGTTTCTTGATATCTTCTTTTTGTTACCTCAAGCGTTATACTTCTTCTCTATGTTCTGCAATTAATGATATGATGGAATCATTTAGGTAAGTAAAATTCTGCAGCTGACGTTTAGGTAACTAGGTAGAACTTTTAGATTTTTAACTCATAAAAGTCTAAAAAGTTTGCAACATGAGAAAATGTGATGTTGCCTTTGTATTTAGGCAATACACGTATACCTGTGCCAGGTGGGGAACCTACAGTTAAGAAGCCCACAGACTGAGAAACAGGAGGCTAGCTGCAAAGAATCTCCACAACTGATCTTTGAAAGTCATCTTGATATTGAATATGTTGAATCTGGAGGCATGCAATAAGATTCCTGTCTTCCCAGCTGTTTGCCTAAGTGGTTTACAGATGAAGAAATCTTGTAGACAAATAAGACTGGTTTTCAGTTGGGGTGAGTTGGAATGGTGAGCCATCATTTTATACTTAAAATTTTGATAGCATTTTAAATTTTTGTTAAAAGATCCCTGCATTGTTGAACACTCTACCCTAAAGAGGTGAAATTTTCTATATAGTAGAACTACAGGATAAAGGCTAGAGAGAAAGATGATGAGTATTATGAGGTGTAAAGAATGGCTGCTGTATCAAGGGAGACTAGATTGTCTAGGGCTCCTCAGGGCTGACAAAGAAGGCTTTAATGCATGATGGAGAAGGTGATTTAAGTGGTGATTTTTCATAATTTCTGATAACATTTTCCCTGAGAACTGAGAAGCACCACTGAAATTATCACAGATAAGATTTAAAATAAAGAGGACCTCGTATAGCCAGTCTAATTTTCATTCATTATGTTCTGAAGTTTTTCAATGATTAGCTTGCTGCATAGGCATTTGAGGACATAGGGATTTCCTTTCTGACCAGATTCCTCACATTATTTACAGTGGGAAGAGTTTCTCCTCCCTGCCCCAAATGTAAATTGGGCATGCTGGCAAGCACACAAAGAAGTCTCCGTGGATGTGATGAACTTAATGTGAATTTTTACTGTTGTGACCTTTAAGAGCTAGAAGCAGTTCCTAGAAGATGGTGGATCTCTACAAGTATCCCCTTTTTACAAGTTAATAAAACTACCAGATATAGTCAAGGAAGTCAGCTGCATGTTGTTATGGTCCTGAAATTCCAACATCCTACTGCCATCACGAGTTCAGCTCTCTCTGGATATAGGCACACCATCATTTTGAAAACAGCTGGAGTGGTTTCAGATTTTTCTGCCTTTCATCTATTTTTTTACTGCACTGTGGCTGGAGCTTTCAGGCTCTGCCATGAAGTGGCAGAAGAGGAGAGACTGAACCTCTGTCTGCAGCGTAGACTCAGTCACTTGGGCACCTTAGCCCGCTCAGAGGATGTTACACCGCTCTGTATTACAAGTGGTCTGATGAGTTATGGCTTAAGCAAGCAGAAGTTCCCTGCAAAGCTCCTGGCCATTTGGAAATTGCGGGTATATGTGAAACAGAGTAGACTCTAGATTAGGTGATGTTAAAAAATAAGTCCTGTGTGAAACATGAGATTCATATCTACAACAGCTTACTATTTTCCCTTCTTTCTTCTAACACTCGATCCTTTTCCTTTCCCTCCCTCTGCTGTTTTGACAATACGCCAGCATCTGCTGCAGTTCAAGCAGCTCCTCAGAGCTACTGCTCCAATGGGTGGCAGCCCCACGGATCCAAGGAGAATTTTGATCACCGTGTGGGGTCTGTTCGTGTGGAAAGACATGCACGTGCACCCATTTCAAGTCTCACAAGACTGTGTCTTCCCATTATCTCTGTATGCTGCGAGGTTTCAGCTTGACTTTGACAGTACATTTTCTTCTGGAAACAACAAGCAAAGGCATCCCTTCTTCTGCACCTTCAGCCCTTGCCGTCAAAAAGTGTCAGCCATCCACACTCCACCTTCGAGGCTGTCCAGCTGAGATGCTGGAAAAAGGAGTGACTGCTAAGGCAAGGGCCAAATCACCTGCCTGAGCCTACTGTAATTCACCTCTTTGATGCAAGATGGTCTTCATCTCTATCTCTCAATGGACTAGAGTAGAATAAGTGCTCCCTCCTTTCAGACTAAAGCAGCTGCTATATTTTGGATTGTCACTGCTTTTCACCCAGAGGAGGATTGCTGCTCTTTCAGGAGCATACTCTTTCAGGAGCATTCTCAGAAACCAAATTACACATGCCATCCTTGCTCTACAAGTGCTGCAGAAATGACAAAGACAAGATGAAGAGCAGCAAAATGACCAAAATGAATGTGATACAGTGCACAGTAGTGGTGTACCTTGACCACATCCCTGAAATGTCAGCAGAAATCATATGGGAACCATAAATAACACACAAATAGTTAATAGAAGAGAGTTCCTTCATGTCTTCAGTAGATCTTGGCCAAACTACAGTTAGTACATTGCTGAACACGTATTCTAGTTATGTAAAACAAGAGCATCTTTCTTTGAATTTATTTTTGTCTGAAATAGAGCCTCAATCTTATATGTAGAGCAGAAGCAAATAAACACTTCAGTAAACACGCAAAATCAAGGAAACACGCAATTAATATTTTCTGAGGTCATAAACAATTAAGGAAAGCAAACAAATGTCAACAGCATAATTTTTTCCTTAAACTTCCAAGTTTGGAAACATCTCTAATCTTTTAAGTAAAAAAAAAAAGAAGAAGAAAGGAGAGAAAACAAATACAGATTTTGAGTGGAAATGCCATACAAGTGAAAGGGTCCACTAAGTACATTTTTTTGTTTTTCTTCTGTTTCCTTTTGGACATAAAATACTTATGAAATAATTATAATCCAAAGCCTGTACACTAGACATTTCAGTTTTGTGTTCTTGCTGTCATTGCCAATAGTTTGTTCTTTGAAGGTCTAACCTCAGGTGCCAGTCATAGCCTGTTAAGGCTAGGCTACATCCTCTTGATCACCTTCCAGCAATAAAATGCTGTAAAATAGTTACTGTTTTTTAAGATTCAAGTTCCATTTGGAGCTTGGAGTGAAAGGAAATTTGGAAAGAATGAAATTCAAATATTTCTGTGTTTACCCAGCTCGGCACGATCCTTGTTATTTAGCGATTTACAGTTTAAAGTTTGGATCCTGTTTTATGGTGTTTACAGAAATTAATAGCATTTGGTTTTATTTTAAACTTTTTAGTTTTCATAGATGAATGTTTATTCCTAGCTTTATCCTAAAAGAAAAGTTAAAATAAAATGGTCTTTCCACATTTTCTAGCTGTTTGAATCAGTTACCCTAGATCAGTATTTAAATTAATTTCTCAGCAATGAGTTTGACTCGCAGACAATTTCATAATAAAGTGAGGTAAACAAGTTGTTTAAAAATATATAATTTAAAAAATGTTGCACAAGAGTTACTCATTCCAAAGCATACTTTTGATAGAGAGCTAGACTTCTTTTGCACCCACACATACAGAAATATGTGTGCAAACAAGGATGGACACACGTCAGCAGTCACGCGAAGAACGGACATGTGGAATCAGAAAGATGTATCTTATTTTACTTGTTTTTAAGGTGCTTTTCCTCCAAGTTTCCCTAGCTTCCTAAGTTTTCCCTAAATTCCCTACAGTTACATTTGGTTTGTACCCTTGCAAGGAGCTAAAATCACAAGAAGTGAGAATTGTCATCTTTTCAATGTCTTTTCACAGAGTTTTCTCCCCTGTCTTATATACATTATCATCCACAGGAACTGCCTTTTCCAGAATTAAAGCTCTCTCAACTCAGACTACTAATGTGGGATGAACAACTTCCAAAACTGGCATTAAAAAAATAAGGGTGACAATAAGGGACAAGGGGGGGGAAGGGGGGAGGGAAAAAAAAAAAGAAAAAAAAAAGAAAGATATTCTATGCGTAGAAGTGAGTATCTCCAACTTTGTTGAGAATTGCCTCCTTTAAATCCATTCATACCATGTGGAGTGCATTGAATGTTAAGCTATATTAATCAAAATGTTCAATTTCTGATGTCCATGGAAGACAGTATTTGAAAACGCATAGAGTACATTGCATATTTGGATTATTTCCTAATGTCAATGTTTTCCAAAAATCTCAGTAAAGAATTGTGTGCAAAAAGAATGAGAGCTGAAAGTTCACCTCTTTCATTTGTACTTGTAGTATAACTGGAGAATACTGTGAAGGAAACATTAAAAAAAATTAATCTGTTTTTTACCACTATGATACTAATAGCCTTTAGTGAGAGCCATGCAGTTTAACACAAAAATTTAGCATGATTTCTTTGATTATGGTAGTAGGGGTAATCAGTTGTAGCTCTTTTTTTATCCTCTCTGAAAACAGCAAAAGCTCTTGCTAATTTAGAAATCATGTTGCTCTTCTATTTAACTTCCATAGCTGAGATATGGTTCAAAATAATGAGGGTGAATACATATTTAATGGCTTAAAGATAGACTAGTAAACTCAAGAGAAAAGACTGATGTCAAATATGGTCTTTTATCTAACTGGCTATTTTACTGTGTGTTAATGTTATGCAGAAGAATATGACATTTAAATCTGTTTTCTTAAATCAAAAGAAAGAAAGAAAGAAAAAAAAAGAATTAGTGTACCTTATAATAAGGTATACTCCTAGTTTAAACAAAAGTATTTTTAGCAAAAACAATAGTGGAAACTTTCAGGCAAAGTCTTTTGAATTTTCCAGCTCTTTGAACTATGGTTCACACTGGCATGAACATGTTTTTTCTGGCTTTCAGCTGAACACATGTTGAGAGCTGATGCATCTTTTTTTACATTTGTACCAGTTAATTGTTTCAGTGAATGCTGCACATATATCTACAACTCAATCAGGGAGTGAGATTCTCTGTATAACTTGACTACAATATTTCAATCTTCTGTATCAACACACATTTTGTCAACAGCACTCCATTACAGTTTCTGGCTTCTATCTTGAAGAGCCAAAAAATGAATGAAAAAAGATAAATCACCATATTTTTTTAATCATCAATTTGTTCTGTTCTTGCAAAGAGCAACCTTAAGCTCCAGTTTCTTTCCTTTCAGTCTGATAATAGCTCACAGTATTTTCCCATACTACATTCTCTGCATTGCCTTCCAATGAAATTCTTTTGTTCAAGTGCTCTGCCAGTCTGGTTACTTATATCTCAGTGACCTATTGATTTCTTATGTGCTGGTCCTGGCCATGCGGTCCTCAGATTCAGATACACAGCAGCTGTTAAGAACAGTTACTTATAGGTACAGTATGTTTCTAACAGATCATTTCGGGAGAACAGTCATGTAGTATTTAGAGTGAAAAAAAATCAGCTTGACCGTATAAAGTTTTCAGATCAGGTCCTAGGAAGAGTACATGAAAGATCAACAGGCTTTTATATCTCCTCTGCACCTTTTGAAGTCAGTAATTCAGAAAGAAGGCGGAGTAAGTGTATAAGTAGGAATCATTACCTTCCTTTCCACTCCTATTGCACTCACTACTCAGACATATTTGGTTCAAAATGCATATCCACGTTTCCTCCTTTCCATGGCATGTGAGCGCCTTTGTAGGAACTTCTCCATTTAGCTGGGCTTTTACTGGGTTTTCACATAGTTCAGACTGGTTTCCTGAGTGGGTCTTTACTGCTCCTTTGTTGCCCCAAATAAACTACTATGGTTAGCATAGTCCCCTGAAAAAGAACAAGTTCTGGAATCTCAGTACAGTGCTACTGATGTTTTGAACCCATCTGCCCAACACTGCCCATTGGTTTTGCAGAAGTAGATCGTGATGTTTCTGAAATGGTGTCAGAGTGTCTCTTTACTCACACTTCACCAGTTGGCCTTTGAATTCTAAAGAGCCCAGTTAAACTGCTATTATAAAAAGAATTAAAAAGCCAAGAAATGAACCAAAAAAACCCACCAAGAAAACAAATCAGTTGGGGTATACATTTCAGATGACATTAACTGCATTCTCTTTGGGTTGGAATTTTGTTTCGGAAATAACAGTTCAGAACATATCCATGTCTGCTCTGTGTTCTAGGAAGAGTCCTCCTGAAAAATGATAACATTTTTAGGGACATTGTATTAGAACTGACCTTTGAGCATCTGTGGTACAGAAAATGAAGGTGGGAAACATGCCCATGTGTGCATCAGTTATCTATCATATGTCTATTTTCTTCTCAGCTATTGTCCATTGTAAAGTATTTATCACCTTAGCTCTTCAGGGAGGAATCCATTCTAAAACTGTATTTGCCTTGTGGTCATCATAATAAGGCCCCGATCTTGATGGGGCTACCTATGTTTTGCTATAATGTGTTTTATATGATAAGAACAATGAGGAAGCTGATAGATGAGAAAAGGAAGGATTAATACTAAACAAAGCAATACAAAGCACGAACAGTCTGAGTCATCCTTTCAAAGGTGTGTGTGGTAGAAAAAAGCAGATTAATCCTCTGCTAGTAACATATAGTGTTTACAGTACAACAGCACTTAGGAGATACTTACGCCCATTTAATTCCCTGGGACACAATAAACACTGCTGCTGCCTCATATCTTAGGTAATTTCTGCAAAGCCATAATGAGATGTTTCATAACTGAATAGTTATTACTTAAATTAAAGAGGTAGAGTAAAGAGCTACGGATAGGTTGCATTGTACCAAAAAACCTAAACATCGTGCTTTGTGAACATCAGAACCTTTTTTTCTGTTCATCTTTGTATACTCTCATTCAGTATTCACGAAGAAATTTTGTGCAGTCTGAAGAGTCCTGGAAAAACATAAGTACTCATAAATGTGCAGGTAATTAAATAAGGCCCAGATATTCTTGACTGGTTATATGCAGTGTAAATGGTATTTCACTTTCTAAAAAAATCACTTGGTTTTCCCCCAACCTTAAGTCTGAGGACGTGCGTAAGAAGGACAATAATAGGGATTAGGGGAAAAAAAATATAAACAGCTTCCATGTAACTGTTTGTATGGGCATCTCATGAAAATTTATTTTTCATCACTGTTCCTTACCTACTGCAAGATAACTTTTATCTTGGAGACAACTTGCAAAAAGCACAAAGTTAATTCCTGTTATCTACAGCTGCAGCTCCTTGTTTCATCATCGGTTCTACAACTCTACAGAAGATCTTTGTGTGCTAGAAACTAAGGCAGGAGAGATTTTCTTTTGTTTTATCCACTGACGCGTCTCCTGATCCTACCACTGACTTCCTCAGGTTCTCACCTTGGTTAGACTACATCTAGGACTCCATCTTGTTATATAGTTTTAACCTCCTTCATAGCTTCCTAGCCATCCACTTTGCTTCACTGCTGCCTTCTTTTATATTTCTACATAAAATTATTTTCTTTTAGCTATGTGTTACTTGTTTAAATTTAAACAGAACCAACTTTTTCTATTACAACAGCCAGTAAGAGTAAGACTACCACATTTCAATATGTTTCACTGTGCTTATGCTTATTTCACCATTAGCTTTCCTTGCACGCTTATCCTGCTAAGTCCCTGTGTACTATGGACAAGATTTAAAACAAAAAGGCCTGTTAGGCCTTTACAATTAACTTATTCAATTTTCTTCAGAACATGGGTGTTGAAAGTGTTACAAACTTTCCTTTCAGTCTGATAAGCCTGATAACAGTCAGGTGGTGTTTTAAAAGAAAAGTGATAGTGTATAGGTGGCAGGTTTTTTGTTTGCTTTTTATTTTATTTTTTTTTAATTTATTTTAAAGGATAAGAATGGATCGCTTAACATCTCTGCTCTACTCAGATTGTGACTAAATCACTTTATGCAGACACATTAATTGTTGACATTTAGTTGGCGTTTTGCCTTTTTTTTACACTCAGGAATTTACTTGTTTTGAATCAGTCAAGTCTTAATTTTGAAGATATCACTCTACTGTATTGATTCACCCAAACATCTGACTCAAGTGAAAACTGAGAAGATCATAAATGCTGCATTGTAGGAAGGAAAAAAAACCTCTTGGAGCAGGGATATATTGGACCTTAATTCATTACAGTATGAACAAAACCCCAACAAAACCAACACAGGAGTATAGCTGACCACTGAGTCTGTGAATACAGATGTCCACCTCCCAAAGCTCTCTCCCTCACAAAGAAGCAGAAGGAAGGGCAACTGGCGTAGCTGCAATTATGCATCACCAAAGGGCGTTAAGAGACAATTCTCCTGACCTGAATGAAACTCTTTCCACAAACAGACTGCTTGCTCTGGCTTTGATAGCATTGGGCCATGGTCCATTGCCCATGTTGATGTAATGACTATGTCAACATGATGACATAAATGTCTCACTGAAGATGAGCTGTCTTTGAATCACTTCACCAATCCCTTATGGATGTATGTGATTTTCATCATCATTTACTCCCATCTTGTTCCATTTTTTTAAGACCACTGTGCTTAATATAGACAGAATAAACTGAACTCCTGCTTTCAGTTTTGACTACACTTACGGCATTCTGTCTACTTGCCATAAACTGAAAGATTGGTCCCATTTTTTCTTTAAAGCTCCTGTGCCTAAAGACAGCTTTCAGTATTGAAGGGTCTGCACCATCACTAATTTGGCCAGCTGAGAACAAAGTCCCTCCATTTTTCTTGTGAAGCTGAAGCTGGGAAGGTGAGGATGGTCTACAAGTGAAGGTGCATTAATCAGCATTGCAGGTAGCAGAAGCAGTAGGTTTAGTGGCAACTTTCGAGCGCCAGAGATTTCAGGCAGGTTTGGAACCGGGGCAAGGGAACTACCTGTTTCCTTTGTTCCTTAGTGTATGGCTGGAGGAGAAAGCGCCAAATCTATGTGACAGTTTATGCCATTCCCTTACATGGTTAAAAATATCCCAGGCACCAGGCCACGTTTGAAATCCATAGCCAAGTACAGTGTCAGTCAGAGCTTGACTAGATGCCAGTGAACAGCTGCATATTTTGGACTTTGGTAAAAGCTCTGAAGCCAATGCACCTATTCTGCCACAAAAAAGATCCGAAAAGGGAAAAAAATATGTCCATATGTGAGTTAAAATATTGAAATGGAACATATAATGAACTTGCGTAGGCCATTAAAATTGAGAATTTACATGATTTGTTAGCCTGAGTCAATACTTCGCTCATTAACAAATGGATTCAGAATTTAAAGTTTCAGCCCAGCCAAAACCTATTGAGGCTGATGCAAAGGCTCCATTGCACTCAGCTTTAATCAGACCCTAAGGAACAACATAATCACTGGATATGGCTATCTACAATTAAACTGAGTGATAAGTCACTTTATTAATTGTTTTCCTTGTCTTTTTTTTTCTCCTCATGCGCTGAACTACCTTATAATGTACTTACTGAAGTATATTTTATCGATATAGACTTTTAGTTGCTATTGTATATCTCATGATAGATTAAGTAATATTTAAGAACACATTCTTTTTGTTACATTATAAATTAATAATTATGAGTCACTAGAACAAGTAACAGTTCTCTGATTGGTTGATTTCAGAGACAAAATAATTCTATTCCTCAGCTGTATAAAAAGAATAATATAAACATGAAAACTATACTGGGAAGGTTAGATTCAGCTGTTCTGAGTTATCTTCTTACTATGAATATATATACCATTTTATAGACTCAAACCAAGAAAAAAATTACTGCGTCAGAGAAATTACAGTCTGGTTAAGATCTTCAGAGTTTTAAATATTAACATTTAAGAAACGTCCATGTTCTGATACTATCTTAGGATAAATGTAAATTAATCTCCACCTTTGTTCACATGTGCTTAAGAAGAGCCTTGGGTGTTTTTTTAATTTGGTGTTTCAGAGTATGTGGACTTAAATACCACAGCAGCACTTTAAAAATGTGTGAAATTAGAAAAGAGTGTAGATAGTACAAAAGAGAGCATTTAAACTTCAATACCAGAGTATTCCTGCTAAAGGTATTTGGTGTAGGAAAAATACAAAAATGAATCTTTTATAGATGGTAGAATCCACGAGAGTAAGAAACTATATAATTAAGAAATTAGGTATATGATGAAGGGTAACTCTCTACATAAAGAGACCAGAATGGGCAGAGTTAAGGACATTCTAAGCCTAATAAAATAAACGTAGGAGTCAACACAGGTAACAAGGAGGCTTTGTAAAGAGTTGAAAACAAAGATGAAAAAAATGAGTGGGATGTCATAAAAGAGTGAAACCCAATGATATAGCCTGAGGAGAAAACTGACACATTCAGAAACAGTTTATATACAAGTATTGCTGATTCAGTCTTTCCCAGGTTTCAGTCTTAAGGATATTACTAGTCATATTTTCTTCATTAACGTAAGTAATCCTATCACTGACATTGTCTTAGTTAATCCAGAAAATGGACACAAATGCATATTCCAAAAATAGCCCAGTCTAAAGGCTGGAATTATCTCCTTGCAGCTTTCTGCCTACATAATTCGTGCCAGGACCATAAGTAATTGGACGAGAAAGGCTCATGCCTCGGACTTCTGAGGTTGCCTGAGCAACATCACTGACTGTTGATATGAGGTTCTTCAAAGGGGTGATGGCCAGGAGTGGAGCAGAACAGCCATCGTGTTTAGTGACTCTCCCCAGACCGTTCTGATTTGGGCATGGCACACAGGCTTGCAAAATCACATTCTGCTGAGAATAAGACACAATCTACTATGAACTAAAAGAGCTTCTGAATTGCTGTATTTTGGCCTTTTTGTGTAAGATTTTTTATGCAGACTTAAGCCCTATTAAAATGTCTCCAGAGAGGAACAGTAGGAGATGTATCATATACATCAAAAGATTAAGAAAAGTATGTTAAAAGTGGTGGGGAGAACTTAGTGTTAAAAGTACACCAAATCACAAAAGTATAAAAGACATTTAAATCCTTTTATGTGGAAATTCTAGTTTGATACAGAAGCCAAAATCAAGTCTAGTCAATCAGTCAACCCCATTTTAGAGAGGTTTTCTTCATTTTCTTTAATCCGCAAAGAATTTAAAGCCTCAAGTTTTACCAGCATCCAAATGAGAGAGACAGATCTTGACAACGTGGAGAAATATTAGAGATGGATGAAATAGTTAAGATAACATAGGGATCAGCCCAAACCTTCACTAAAAAAGCAGATGGAAATTTTATGATAATTGAATGTGTACAGTTAATTTCATTTTTTCTTCAGTTTCATGCATATCTGCACTAATTCCTCAGTCTGGGACCAGAAGAGACAGTGCAAAAATACTATGACTAAGACAACATTAATAATATTTCCAGTGGGAATGGAAGAAGACTGCATGAGCATTTTTACAAGTAACTTTTTTTCTCATGGGATTTCCAGTACAGATATTTTTAAGCAAGGGGAGTTTCGCTAACTTGGAAATAAAATCTGAACAAACATTCAGACTTTTGGAAGGCTGAGTTTAACCTCCTCACCCTTCCTTTTTTGCTTTTGATGTCTATCTAGCACATGAATAACCAACATAAAAAAAAAGGGAGGGGGAAAGAAGAAAGAATTTCACATTCCTATATTTTGGCCAGCACATTCCTTCGGAGCATAAGTGAGGTGGTTCAAAAATGCAAAAACTTTGGAATTTATGTGATTTTGGCATGTGTAGCAATGCACTTTGGATGCATTAAAAAGAGTGGTTAAAGGGCGTGCACTTTTTTGGGGGTCAGTTTAATCTACTTAACTTGTCAAACTCCAAAATGTTTTTTCATAGATTACTCTAAATTTAAAGTCACGTAGAAGCACCTATAGACATCACATCATGTTGCTGTTCATGTGCCTGTCAGGGAGAAATGGCAATGCACATGATACAAGGCATATAATGCATGGAAGAGAAGATGGTGTTGCAGCTGAGACACAGGGTTAAGGGCCAGGAGCCTTGGGTACAATTCCCAGCTCTGCCACAGACGTCCTTGTGACCTTGAGCAAGACAGTTAACCTCTCTGAGCCTCATCTGTAAATAATGCTTCTCTTTCTCACAGGGTTGTTGTGAGGTCAAATTAATTACTAGCTGTCAGGCATTTTGCCATCCCTGTACAGAAGACACTATAAAATATAGTTTATTCGATTTGTGCCAAGATGAAGAGGGTGCAAAAAAAGGGAAAATCTGTGAAAGGGATCAACACTACCCCCTGCTGCCCCCAACAAAAAACCCCAAACCAAACAGTATGGGCCAGCTACCCTCCTACACTTTGTCCTGTTGACTCCCTGCAGCCCTTTCACATGTGCTGGGATTAATTCCTCCCACTTTCCTTCTGTGTTTCCCTTTCCCTCCCTTCCTCCTGTTGCTACCTGTACAGCTGCTGAAGTTCCAAGTGTCCCACATTTGCCAGATTAAGTTAGTTCAGCTGCAGGTCTTTTATCTGGTCATGCTCTGATTCCACTGAGTTCATTGGTAATGTTTCCATTGGAAAAGGCAAACCTGTGGCCAAAAAAATCTACATTTCTTCTCCCACTAGCATGCGTCAGCTCTTCTGGCCTATATCCATTAAGACGGCACAGCAAGTAGAAAAAAAGTCCATTTAGGGTTACTCATGATCTTTAAAACAATCCTATAAAATAATACAATCCCTAGTTAGAAGTCCACATGTAGTAGTCTGAAAATATTTTACAGTAGAGCATATATTTTTATTTTCTCTACACATGGCTGACCTTCCATGTTGAAATTTAGCAGGATTAAATTCTGTGTTCATTTCAACTTTGTGTGATATTTTTGGTTGGTTATGTACAATAAATTTAAAAAAGGAAGCATCAGGAGTCAGCCCCTGGCTGAAATTCATTGGATTTCTAATGCTTTTTCTTTTTTTCTTCTTCTTTTTCTTTTTTCTTTTTCTTTTTCTTTTTTTCTTTCTCTTTCTCTTTCCTTTTCTTTTTTTTTAGTAGAAGTGTATCTTTCAACATAGTTTCATTAAAGAGTATGTGACCAAAAGAAAATCTTTATTTGCAATGAGTATGTTTGAATAAAGAGACCTCAGTGACTTTTTCTTTATTATTGCTGCTGCTTTTATTTTTTTAGATGAAATCTTACCATTAGCAAAAGCTGAAAAAGAAACTTTATTCTCCAGAGAAATGCAGAAAGAAGTGTGGTGGTGGTAGGCCAAATGCTATCTGTTTGGAATGGGTTTGGGTGGGGTTGTGCTTATCACTGTCAGAAGCAGGTATCCAAAACTCAGCTCTTTTTAAGCAGCACAGTTGCCCTCTAAAGCTCAAGTACAATTTCCTTGGAAGCACAGGAATTACAGAGTACAAAGCCTGAGCCAATTCTTCACCTTGCAGTCTAGACACAGCTTTAGTATATTGACACAGAAATCAAATGGCATTTCACTGGAGGGGTAAAGAGAAAAGTGCAACTACTTTTGGATAAGACATCCGATGCTTAAAAAACTGAAAAAAATAGGAAAAAAACACCCTTACTTCAAAATTATTCTTCAGATAGCACTTCATACCTGATGGAAGCAAAGGTTTGGACCTCCTACAAGGAGAGGCTCACAGCTTACACCTGTAATTAGACAATGAACACTCACACCCCTTAATTCTGGTGTTTTAGAAAATGACACTGAACACTGACACTCCAGCCTGAATGTAAATCACTACAGGTAGTAGTATACAGTCCAATCATATTGGAGAGGTTGCATTGCAGGGAAATGCTATAGATAGGGAAGGTCTGATAATTTTTTAGTCCAAAAGGCAATTAGAACTTCCTGTGTCATGGTACATACAGGTAAGTATTTTCTTCATTGTTTCTCTGTTTGAATAGGAGGCAAGTAGTATCTTTTTAGAAAGATATCAATTCTAGTCATTCTCCCATAGCTGAATTACTCACACTATCTAAAATTGACACCTCATTCATTTCTTGCCTGAATGCATCTCAAAACACTGGTCTTGTTATGTCTTTTTATGGTAAAATAAAGTGTTGTTTGCGATCAGAAACCCTTACACATGTAGATACTTCCAAACCGTAACCAAGAAACTTCTCTTTCTGAATTTCTTCTTGGCTAATCCAAGGAGACTGAGCTTCTTCAGTTTATCACTACAAGGCACACTTTCCAGATCCTAGATTCATTCTCGTTGTCTTTTCAGAAATATTCCCAATTTTTTTACATGTAAAGAAAGATTTTCTTAGAGCATTCTGCAGCTATGGGGCTGTCTACTGTTCCCTCAGCTCTCAAGTGCAAAGCTAGTTTTCCAAGCACTTACATTCCTGCATAGGAGAGATACTATAAAATGCTTACCTCAGAGTGTCGTTAAGATTTGTGTGCATTGCTGCTTCTGAATGGCAGGCTTTAGTGTCTGTAATTATCCATGGAGCATATTCACTGACTGAAGTTTCATCAATGTGGATTTATTAAGTTGAAAATTACAGAGAATGAAATGAAAGAAGTACAGTAATATACTAGAGCAATATGTAACATAACATATATGCTGTGTGGTAGCTGATTATAGTCAGTAAACTGATTCTCCCATTTATTTTAGCTTCTGAACTGGTTAGCTGCTTTAAATATAGGTAGTTTATTTTGACATAAAAAGTGATGCGAAGACTCATTATTCCTTTTATGTAAATGCAGGGTGAGAGAGAACTTGAGAGGGGAACAATCATCATTTTACTCTCACGGTGACTGATTCAAAAAAGCCATCTGGCAACGTTTTCCTTAATGTTATCAACCAGGCATTTAGAGCTGGATTTTCTAAACTTGGCCTCCTGGTTATGGCCACAAAATATGCACACAAAAGCACCCCTGCATGCTAGAAGATAATTGCGCTCACAGCACACATACTTAAGTATGCAAAATGGCATAAAAATAGCACTAAATGCAGTATAAGGAAAGGGCAGAGATAGAACAGGAAAGGAATGAAAAACCGAGAGATTGGGTGGACAGTGTGCAATTCTTAATAATAATAATCTTAATTTTCTTAATAATAATTAGTTTTCAGGTTACTGTCTCATTCTGAAAGGACTGACATTGATAATTTACATATGTGCCATAATTTTCTCCATTTTTATTTACTACTATTCTAAAATTTATTTTCCTCTTCAGAATCCAAGCTAGATTTGACAGAATTTCTTATTTTCCTGATTAGATCACTCCTTACCTAATAGGTCTCATAAAAGTAACTTTATGTTCCTCCAGCTATCTAAACAACATTATATCCAACTCTTCAATATAAGCTTTCTGAGATAAGGAAGAGGCATTTCTTATCTACAGGTGCCTAGCACCAGATGTAGTTTAGTTGCTCTTCCTGACAGAGAGCATGTAACATTGAAGCCAATTAATTTTTTAAATGCATTGGAAAAGTGATGCAAAAAGGATGAGAAGAAGTGTTCAAAGTAAGGGAATTGAAGTCAAAGAAGTCAACTCTTTTTTTTTTTCTTCAGTAATAAGGTTGACGCCAATACTTGCTTTCACCATTCAGTCACAGGTCAGGACGGTAGAAGCAATTCTTGTGAGACTAATATGAGATAAGAAGCCACTCAATCTGTGTGTAGCACTTCCAGCCACAGTGCTCCGAGCTCCGGGGTGCAAACCATTTGAATCATTGCTACTCTCACTTCTGTTGTACCAGAGGACCAGAACTCTCCATGTCCAAGATGCTCTGAGTTTGTTAAAGGCAGGTATTTGCAAAAAAATCCCTTATACTCAATGTTTCCTTTTCTTTTTTTTTTTTTTAATTTTGCATGTGAAGATTTGCTTCTTCATTTCTATCCTGCCTTCTGCCCTCTCTTCCACTTTTTCAAAACAAGTGAGTTGTTGTGACAGGGCCTGCTGAAAGACATCTTTCATTGGCATCTGAACTCAGTGAAGATTAACTTTTACTGAAATGTTCTTTGGTCAAGCTCTTGCCTGCAGGGATCTTTCCAGAATACATACTGCAGTGGTATTAGGAAGACATTCTCCGTGCTGTCTTCACAGACAGGGAGAGAAAGCTGGCCATCAGATTCTGTCCTCCCTTTGCATCCTTCCCATCCGACCCCCATGCTCTTTCAGAGCTTTCCCTCAGTGACAGGGCAAGATAACCCAGCAGTTGACCTACATTTCACTGGTTCTCCCCAGGGGTGATGTTCTGTGTCCTTGGCAAAAATGGGAAGACACGGATCATGGAACATATGAGCCCTGCCAGGAATGTGCAGTCAGGAGAGTTTCCTCCAGCTAAAACACAGTAAAATTTAGCATACAACAAACTGGATACATTCATCTTCGAATACTGTTTACCAGAGAGGCTAAAATCTCCTGCACCTAATCCAGTGCATGTCCTACATTGAACCATAGGTTAAGTCTACTAATCCCTTCATTACATATTTGTATATTGAAGGCTCCAATCAGTCTTGCCTCTGTTTGTTAAAATAATAATGTGTTGGCTGCCTAATAAACTGGGGATAGCTATGTTTAGATAGCAATTTTACATAAGTAAGCATTTTTCCTTTTGTAATCCATCAAGCTCAGCGTATAACCTAATCATATTGCAGATCTTACATTGTTCATAGTCAGAATTTTCAAGCTTGCAACCGAAAAGTATGTTCTTCAAAAACAAGACATCTAAACACACTGCCTGCTTTTAAAACTGCTGAGTTATTCAATCCTAGTGCAATTTACAGGTGATTGGTATCTTTGCTTATAATATTGTTAAAAAAATAACACATCTAGGCACCTTGTTCAGTGCATCCATAACAAGTGACTACAGCCTCAAGGCTTGGAAGACTCCATTGCTACCATAGAGCAAATCCAGTCTCCAGCAACTTTGTATCTTGTCTGTATTTAACAATTAACAATCAGAGTTCATCGGTATTCTGTAAACAATATAATGGGATACCGGTTTGTACCAGCTATTAATGCTGGTCCTGCTTTCAGATACCTGCCTGTTCATGTAAAAAGGGAATCATGCCAACTAGAATTTTCCTATCTGACAGATTTCAATCCTCTCTTTTTGATGTTTCTTTTTTATTTTCTTCTGAAAACTCTTTAGAAAATGCTTGCTCTGAGGTTATTGAAAGGATGACTGTGTGCTGGAGTAACAATAGTAACAATAAAAACATACATGCACACACACACAAAATAATTGAAGGAGGAAAAAAAATAGAAAAAGCTTGAGAATGCTCCTTGAGGTTTCAAGCCCAACAACTTAATTTTTTTTGGTCTAATCTTCCATTCCTGGTATTGTATCCCCTGTATAGCATCAAATTATCAGACCTAGAAGAAAACTTGCTGCTCTTAAATGCAGGAAAATGACATTGTTTTACAGGTCCTTTATCTGAATTATGTTCATATGTTTCTGTAAATGCTGAGGTAGTAATAACTTCAACTTGGACTTGGCATGTCATCCGTCTTCCCCCCCCCCTCCCTTTTTGGAACTTGACTTCATCAAGGATGACATTTCCATGCACTAGCATATAACACAACATACAAAATCACCAGCGTAACTGAAAGGAAGAGAAAATAGAAGGATCTGCTGGTGTAAAACAGCCTTTAAAGTGAGTGTGCAAACTTAGACATCCGTAGGTTTTGGAATGGGTAACCTGTCTTGTACGCAGAAAGGGCTTGGTGTCCTCTGCCCAACGAAAAGCTCGTGCCGAGTGCTAGAGCAAGGGAAAGGAAATGCTAACCTGCTTTAACCATCAGAAAAGAGAAAAATATGGAGTTTAAGAAAACAGGAGAAAAAGTGAACATATCTGTAATATGGAAAATGAGGAAACTTTGTCAAAATGTGATTCCACTAGAATGGAAAATTGCATAAATGAATACTGTATCAACTGCACATCCTGACTAAAGACTTTGAGTGGCAAAGCTCCTTAGACATTGCAGTCATCATAAGACATAGTCTGCACCACAATACCTCAAAGGTCATCACAAAAACTATCACAGGTATGCACTGTCCTGTTGCAAGAAAATGTCAAAACGCTGAAGCTTTAGCCGCTTCTGAGGTTCTTCATAGCCAGCCGGGTGACTCCTGCCAAGAATGTAAAATCTTTCTACACACCAAGAAAACCACATCATTTCTTGATTTTACTTGAAAAAAAGAGGGCAGTGACCTAGTCTGCAGTACTTTGTGCAAAAGGAAACCCACTGATGGTTTTCCTATCATAATCTTCTTTATCAGGAGAGAGAGAAAAGCAAGATAGATAAGCAAATTCCAAATGTCACTCTAAAACCAATGTAAGGACTTCCAAAGAACACTACAGAATAGACCTTTCTGTCAGTTGTAACCCAAAAATGCCTGGCAGCTTGCTTGAGCTGACATTTGGTAAGTAAAAGTGCTAAATAAATTAAGCAATCATAACCAACAGCAAGGCAACTCTTATATAATTAATAACCATTTAACCAAGATCAGGAGAAAATCTAAAAGGAAAAGAAGTAATTATGTGCTGAATAGCTAGAAATCTTATCTTGCTTACACTGTGAGTTTTTCCATGCAGCATGTGTCTTGTATGTTGTCTCTTGTATAGTGCCAAGCAAACTGTTGGCAATTTCACAAATAACAATAATATTAAGCTGAACTATAGATTTTCATAGATAAGGTGTTTTGTTTACAGTAATAGTCTCTTTAACAGACAAAGACCAGGCTGGTAATCAATAGGAACAGAGTATTTAATCCTCACAAACCCATTTAGTCTTGATTATGAACTACACAGCAGTTTGGCTTATATGAGACAATGTGGGCAAGTGAGTAGGATCAATAGATCAGTATTAGTGGCTAGGACAGCACAATTTTTCTCAGGTTAGCAAGCAGAATAACCCTATTTTTTAGAGAAAGTACAGAGAAGAAATTATTTGTGCTTCATGCCTTCTTATGATAGGGTCATTATGTTAAATTAATCAAAAGACTCTCAGTTTAGGATATCTCTTTGCTATATTGTCTATTATTTTGATCACTAGCTTTAGTAATTACCTTTGCTACCATTAGATGCACAGTAAATTTAAACACTGTATGCATATACAAATGTAGCTGTATTTTTGGGGGGTGGGGGTGAGTCCGAGTTGTCTTATATTCCACTTAATTCTTTTTGTCTGGCAACTCAAATATAATGCAAAAATACCAAAAAGCCACCTCTGGGGTTTGGGGGTTTTGTTTTTTTCATTTTTGAAATTTCAGGGAATACTTCAGGAGTCAGCGAGTTTAACCAGTTGGTTACTGGAGGAAACCAGACTGGAGGAAGAACTCATAACAACTGCAAGTGTTACGGTGTCAGTCACCGCTAGGTACCCATTTTCACATGGGGACACAAACTAACATCATCTTCTGGAATAAAACTGCCTTTCCTCTTTGCCTATCCTCCTACCAACACCCTCAACAATGAGGAAAGGAGAAAAATAATATGACATTGTGAGACAAGGAGGCACAAAGAGCCAGGGTAAAAGGGGTCATTGACAATTGCCCCAAGGAAAAGGAAAGAATGGGGATTACCCATTAGGACAGGACCCAGGAATAGGAGGAAAATAAAATTACACAAAACCCTGACGATGGAGTGCAGGGAAGTGGAGTAAAATGGAGAAATGAGAACACATGCAAAGAACATGGATGTGTGGAATGAACTGCAAGGGAGGAATACAAAAAATTTATGGGACAGAGAAAGCCATGCTGATATGTAAAAAACAGGGCTGAAGGAACGACAGACACTCAACCAAGTCATAGTAAATGGCTTGTTAAGCCCGCCTTTGTGTCTTAGTAAGCTGTAACTCCCTTAAAAAACTTGTGAAGGGAAAAACAGAAAAATCAGCAGACCAAATAAATAGACCAAATACTTTTATAATAGGCATTTTCCCTCTACTTTCACAATAAGTTACAATAACATATTAATGGGGAGATAAAATTAAGTACAAACCTGATAAACATGCTATATATTTAAAGGAAAAAACTTTCTAGTATTTGACCATCTTATTGAAAGAAACAGAACAGGAGCTCCCTGTGCAGCTCCCTAACTTTTTCACAGTAAAAGTCTGGCTTTATCAGCCAACACCTGTCGTCTCCTATTCAGCCATGATTATCAAGCTTCGCACAGCATGTGGTATGGGTGTGAGTACCTGATCTGGCAGCATGATGAGAAGCAGCCCCCCTGCTTTTGTGCAGAATAAGGCTGTCTTCCTAGCATATAATGAGTACTGAACTCTGGATCTAGACAGCTACTCAGAGCTGCTACATGGGAGACCTGCTTTGAAAATAATATTCTGCTCAGCAGCAGGAAATTCCAAGCGGCTTAGAACCCTTATGGTACAAAGAAGATAGATACATGCATTTTCACTAGCAAGCTGTATTTCAGCCATGGATTGATTGCCTGTGTATATTCACAGGGAGGAAGGGAAAGAGGGCTATGAGATGATTTCAGATCCTATGGATCTGCCAGGGGGCTACAATCCAAACTTTGATTTGTTGGTGAAGGTTATTGGGCTGGTTTCTTTTGTTTCTTTGGGCTCTATTGTAATGTTTGCCAACTGCTCTCAATTATGTGATCCATGAAGCTTTGAGAAATAAATATAGGGAGTGGCTTAATTTAAATCCAATAAATTTAAGATTTGTTCTAACACTAGTCGTCTGCTACAGCAGGTATTTAGGTTGAAACTAGAAGTATGACGTATATGCTGAAGTTTAGATGATTACCATGGGTTTCACTACTGATGTTAGTGGAATGTTTAAAGAGGGACAGGACTGAAATATTGGAAAGGGTATATTCATGCAATGAATTACACCTGAGAGACCAGAGTATAATCTTCAGATGCTTGTATTGCTACTCAAATGCTGCCCTGCTCTGAATCTCAAAACCTAATCCCTATAGGCTTCTGCTCTGTCAGCCTCCTCGTTTCTGCTATGGGACGCACCAAAACCCACTCAGTTATTACACCAATGTATTGCTCTTCAGATTAACTATTCTCTCATTCACCTCACCTACCAGACTCACCTCAGAGCATATGTGCCCAGATCAGACTTCATAAAGAGCAGATAAAGAGTGGCTGACAGTTACTGCTTTACAAATCCAAAAATTATAGCCTTCACCTAGGATGTAGAAACTTCTTATCCCTCGTCTACATCAGACAGGGTTAGGATTTGAGCACTGGCCTCCCACATCCTAGGAGAAGGGCTGTAGGCTCTCAGCTGGCTCCAGAAACTGTTCATGGCTTGAGGACCCACAAGACAGGAGTAGGTGCCTAACTATATTTGATGGATATAAATTGCCTGCCTGACTTTTTCTCTCTCCGTCCTCTTTCATGCCTCCTTCCTCAGTGTTAGACTCTGTTAAACCTATTTTTAGGCTACTTGATGTTCCTTTCATATTGTGTAGCTGTGGTATCTCATAACTGTTGTGTCCAATATAGGAGAAATAATTCCTTGGGCTTCACTGTACTTAAATCACCATTCAAGAGTTAGCCCCAAATTAACAGAACTATTCAGAAACTGAATGGCAGTAGCAATTCCTCAATTAAGGAAATGGGCGACATACTGGTGAAGCCACATTCATACTGAATTTGGATCAATTTTGATTTCACTGTGAAATGCAGACCCAATCTCTTACCAGTGGGACAATACATGAAAAAGTTTGTGTCAAAATAAGTGGCACCAGACTGTCTCTGAGAATAAATTTAACTTAACTTTAATAACCTTAGCCTACTTCTGTCTTCGTAACAAATAAATTATTCTTTGGTTTAATCAGGTTGTCAAGAACAAATATGTGACTCAGGAGACATTGATTTTATCCCTGACTTAAGCACTGATTTACACTCTAAACTTGGTCAATTCACTTTTTCTGTTTTCTTTTTTAAAACCAAGGAAAATCTTTGAATAACTCATTCACCTTGCCTGAATTGAAAGAATCACTGAAATACAAATAAGATATTACTTGTAAATGATAACTACTTTACTACAGAAATTTCCACTTCATTTCCTTCTTCTGAAAACATTGAATTAAAGGCACTTTAAAACTATTATGCATGTCATGTCAAGTAAGAAGGTAAACTTATTAATGACAATGTTTTCCAAACAGTTTCAACAAACAGCATTGCACAGGGACACAATTATCCAAACTTTGTGTGTTGTATTTTCCAAAGAAAATTGCAGATACTTAATTTTTAATGGGTCAAAAGGCTCAAGAGCCAAAGTTAACTGAAATATATATATATATATAATTTTTTTTTCCCTCTTTCATGACATAATTCTCAACTGGAGGGAAGTTACTTTAGATCGAGCAATGTCATAAGCTGAATACCATTAAATAATAGGGTCCTGTTCCAAACAACAAAATACAGTATTTTTCAGAAACAAATACTTTAAATCTGTATCATCCCTCATTTGACTTGCACAGAAAATGGCTTCATTGATTTTGAAATCAGCAGGTTTACTGGTGTAGCAAGCTATACAGAGCCAGGCAGCACTGAAACATCATCTTACCCAATGCATGGACAAACCTGTACCTCAGGAACTGGCTTCCTAGGACTGTTTCACTACCCAGAAGTATTGTAATATAGATGAAACTGTAAGCAGAAAATGCATGTCCTCATTCGAAATGGTGCTAAACAAAGTTTTTTAGAAGAAGTACTGGTATTTTGAAGTCATGAGGGAGTTAATCCTGTCAATGTAAATATTCAGAAAACCCAAATACCGTGTAAGGAGCCTTAAATAATGCCTGAGGATTTTACGTTTCATTTGTTTGAATACTAGAGATTTGGAGGAAAATTAAGTAGAATAATGACACCCTTGAGATTACAGATGGGGATTGTTCCCCTTTGAAAAATGCATAACTGCATGGAAGTGGAATGAAAGGGTGTTAAATTGGAAAAGCTACAAAGGAGTCTTGATTTTAAGAAACAAGATTATCTGTGCTGACAGATCAGGAGCACTGTTTTCCAGCAGGTAAGTGGCAGAAGCAGCCTGCATGAAGAAGTTTGCACCCAGGCAAAATCAGTTAACCATAATTTTGAATTCAATGATATGCTCAGTTAAAAAAAAAAAAAAAAAAAAAGCTTTGGATAAAAGTATGCAAGAATCACATCCTCAGCTGCTATAAATCTCGGGAGATCTAAGAATTCCGTGAAGCTCTTCCAGCTTTCACCAGCCCAGGATGTGACCCATTATGACCAGACTAGAATCAACTGGCCATATGCTCCAGTGATTAAATTTTCAGGTAGTAAAACGACAAGAGTGATAAAATAAGAAATTCATTTTTTACCTTGTTTGCTTTCCACAGAAGGCTCTGAATGCCATATGATTTGAAGCATTATTAAAGATCTCTAATGACCTTGAATTTCTCTGAAAGAGAGATGAAAACAAAGCTGCAATATAAACTTCTCAGGTTCTGTGATGTCATGTGTATAGTAAATACACATTACATGGTGGAATTTCCATACAGTAATTTTTTAGTTGACCACTCAAGTTTTGGAGGTTTATGTCTCATAATACTGGTCATCTTCTGATTTATTTGGGGTTATACAGGAAAACAGGAATCTGGCCTAAGACACAGTCAACAGCAATCTTTCCATGGACTTAAATAATAGGCAGATCAAACCTGAAACGTGTTTTTCAGGGAACCAGATTAGGTACTGTGAGTAAGCATAGCCTTCACTGCTTGAAATAGATACAAGACTGAACCAGTTTATGCGAGTTTATCTTGTTTGTACAGTACTTTTCAGCAAATCCCCAGTAAAAATATGAAGCTACCTACACCATATTGTATTGAAATTTTCTTTGTGTTTGATTTTTCCCTCTCATCATATTATATGTTGTGTGTGAGTTTTAAGTCCCTTTTGTTTCTTCCCTATCTTCCACGCACCACTTTTCTTCCTCCTGTTCACTGCATTTCCAGAACTAGTTATTCTGGAAATAATGATCCACGTTGGTATGGTTGGAATTCAGTGACTTCCATAAGCATAGAGATAAACAAATATATTCCAGCTCACCATTTATTCTTTGGTTGGTGAAACATTACAGTGTATGTGATAAGTTATCCAGTTTATACGTGGCATAAATGCAGAAAATACCCACCCAGATACAGGAAGAAGAACAAGTGTTGGACTGAGACACCTAACCATTTCCATGAGGTATGCCCAAAGATGTTCTGCCCAAGGGGGTTGAGACTCCAAAGGCCTTGCCAGAGTGGCTGTCTTAGCCCATCAGGCTCTGAGACATGCTTCAGCACTAACTGTGATAAATTTTGAAGTTGTTTTACACGGTCTCTGTGTTACTTCTGGTTTTTTTTTTTTTCCTTGTCAAGGATAAAACAAAACTTTCAGTCTCTGACAAAAAAGGAGAAAAAAAATAAAAAGCTTGCAGCTCAGCAGTCTTCAAAAACTTTTGCTACCCTTCTAAACATTGCTGCCCAGTAAAATGGATTAGGCGGAAAGAAAGTCTATACAGCAGCAAAAGAGACAGAGGGACAGAGTAATTGATGAAAGAATGTTGATTATTTACCAATTTTCATGAAGTTCTGGGGCTTAAATAACTGCTAAGCAGTTTCAGCTCCTGAGCTCCTGAGAGCTGAGGCATTTTAACATCTTGCAAGGTTGGGTCCCTAGACTTTTATTTTAAAAATGCTTATTCACCTAATGTATTTTCCCTGACTATCTTACTGCCCTGTTTATAGACTGACATAGAAACTTTGCCTCCACTGTTCAGTGGGTCTCTAAGGAATTGTGCTTCTCTCCTGCTGCCATCAGTTTTGTCTAAACTAAAACTGTAGTATCCTTTAACACATATATGCTAAACTTTATGAAGCACCTTGAGGGAAAGAGGGTACTTAGTGGCATATGCTTTCTATTTGCTAGGGATCTCCATTTACAGTGGATTTTGAGGAGCTATTGTTATTACTGTATTACAAGCTATTTAAATACAAGACTTCAGAATGTTTTGGTTTTTTTTTAAAAAAGGCTTTGAAAAAATTCTTTTTCTCTGAGGAAATTTCTTCTACATTTTAAGCACCTCAGTTTATATCCTGAACTTTTACTTTTGACATAAAATAGCTAATTCTTCTGGTGTCACCAAGCACTGGAAATAAACTGCTTGATAAAATGTCTAAAGGCATATTGGTTCCTCTTGTCTCTGGCCCATAATAGAAAGCTACGACCACTTCTCTCAGCTTTTGGCATTTCCCATAATTTATAAACTTCAAACAGTCTTAATCCTGATGTGACTATCAAAGGAGAACTTCATTCCTGAATGTTAAGTTTTCCTTTAAAAATAATATAAATGTGCTAGGAGTTAGAAAGCTGACAATATACAAGTACAAATAGCACCTTCCTCCTTAACAATTCTTTTGCTGCATTACTTGAGGACAAATATGCTTATTTTCTTTCCACAGATATGTTTCCACATTTTAGAACAAAAAGTCAAGTGCTTAAATTCAATGCTTTTTTTTATCCCTAATCAAAAAGGATGAACTGTTCATTTGAAGGGCCAAATTCTGCCATTACTTATGTTAGAAACCATTTTGCCAGTTGCCTTCTTCAAATCAGAGGCATCTTTATTATAATAGCAATGAACTAACCAGCAGAAAAAGATATGTACCATAACTTTCCAGTTTGCAGGATAAAAATATACCAGAGATATATCTAGAAATAACACACTGTTTTAACTCATGACAGTTCAGCTTGTCAACTACAACCTAACTTCATATCAAAAAAGGAATGTGGAGAATTTGAAATATTGCATGAAGTATTTTTTCAATTATGACAAACGAAAGTAATTCTTATGCTTATCCTTACCAAATTTACATCACAACAACGAAGAAACATGTTTTAGTTCTTATGCCATTTTAAAATAAGGGACAGTTGGAGGAAAGAAGGTATTTGCTACAGAATCTACTAGTTGATACTCTCCACAAAAAACATCTGTGGCTTGAGTGCTGCAGGGATTTATTCCATGGCCTAAAACCTGGAAGGCATCTGGTACCATCTGAGATGCCCAAAGGTCTCACCCAGTCCCCAGCCACTGCTGGAGACTTCAGGTCTCCCAAGGCTTTTGTGCCAGCCCTTTTGGAGACAGCTTGGATATCTGAGGAATGCTCTAATGGCCCTAGACAATGAAGTTTCAGATCTTCAAGCTTCTGTTCCTTCAATTGTATTTTCAATGGGTACTTCAACTGGAGAAACTAGTGAGAGACATTTAACTTCTGTTGCCTTTCAGATTGCCAACCAGGTTCCTACCTCAGTAGCTCCGCTGTGGAGAAAAAGATTTGCCCGTGGTGAAAGGCACAAGTAACTGTCAGTCCATGTTGATGGAAAGATCTACCCCCGAGGTGAGCAGAAGTGGGTTGCCTTAAGCATGGTACAAACATGCTGCATTATTTCAGAGTCCCACAGGCTTGGGTAGGCATACAATCTTCCTTTCTAACCAGTGTTTAAAAGGCTCAGCTGAGAGACGGGTAAATAGCAAAAGATAGACAGGCAATAGTTTCATTTGAAATTGAAATGACACCACAGGCTTGGCTTTTGACATGGATACTGGGCCATGGCTGCAGAAGGTTTTGTTAAAGGAGCAGAAGTCCCAAGTGCAAACCTAGCCTCCCTGCTTCCCCTTCCCCTCCACAACAGGAGAGGAGTTTTAGAAAGCTATTAAGTTATACTTGGAACTAACATTACCATTTTAAGTACCGGCTTTCTTGGAAGCCTGAAAAATACTATATGTCAAGTTACGCTGTGGCAAACTGCTGCGCTTTTCAAGTGACAGCAGTACCTCCTGTCCTGCTCTCCATCAGCTTTCCATCTTGACAGTCTGCTGCTAAATTCCATACGGAATAGACATCATACAGCTAAAATTATCTTGTGGGTTCTGGATCACAGTAACGTGTTAGTGATTAAATACATTATTAGTGTGTTTAGCTGTGCAATCTTCTCTTAATTTGAGGAGCTCATACTTTGTTTGAATACCAGCCACCAGCCTAGCTCCTTTTCTGTTCCTTCCTTCACCCAACCTCCAGGTTGGCAATCACTTCAAACCGTATTTTGCTAATCTCTAATGGAGTTACATTTTTTTTTTTTTAACCGAGAATCAGTGATCTTCACTAGCAGACCTTGGTCAATAAAGTACATGTGCCTTTCTCAGTAATTCTCTTTTGGGTTAGAATATTAGTTTTGAGGGCTTGAGTGTGCCAAATGATCACTGACAATCCTCAAGCATAATGCAGCTAGGGTTGCAAACACTCAGTAAGACTTTCTTTCTCCCTGTGTCTCAACCTTATAAGAAGGAAGTGAGAGAATGTCGCTGGGTTACCACTGTTAGACCAGTGGATTATTGTGAGCTTTAGCTCCTTTCCAGCTGCTCAGGACAGAGCATCTGGTGGATAAATGTGTGCGAAGTACAACCTGGCTGATGTAACTTGTTTATTTACACTGCATTCAGTAACCCTTGAACAGAGCTGGTCACAAATTGCACAGACAAACCTTCCTCAGGAATCTCAGACCAAATTCCTGTACCACAGAGAGCAAAATGAGTTATTGAGATGAGAAAAAAAATCTGCTGATGTCTGCTGTAACTGCCTACAAGCATCCTGTGTTGCATGCCCTTGAATGATGCACGACTGTGTATGACAATACTCACCTGAGGGCTCCTTCCATAATACCAACATGGCAGATGTCAAATCACTAAGCAAGTATGTGAAAGAAAAGAAGAACCAGTAAGGTGTTTCCTTGAATTCTAATATATTATTTGTGGAAAATGGGAAGGAAGCTTGCAACAGCAAGAATTGTGAGAATAGTGAAAATAGGAAGACACTGTGTGTAAGTATCTAAAAATAATGAATTGCTCTTAAAGTGTTAGTTATTTTGAGAGGGCTGGTTCTGTAAAAATAGTTTGGTGACCACAAAATTGATTTCCTCTCCTCACTATGGATTTCCCTGATCTGAGACAGTGTCTATACACAATTTATTGTAAGGTTTCATTTATTAGTTTTATATTGAAAAATGATTAGGTATTAAATATAGGATTAGATACTGTGGATTAGAACTTGTCTCTCATCCATTTCTGTAAGTTGAACTAGTTGGTAGTAACATCCCTTGGTTATTGATTAATCCTTTACAAACTTTTTTGTAATGAGGCATTAATATAACTTCTACTGTTCTTCCCAAACCTTTGACAAGTATATTCATACAAAGCACATAGCACAAAAAACCCCAACCCACATTCAAAACGAAAACCAATTTTTCTGTCTAACTGGGACCGCTTTTGTGGCAACATTATGTCAATGACAGCATGACAAAAACTGAACATGTTTCGTGACTGCAGGGTCACTTCTGATTAAGATAGCCTGTGTGACTCAGCTGGAGGCTTGTAGCTAGGACAGCTGTTTACCAGGGAGGAAAGGGCATAAATAAAGAAGAGGTTGCAGGCAAAGGAGAGGGATTCACTACAGAATTACTGGGTCTACAGAGGAAAGATTTAAGGTATGTGAAGAATAAAGCTGGAGTGTCATCACTTCTGCTTAACCCAAGAAGGTTGTTGGTGATAAGAATGTCAAATAGTGCCTTTGTCTGTGAAGGTGTTTAGGCACTCACCTAGTGTCGTGGTTTAAGCCCAGCCAGTAACAAGGCGCCATGCAGCCACTCGTTCACACTCTCCCATGGCCGCGGTGGGAGAAGGACAAAATACAAAGAAACGCTCGTGGTTGGAGACTTGCTACCAGTCGAACCAAACCAAGGCTACTGGGAAGTAACCCCCGACCCGACAGCAGCTTCCCCCCTGCCCTCCCGCCTCAGGCCCACTCCTGGTTCTCTCTCCCTGGGGAACAAGGGACAGGGGCTGGGGTCGGTTCCTCACCCCTTGTCTCTGCCGCTCCTTCCTCCTCAGGGGGAGGAGGACTCCGCGCTCGGCCCCTGCTCCGCCGTGGGGTCCGTCCCTCCCGCGGGAGACAGCCCTTCCCCAACTTCTCCAGCGTGGGTCCTTCCCGCGGGCTGCAGTTCCTCACAGACTCCTCCAGCGCGGGTCCCTTCCACAGGCAGGGTGCGGTCCTTCCGTCACAGACTGCTCCAGCGCGGGAGCCGCCGCCATTTTGGGGGACATCCGCTCCCCCGCTCCCCTCCACGGGCTGGGGGGGACAGCCTGCCGCCTCCCCGCGGGCTGCGGGGGCATCCCCTCCTCCTTCCCTGACCTCGGGATCCGCAGAGGGGTTCCTCTCACATCCCGCTCCCCCGACTCCCTCACGGGGCGTTCGTTCCCCTTCTGAAATCTCTTCTCCCAGAGGCGCTCCCGCCGTCGCTGAGGGGCTCGGCCTGGGCCAGCGGCGGGTCCGGCTCCGAGCCAGGGGAGCTTCCAGCAGCTTCCAGCAGCAGCCAGTCTGGCCAACCCTCACCCGGTACCAAAAAAACCCCTCCATGCCACACAAACCCATGACACCTAGGTATCAGCTTCTGTTTTCCGCAGCAGCAGCCCTCTTTATAGCAAACAAATGGGCCTACTGCTCTCCCTCTGACTTTCCCTGAGAGCCTTGCAAACCTTCAAGGGCTCGTTGGGCTTTGGCTAATTCTTTTGTATTTACAGGATCTAGATGGCTCCCTGAGCCTATAATCCAGCCTAAATCTCCAACTCTTTGCCTGATACAGCCACACCTGCAAACTACCATTCTTGTAGCTGAAATAGTTCTTTGCAAATCAAAGAAAATTTGGAAGCAGAGAGTGGGGTGAAATTTTTTCTTGGTTAGCCAGGCCACTGTGAAGGGTGGAAAACACTGACTCCTCCTCTCTGCTCTTCTTTTACGTTAGCTTTCACAGAGAAAGAGAAAGCTTTCACATCAGTGCTACTGGTCAACGATGGGACTTGACATTAGAGACTGGGCAGCCTGCAACAGATGTTCATAGTATGGCCTCAAGATGCAAAAATTTGACCTCAGGGTAGGAAGAGAATCAGCACCTTTGAAAGTCTTTCAGGCACCAATGACTCCTTAGAACAAAGGACTGAAATCGGTAGTAATATTGAGCTGAATTCTTGAGAGAAGAATATCATATACCAATGAGCACAACCTTTTGGTTTAATTAAATTTTCTTCCAAGTTTTCTCATTTAGTCACTGAATCAAAAAAAAAAATTAATCCTTATTCTAGAGCAGCCTCTAATTCTCTTTTAGTTCAAATGGCAAAGGCCTTCATTTGGGGAACTAATAGATCTGACTTCTATCTTCTTTGCTGTACATTTGTGGTCGGGCCGATGGCAGAGATGTGTGCACCTAAGGACGCAGTAGAGGAAATGTGATACATATTGGTGCCAGATTTCTGGGGTGGGACACACGTGAGCCCAGGTGGTCACAACGGCACTGGTCAGAGCATAGCCTGTTCTGTCCTCGAAGAGTGCACAGGTCTTTGTGAATACACTCAGGCATGAACACTGCACACCTGCTATAGGAATAAATTCACCCAAGTGCACAGTTCTCAAACAAACACCAGAAAATTAGGGCTGTGTGTGGAAGTGAAAGCCTATTTGACACTTGGATGCAGCGGAGCAAAGGCCAGACACCTTTGATGTTTGGATGGCTGTGAAAGGAGCTGAATTAATTTGGCAAGGGTGAGATGCTTGAGTTTGTCTGGATGTCCTAAAGCATGCGTGATTCACAGAGAGAGCTGTGCCAGGCTGCTATCTATCGTTGTGGGGGCTCCTTCCTCCTGCAAACAATACTTCTGTGAGGCTACAGCTTTTGTAGTCCAATTAGCAAAATTCATGCCATGATTCACTAATTTATCATTCTCAAATAGAAATATTTCTAGGAACTTTCTGTCCTGGGGTACTAGATATCTCACTAGTGGCCTATCTGTATTCGCAGCTGAAAATAACTGTTGCGTCAAAAGCAATTGCTACATTTCTTTCTTCAGGTAGTATGCTTCTAGATGATTGTAAGCTAGTGTGCAGGCAAGGGAATGGTATCCATTTTAAAAGGCTTTTGCATGTTTAAAAACAATGACATGAAGGATTTCACAGTGTGACTCCACTGCCCAAATTATGCATGCTGAAACACTGAAATGAATGTCATTTATGTTGGCAGCACCCAAAGGAACCACCAAAAGTCACTGACATGCAAAAAATCTGAGTCATCAGAGGTTAAAAAAAAAGAATGAAAGAGGACAAACATTAACAAAAATCACCATACAGTTTTGCAAATTGGAGGGGTTTCTCCAGCAGCTCTAGTGAAATTCCATTAATAATAGCAAGAGCCACAAAACTAGCTGTTATCTGGTGTCCCAATGACTTTTGGGCATTTGTTTGAATTACTGGATGTGGTAAGAGAAATGGGGAGAAGAAATGGGGTCAGGAACTTGAGTTTCCCCATAAGCTTCTGTGTTGCTTAAGTTGTACACTATGGGCAATGTACATAGCCTGTATGCCCATACTATTCTGACTGTAATTTTGTTACTATGTCTAGCACAGTAAGATTTAATTTCAGATCATTTTTCAACTTATAAATAAATAATTCTGGACAGTGCTGCATCACAGGGAAGATATTGTAGTCTCATTATCCAGTATGAAATCTAGAAGCTGCAAATTTCTGACATTTTTGAGCAACATTGCTGGTATTGGGTATGGACAATAGAGGTGAATATGATTATGTCTAGGTTTTCACAACATCCAACTTTTTGGTGAGAGCTACTGATCCCAGAGAGATACATAAATTTCTCAAACTTTACCCAGGAATGGCTAATGAGTGCTAGTGTTGACCAAAAATTGTAAGCTACAAAAGGTATGTTAATTTAAAGCTTGTTGTCAAGGTAGATGCATGATTTTCTTGCCTGTTCCCTTTTCTGAACTATATTTCAGTTAAAAATTGAGATGGGAACAAAGTATGCAAGAAATTTCAAACATCCTTTTTTTCACTGGTAGAATTTTGGTGGCAAGATATGTTTTGTCTTAATGTTGCTATGTGTGCTTGAGTTGTACCAACTGGTGATTAAACCAGTTGGACTCTAAACTGTCTTAACATGCACTACAGTACAACAGATTTGAAAGGTGTTGAAAAAGAAAAATGATGCATCCAAGCAAACTAAGAAGTCAATAACAGAATTTAAAATAGGATTCTGTAAACCTGATCTGTACATATATATCTGCATTATTCTGTGCAACTATAGCAAGTATAGCTGCCTACCACCTTTATTTCAAATATTTTTCAATCAATTTTTGAAAGATATCTGTGTCTTCCAAAAGTGGAAACTGCAATCTGGCTATTCTGGGGAAAAAGATTAAATTTAATTCTCAAAAAAACAAGAACTAGAAACTGAAAGTTTTGATCAAATAAAGATTTTGTAAACCAATTACACTTCTATCCCCTGCTCAATTTTTCATTAAAATAATCAAACTTTTTGACCTGTAATTTTCAGCCAGCTCAGTACTCATTTTCCATTTCACCAAAAACTCCATATGGTACTTCAGGCCAGAGGAAATTAAACTTGCAGAGGGAAGTTTTTCATTGAATGCAATGCTGTAGTTGAGTACAGATAGCTGCAGATCTGTGTTAGAAAAGATTATTGACATGGAAGGGGCTGACGGGGCGAAGCAGGGCATGATGTACAAACTCTACCCCAGCGAGAGGATAGCATCAGATTTGGGCTTGATTTTGTAGATTCAATAATAAGAGTATTATTCTGTAGGGCAACTTCCAGCCTCATAGGAAAGAGGAGACTGGAATAAGATTTCCTGGCAGACCTGCATCCTAATACCTCCCTATGAAACATCTGCCAAGGTTAAGTTTGTTCTTCTCATGCTGTCGTTTGTAGTTGTGTCTAAACCAACTCCAATATTATTTATAGGAAATAATACCAAAGCAATCCTCTTTTATTCTCTTTTATAGCCATTAGTGGTGTTTATGGGAATTTCCCAACAGCCATGGCCCAAAGGCTCTAGTATACTGAGCACACAACCAGAGATTTTCACCAGAGATTTTCAGAGCTACACTTCTGTCATGCTGGAATTTCAGCTTTGCCTAGCAGAGGTATTTAAAAACTACATGTAACAAAGAATTTACTTTGCTGTTCCAAAGAAGCTTGTAACTTTTTGGTTTTGATTTGTAAACCTGGCAATAAGATTCTAGATTTTCATGACTTGTGGGAATAAAAGAAATGTATTGTCTGGGAAAAATCATGTTCATAAAATACACCTTAAAAGTTTCATTTCAGTCACAGTGGAAAGACACTAGTACGTTGTCTCCAGCTGGTTCACTCATCCAGTTTACTGTCCAATTTACAAAATATGGAAAAGTTTCCTTGGAAACAGATTTCTAGGAAGTCCTTTTTTTTCCAAATGGTAAATTGCTTTACCAGCTTTTGATCAAATTCGGAGCTGGTACAGGCAGGTGCACCTCTGCATAAAACCTTTCCTACTTAGTATGTCTCTGATATTTTTAATCCAGAACAGTATGCATACTGCCTGGAGAGAACAAGAAGAAGCTGCTGAGCAGCTGACCTCTGAAATGAAAGTTTCATGCCTTGATTTAAATGTTCTGCTATAATCTGCTAGCAAAGCAATTTTATTCTAATAATCACGTGAAGCCAAATCATGGCCTACATCATGCCATTATACAGGAATGCAGAGAGCAAAGAGAATTCTATTGTGAAACCTCCTTATTTCTCTGCAGAAGATATGAAGAGTTACATAAGGTGATGCATTCAGACTACTTCTTTCCTCACTATATCACCAGCACAGGTGGGACAGAGGAACAGGCAGTGGCTAGACCCTCTGCTTCACCACATACGTTCTTCCCAATGCAATGATCTGTTCCCATAATAATCAACCAGCAGAACATGAGGGAAGGTCATGATGCTATGCATAATCTTTTGCAGGACAAGATATGCCCAGACAATGTAGTAGTGTATGAGTTTATTGGTACTTGTCTGTATTCCTAGTGTCCAATCTCCCTGCCACATTCCTTAAGGGCATCATCTGTTTCGCAGAAAAGCTCCATCTTTCTCCAAACCTGATTAATGGGAACCTGAAGCCCAACACTAAATACAGAAATTAGAGAGACCATTTTGGGAAACAATTCCCACTCTGCTCTGTTGGCTAGAAAGAGAACCATGGAGTGAGAAGTTTAGGAAACTTCCCTCATCATCTGAGTTCAGTTACCAGCAATCCACCTTAAAGAAAAGGTGCAACCAGAACATCACAGTTCTGTCCTGTAAGTGATCTCCTTGTAGTCCCTAATCTCCAGTCAGTGACATGGACTGAGGCACACATAGCATCAGTTCAGTCAAGTAGGCATATAGTTTACTACAAGGCAAGATAATGTATGATTTAATATGTTGACTTGGTAAGTCAATTGACTGGAAAACAGAATTCTGCAGTGCATTTGAAAAAAAACAAGCAAACAAAACCACAACACAAAATCTCTATCTAGCATCAAAAAGAAATTTGTAAAAATCTTTGGTGGTTTAATTGCACCTCTACCTGTTTGCACTATGATGTCAATTATCCTGTGGATCATCTGACTTCATTTAATACTGTTATATCCCATATATCATTGTGACTGTGACCTCAGCTGTCATGACATCAGAGACCACCAGTCAGGCACTCAGAAGACCTACATCTTTGTACATGAGGTAATTCAGCATAGATTTATGCTAGATATTAATGATTTTCAAACAAAGACAGATTTATTAGCATTTCACAATCATCTTTCTTTTAAGGTTAGAAAGTGTTATGTAGAACACACAGTTTCTTTTAGTTCAGAATTATATGTGGCTTGTTATATTGTCAGTCATTGCAGTGTTGTTATAAAAACCAGCAGGAGGCCATATTTGGGTGTAACATATATTGCATTGCACACATGCAAGAAAAAAGGTTATTTAAGCTTGAAGAGCAAAGAAGGCTCAGACTTTAGAAAATTCTGGAAATAAGGTTATCTACACAGCACTTGCAAACAAATGGCAAGAAAAAATGCAAGACTCAAACACAAATTTAAATTCTAACCCAAACACAATCAATGTGTACACAACAGATCTTCTAAAAGTATGTCTGTGAGGGCACATGTCTCCTTTGTTCTTTTTCATTCAGAAGGAACATAATGCTCATCCCTCCAAATCGTAAATAACAATCATTAGTTAGTATCCACAGCTGAATTGTGTCTTTTGGAGTGCTTTATCTTAGATGACAGAACTGTATTACACAAGACTGCCTTGCACTGGAAATAGATGACACAGGGGAGTGTCGTTCTCACAGAAAATGCCATGTAGGTCACTTGCTAGTTAAAGCTGTACTGCAGAATTCTCCAAGATGGGAGATGGCTCTTTAGAAAGTGTATTGAGACATTCCTGATGACTAAAATGTGTTGTTTCAGTCACTAGGAAACACAAAGTAAATCAAACTAGGCATTCATTTGGTCTTTCCAAAGTCCATATTCTGACCTTTGATACCTTGTACAATCCCATCTCACTACTTGCCAAGGAAAAATGACAATTCTGTTCAACCATGTTCACAAAGCATTACAGTGGCTTCACAAAATTTTTCACTGCTCTTGACTGTTAATTCCATTATTTGGTGATTAATGAATAGTTTGCAGCTGCATTAGGATGAAATTGATCCTCACCTGTCTGAAAACCATGATAGAAAAGTGGTTGTGATCATCTCTCTGAGTGTTTTTATCCAATAAATAATGACTCAAGATTAATTCAAATTAATTAATTCAAAAGCTACTGTTGTAATGATTGAGAAACAGCTTAAGTGCAGCACAGAAAATTTTCTGGCTTTCTTAAATAATGAGTAGTTCCCTGACTACAGAAAGTCCAACTTTTCTTACCTACAATGTCAAATCATTCATCTAGCTTTCCTGTTATCATCTTTAATATATGCTGACTTTTTCAGCAAGTAACAGAAAGTTGGGTGAATGCCCTGATGTTCAATCTATAGCTCTATAGTATAGTGTTAGCAAAGAGTTTAGACGGGGCATTTGGATTCACTGAAATCAATATGATTTTTGTTTTCATTTTCAGAAGAGTTAGAATCTGCCCTTAAAGCACTCTAACAGTGGTGTTTGTTGCTTAGAGATTTAATCCAAAGCCTTGCTCATGATTCAGAGGAAGTGCTTTCTGTTTAAAGGACTAGCTTAAAAGAAAAAAGAGGTGGTTAAAAGTAACCTAATTTGGGGGTGTTAATTGTCAGGTTTTGGCAATATATTACGCCATTTTAAACTTCTGCAATGATAGAGGCTTTAAGTAGCTAGTAACCTAGTAAATTATTAGAGTTTTAGAGCATTAGAGTCCAAATTTTTTTTTTATAATATCAGACACCATGTTTTCCATACAATATCTTTACAAGGCAGTTAATTTTTCCAGGCAGTTTTAAGTCATTTATAGGGCTGTTGTATTTTTAAGGTGCATATATCTTGGATCATTCCAATTCCACCAGATTTTGATTTGTCGGGAGCTGTTGCAAGCACATGAATACCAATAATAAAAAGTTAAAATTGCATTTGGTTGTTAGTTATGGTTACATCTTTGCATGTAGATTTATAGGCTGGTTTTAGTCAGTGCTGTGAAAAATTCTCTATTTTATATCTCAGATAATAAATGATTCCACATTTTTTTTCAGCTGTATTTGTCTCAGTTGTTTGAAAGAAAAGAGACAAGAAAATGTTTGCTGGTATACTCCCACAGAACACTTTCCTTGAAACATATAGCTGACCAGAATTTCAGCATACTTCAAATATTTAAATATCTGCATCAAACTATTTAGTATAAAAGACATAAACACTTGCAGAAGTTATTCCACCCATGGACTAAACATGAAGTCAAAGGCTTATGCTTCCTTAGGTATACTTCCTCTCTCTTTCTCTCTCCTCCAATTGCAATTACTTCATGTTAGGTAAGGCTATCCCTGGGGCAGCCACAATGCCCCATGGAAGAATGGAGTTTGCATTTCCCTTTCCCTGTGGCTACTCCTTCGTCCCGAACCCCGTCCAGTAGGAAAGCAGCAGGATCGGCAGGTTGGATCCCCTAGTCCTTACATTTGTGAATTCTTCCATGGCTTGGATTAGACACCAACCTCTACAGCATTTTCAGGACTGGGAGCTGCAGAGCACAGGACTTGGTGATGGCAATTAGACATAATTTTGGTATCTACGGCTTCTTATGGGCCCAGTATGTAACAACAACAACAACACAACAAAACAAAACAAACCACCACCACCACCAATAATAATAACTATTATTATTAAATTTGCTGGAACAACATAGAAATGCTTTTGTAAACTTTTTCACCAATGCTTTACCTTTCCAGTTGAGCGAAAATGGATCTTGAAGGTATTTTGATAAACTGTTACTTGCATAAAAAACATACATTATGTTTTCCAGTCAAAAGTATTCTGGATCTTTAAAAGGACTATAAATGAGAGTTCCCAGTGCTAAATGGCTCACTTGAGACTTTCAGACTCCTCTGAAAATCCCCATGAGGCCAGGCAGCTGTAACTCTTGCCTATACTGCTGTGGAATAGTGCTGGTAGAGGACCAAGTAGTTTCAGAAATTAATCTGGAAGAAGAAGAGGCCTTGAAAGTTTCAGACTATAAATTCAGATAAGGATATTTATGCACTTTGTGGCTTCCTATATGTTTACATATAAACATTTATTGCTTCCTATGGCATAAAATTTTTTTTTAGCTGATGCACAAAACTAAAATGCTAACATTAGCCTTATAGTAACTTCTGTCCTGTTTTTTTTAGTTTAGCTTTGTATTTCATGATAATTTGTCCATAGGAGCAGGGGTTTCCATCATGTAATTAATACCTGAAAAGTTCTCCCAGTGCTTGACTATTAATCTGGCTTCCATTATCATATTGAATGTTTGATGATATATACAAAGAAGATATTCTAAAATAAAAGAAAAAAAAAGAGATGAGTGACAAAGTTTCTCTATAGCTGGCTGAATTCACAAGGAGTTTTGAAAGGTTACTGAAAAAGTTTGCAGGAATCTGAAGGCAGAATTTGCTTAGCAGTTATCATAATCCACAGTTTGTATGGAAGCTCAAAAGAAATGGAAAAGATAACCCGATAGTGTCACAAACAGATCATCTGGAAAAAATTATAAATCAGATGAAGTATTTTCTTCTCTTCAACTTTTAGTATAATTTAAAATTTTGAGTGAAGAATGTGGTGTGGAAGGAAAAGTGAAAACATTTAAAATAATCAAAAGAATATTTGGCAATTTCTAAGCTTTTGTTGTTAAGATGATCTTTCCCATGAAGGATTTTAACATTGTGCATATACTGACCAAATGTTCTGATGAAAATGCCCGGATCACTTCTATCCAGAATGCTCAAGAATTGTGGCTGGCTACCCAGGATTTAACTGATGGCATTTGTAAGCATCATTCTCAGAGTTACAAATAAGATGAACTGAAGTTGTCCTCTCTTCTGTGGCATCTCAGAAAGGATTTAACAGCCTCTCCAACCCCACCTTAGAGTGATCTATCTCACTTATGTGAATTTTAATCAAACAATTACAATTTCTAACACTTTCCCCTCACATGTTCCATGATACACTGTTCAGGAGGCATTGACTTGCTCTAGTCTATTACAAAGAGGTAGTCCTGTAGGAGTAAAGATGAGAAAATTTTGTGTGATGATACAAAAAACCTGAATTTTTAGCTATGATGTCTGCATACTATCATTTCTCAAATACATCAATACATGCCATTTCAAAAATATGTATTAGAAATTAAAGGACATCAAAGCATATTCAGAATTGGGTGAGTAAAAATGTAAATTCAATTACAACACATTTTGGCACTCTTCTTGCTACAGATGTCTGGTTTAAGTTAAACATTGGGCATCTTCCAATACAAATTTGTAGCAGTTGCTTTAATGGAAAATTGAATGATGCAAGTGTTCCGATGGTTACCAGATGTTTTATTGATAGCTAGGTAGGTAGGTACCGTAGGCAAATAGCAAAGAGACCACACAAATAAATTTAACAGAAAAAGCCAGACAAGCAGGGGTATTCCAGAAGTTCTTTGTTTGTAGCACATTATCTGTAATGAATAAAATACAAGTATCTGGAAAAACAGTAGACATGTGCCTGAAATTACAATACCTTTTTGCCAGTTCTTATTCAGAGAGATATTAATAAAGCAGTTTTTCTAATATAAAAATATCTAAACCATGTCAGCTAATTAGTTATAGGTAGATGTTAGAAGCATCTTTCCCCCTCCACACCAGCCTGCTCTGTTGGTGTGTGTGACCACCAGCTTCAGCCTCCTCTCGAGCATGTTTCCCTCCGTACTTTGAAGGCTGGCTATCCATGTGGATTATTTTCAGTGTCTGGGAAGGATTAGAAGATGAGGAGAAGCTCTCTTGCAGTTTTCTTCTCCCACACGAATGTAGTGGCTTAGAGTCTTGATTCAGCTAAATTCTGAAAGACCTCAGATGAATGACTATCATTTGTCTACATCTTGCAAATCCCTTTTTCTATGCCCTTCCCATTATTCATCTGTTTCTTTTTCAGTTTTTAAAATTTTCCCAGTCTTCAGAATCCTCCCCTTCATTCTATTACCAATGCTAAGCCTTTATCTTAGATGCAGTAATCAAAAATACTGACTAGGACAAGAGCCTCTGTATGATAGGTAGTATATAAACAGAATTTACTGTTACCCTGCTAAGTCATCTTTTATTGCATCTATTTCTCCTGACTTTCTATCCCTGCAGGATGCCAAAGTATCTAAAGGCAAAAGCAAAGTCTCATCTTGGGTCAGCAAGGTTTAGATCCTTTATGAATGCTGGAGGTGACGAAGCACGTGGGAACATCACTCTTGTGATACAGTAGAGTTCAGATGCAAATTCTGGCCTCCTTTTCCTAGTAGGCGGGCATCTATATAACTGTTGACACTTAATTGCCCCATCTAGACTACCAAGCATAGATACTGGCATGTTTTCTTGTATTGCAAAGAGTGCACACAGGTATCCCCACCTTTTTTTTAATTATTTCAAGAAAAGAAAGACTGTTGAGGCCTTAAGGTTAGGTTGCAACAAGCAGTTAAAAAAAAAAAAAAAAAAAAAGCATTGCGTCCTAACTAATTTAAGGATCGTTTGGCCTCAGGTTTTTCAATGGATTCACTGCAACTCACAGCACTATGACATATATATTGTACAATTCCTTATGACATATTCTCTGTAATAGAACTGCCATGTACAAGGATCACACAGAAAAAAGAAAGTTTCAACTCTAAAGAAAAATCAGAGCTTATGCTACCTTCTGCAATAGGCTCTAGTGACTTATCAGAACAAATGGAAAAATCATTCTTTCTCCAAAAGTAGGACACTTCTGGCTACTCCACTTTTACAGAAACCAAAATACAACAGGGAGGAGCATTTCTGTGGTATTTAAGTGGAAACATTGCCAGAGACTGCTTTATTGTGGTATTTTAGTTGAAGACAAGTAGGTGGTAACTGTGGTATATGTCCACAGCATAACTCAGTTATCCTTTTAAAAAAGAAATGGAAGATCTAGTTATAAGTGTGTCAAATACAATTAACAATGACAAACCAGCCTCTTTACAGGAGAGACATATATTTTCCACACACACCCTTTTTAAAATACTTTTTTGATTCTCTGCTGTAACATTTTATCATTTCCAGTGAAAAAGCCAACTGGAAAACTCCATGCGGTAGACACTGTGTTTAGTCCCATTGCCTGGGACAAGCATTCTTTAAAAGTTAATCCTTTAAAAAAGTTTGCTTTTCTTGCTAATGCTATGCATACTCATAATTTCAGAAATTTTTTTTGGAGTGTTTTTTTAAGGATTCCATAAATTTTTTTGATATTTTGTAATAAAATTTTCCCATAATTTTCAGAAAAAGCTGAATAAATGAAATTTTAATGTCAGAAATTCTCATAGCTCTCATTACTACGATAGATAACAACTCAGGTACCTAGTGAAGCTTCCTTCTAGCATGCTGAATGCTATATCTGTTCTTAATCTATCAATATCTTACTAATGCTAAAACTGCAGACATTACATGGAGGTTCAAAATCAGTTTCCTTCCACTCTTCATTCATAGCACTTTTTAAATTCTATCTATGGAGCTGTTAATTTTGCCTCTGGAATCTCCCTATAGTCTGTTGTCAAGTCCTTATACAACGTGAGTGGGAGCTTTAGTTACCCAAATGGCCAAGTTGTTATCTAGAGCGGAACATGTTGATTGCCTTGAACGCCATCACATGGCACATACAGGACAACCAGGTGATCAGGCCCAGTCAGCATGCATTCATGAAAGGCAGGTCCTGCTTGACTAACCTGATCTCCTTCTATGACCAGATGACCTGCTTAGTGGATGAGGGAACGGCTGTGGATGTTATCTACTTGGACTTTAGTAAACCCTTTGACACCGTTTCCCACAGCATTCTCCTGGAGAAACTGGCTGCTCATGGCTTGGATGGACGTACTCTTCGCTGGTAAAAAACTGGCTGGATAGCTGAGCCCAAAGAATGGTGGTGAATGGAGTTAAACCCAGTTGGTGGCCGGTCACAAGAGGTGTTCTCCAGGGCTCAGTACTGGGCCAGTTCTCTTTAATATCTTTATCAATGATCTGGACGAGGGGATTGTGTGCACCGTCAGTAAGTTTGCCGACGACACCAAGTATGGCGGGAGTGTTGATCTGCTTGAGGGTAGGAAGGCTCTACAGAGAGATCTAGACAGGCTGGATTGATGGGCCGAGGCCAAATGTATGAGGTTCAACAACGCCAAGTGCTGGGTCCTGCACTTGGGTCACAACAACCCCATGCAGCGCTACAGGCTTGGGGAAGAGTGGCTGGAAAGCTGCCCGGCAGAGAAAGACCTGGGGGTGTTGGTCGACAGCTGGCTGAATACGAGCCAGCAGTGTGCCCAGGTGGCCAAGAAGCCCAACAGCATCCTGGCCTGTATCAGAAATAGTGTGGCCAGCAGGAGCAGGGAACTCTATTCTGCACTGGTGAGGCTGCACCTCGAATACTGTGTTCAGTTTTGTGTCCCTCACTACAGGAAAGACACCGAGGTGCTGGAGCGTGTCCAGAGAAGGGCAACCAAGCTGGTGAAGGGTATAGAGCATAAGAGTTATGAGGAGTGGCTGAGAGAACTGGGGTTGTTTAGTCTGGAGAAGAGGAGGCTGAGGGGAGACCTTATCGCTCTCTACAACTACCTGAAAGGAGGTTATAGCAAGGTGGGAGTCGGTCTCTTCTATCAAGTAACTAGTGATAGGACAAGAGGAAATAGCCTCAAGTTGTGCCAGGGGAGGTTTAGATTGGATATTAGGAAAAATTTCTGCACCAAAAGGCATTTCAAGCATTGGAACAGGCTGCCCAGGGAAGTGGTTGAGTCACCATCCCTGGAGGTATTTAAAAGATGTGTAGACGTGGCACTTAGAGACACAGTTTAGTGGTGGCCTTTCAGTGTTGGGTTTGTGGTTGGACTCAATGATCTTAATGGTCTTTTCCAACCTAAATGATTCTGTGATTCTGTGATTCTATATCAGGGAGAAAACATCTGTCCTGATTTTGGAATAGCAACTAGCAATGTTACCTATATCCTGTTTCCAGGTAAGGCAGAGTAATAAACCACAGAAGAGCCTTGCTTGTCAAAGTTTGACCACTGATATCTCAGACATACTAAGCATATTTTTCTTCAGTGGTAATTTCTAGGTGCTATGCCTAGATCTGAAGACCACATTTAAGCCTTGGGAACTCTGACTTCTTTTTCAAACAAGATGTATGCATTTTCAGACTCTAAATACTTAGAAAAAAGATTCTTTTAAAGGGTATTTTTCAAGCTCTAAGGAAGACTACTCCTGTATTAATAATAGATGTCTTGGCAGTTGGCATCTTGTTTGCAAAATAAACTGTAACATCTTTTAAGGTAAAGTTTAAGTTTTCTAATTGCTAAATCTACAATTTGTGCAATTTTTACATGGTAAAAAGGAACATTAGAGACTACTGCTTTATTGTAATCCCTTTATGGATGTTCCAGTTATTATCCCTCAAACTAAGTATTAGAAGAGGACAAACTTGATACAGTATTTAATTTATTTCATAATGATTTCAAACACAAGTTATAATGTGCATTAATATGCATTTAATATGCATATTAATGTTAGCTAGTACAATTTTAACTAGCTAATAGACCAGAATTAATAATACTTTATTCCCAACTATTCCTAGAAGGGTAAGTGCTCTAATTCTGAATAAGTGACTTTTTTGAGTATGCAAATTGTAAAATTTATGAATATGGTTACATCAGCATCTTTGCCATTTATATTTCCTTACCTCTATTAGGATTTGCATTATGTAATATTCTTTCTCAACACTTAAATTTTCATATTATTTTATTTCCAAACTTAAGCACCTAAATCTTTAGAGTCAAAACTATAACGAAGAAGTTAAACAAAGGAGAAAAAAATTTGATCTAGCTCTCAGGCCAAAAAATGCTATCAATAGCAAACCAACTTTTAAAATATGGGGAAAATATTAAAGTATGAAACACTTAAGCATTTAAAAGTCCTCTTCCGGTAAATACTTTAAACTCTCTTGTGAGACAATGATGATCAGTTCCAAGATGATATTTAATCGGGAAGGATAGATTTCTGGTTAGGATATTGAAACAGGGCAAAGATAATGTGATCTTGTGGCTGAATTCAGCAAAGAATGTAAGTGTCTGACTTCCAGAGCACTTACAACTGCCCAGCTGCTACTTCATCCCAAAGGTATGTACATTTGCTATGTACCACCTTGTTGGATTTAAAGTTTCTGAAGTTTTTTGCTTCTGGGCATACTAGGAACTCTTGCAGGCTGAGTAACTCAGCATAAATATCTCCTGTTTGCAACCAGCCCACTGAGGGACTTCTCTGTCCTCTTGGAGCCTCCAAGAACATAACAACTGCTTTCTTTTAGAAGAATTATCTTATATTACAACAAAATATTCCTTGGAACACTCATTCAGAAATAGTTCAGTGCCTTCCTCTGCTTGCAAAAGGAACAGGAATATCAAAGCCGTATCTCAAGTCAGCACCAGGGCAGACATGACTCCTGCTGATGCTACACAAGCATTCAGGAACGAAAGGAACCTCAGGTGAAGGATGGCATTGGGACTGGCTTCCCATTTGCTGAGTAAATGCTCTAATCAAGAGGTGTTTAATAATGAGATGGACAAGCAACCCTTCATTAGGCTGAAGATAAAACACTCTGCTATTGAATCTGTTTAGTTCTCCATAAAAAAATTGAATATTGAATTTGAAAGAAGTAAGAGGATGAACCAGGCTGCAACTTTGTGGCGAGTAATTTAGTGATGAGGACAGTCATATATGAAGGACAACTGTGGGGTCCAATAATTTTTTGGCTCAGCATCTGTCTTGTCTGTAGGTCGAGCATTTATGATACAGGGGCCTCTAGGTGCTGTTAGTTCAATTAACAATTTTGCCTCCTGCTTACTTGTTTTATACTTTTTACAGTCCTGGAACTTTCTGCTGCATTTTACTGTAGTTACTGGATCAGTTAGTGCAGTATGACGTACGACAGACAGTCTGCGGAGGGCCAGCAAGTCTGTATGGCACGTAACTAATTCTAGTTCTGTCCTTGGTGATAGCTGAGAAGGAGTAAGCTTGCAGTTCACCATCTTAAAGATAAAAGCTTCCAGCTACTTCTGCACCTCCTGGAAGCAACAGAATTGCTAGTTTGCAGAAACTTTTGGATGGATCACCAAAACCAAAGAAGGGCTTATCTCAGCTCAGGCAATGTAGAAACTTTAGAGATTAAATCAGTCTTTCCTCTCAAGGTTGATAAAAGCTTGAGGCTTAAACAAAGGGAATTTTTGTAGGAGGTGAGTAAGGTCCTAATGTAACATTTGAACTTCATCAGAAACCTGGGGTTCACAAGATTCCAAAACTCAGGCAGAAACTGTGAAGGTTGATCATACATGAATCAAAATCAGAAATCAAATGAATAGCCACCCCAATAACAAAAAAGAAAAAAAAGGAACCAATGAGAGTTTTAATCTGTTTCGGAGGAAGATTTTGCAGAAATTGAGGAAGAAACATAGATATTGAGTTAATGAATAGCTTTTATAAGTTAATTAATGCCAGATGTTTTTAATAATGTATCATCTCTCTTCCCCTTTTTCTAAAGTAAAAATAAAGAGATCCCCCAGGCACACTCCCAAGAAATAAATACAAAGTCCTATCCTGAATATTATGACATTAAACACTCAAAGATCTGGAAATTCTGAAGCAAGATGGTGTCTTGGCCACTTTACTCATTGTCAGTACAGAGTATCAAAGAAGTAAGATAGCTATGGGAAGTCCTTGATCCATTTTTTCTTCATCAGGAAGAAGTAATTGCCAAATGCTTAATAACTACTCAAAAGTAAGGTCTAGGAATGCCTTCTGAAAAAAAAATAACTTCCTTAAAACTGAGCAACCCATGCTTCAGAGGATGTATGAATCAGGAAATTGTTTCTTTGTTTTGTATAGCAGGTTCACAGCCTATTCTTTTACCTTTCCATTTTGTTAAATATAAATTTTCACACACTGTTTCCCATGGAGAATAAACGTTATGTAATATGACTAAGTTAATGCTAGTGAAGAAAAATTAATTCTTAGAATTTGCCCACTTCTGGAGTACTCAGTATCAGAACTCACTATTGCAAAAATGCTACATTCTATGTAGTTCTTATTAAATAAGCTAATCCACAAACTGGACAGGTATTGTCTACTACTCTATTCTCAGGACAAAATCTGATGCTGCAGACAGTTTAGGTAAAGCTGAGGGAAGGTACTCATACACATGTGTGATGATAGGCATTGTAAGAAAAAAGCACACTATAACTAATTACAGTACCCACCCCCTAGGTGCTTTAAGTTTCTAAACCCGAACCTACTGCAAAAAATAGCTAAACTAATCATATTAGGCAAAGGTTTAAGGAACTGTTTGTTTGTTTGTTTTTCTAACTATTCCAATCTTGGAGAGTAGACACAAAATCATTGCAGTACTTAAGACTTATCCTTTCTGTAGTATAAGTATTCCATATGTTAGCTTTGACAAAAATCATGACTGCATACATGATATTGCAGTGAAATATTATCTTTTTTTTTCAAGTCCTAGCTGACTTTGTACTTTCTATTTTGCTTGATTGTGCAAAACTCATGAGTAATAATAAATACAAAGTGAATCAAAATACAGAATGATTCTGCAATGGAATACTTGTTATCGAAGCCTACATTGTGAAACCTTAGGAAAATTTAAAAAAGAAACAACGACCAATGTATTGAAAGATCCATTGGATTAAAAAAAAAAAAAAAAAGAAAAAAAGAATATATTCCAGAACATTTCCATAGAGAAAAGAAAAACAACAAATTTCCTAGAAAATTTACATTTGGCAGCCGGATTTATTATGTGCACATGTTACTCACTCAGCAAGAGGACTTTTTTGAACTAAGTGTACTCAGAAAGGGTATCCTGTAGAGCAATTCATACTGTGAATAGTGTCAAGAAATATAGGGCAAGAAATAAATCTGGGTCATCAACAGAGGCTAGTATGTGTTGTTTTGGTACATCTGCTTCATCTCTTAGCTTGTCATACATTTAAAACATAAGACAGATTGCTATAAGGGTCAGATTTTGTTTGCATATAAATGAGAATAGAATCAGACAAAAGTAGGAATGAGGCTTGTGCTAAAAGACCTCTGTTCCTTTTTGTGTGAGAGGAAAACTGCTAGTTTTCAAAACTAAACTTAGAACATGAAGTCCCTTCTGAAGACTGCAACAAAGTCTTACAGTTGTCCACTTGTTCATAGTGGAGAAGATGCTCATGCATTGTCGCCAAGGAAGAAAGTGGTCAGGGATGGATCTGTGTGAAGCTATATATGGGGATGGACCACTCGGTGGATAAGGAATTGGCTGGATGGCTGCACTCAAAGAGTTGTGGTCAACAGCTCGATGCGTGAGTGTAGACCAGTGACAAGTGGTGTTCCTCAGGGGTTGGTACTGGGACCGGTGCTGTTTAACATCTTTGTTGGCGACATGGACAGTGAAACTGAGTGCACCCTCAGTGAGTTTGCTGATGACACCAAGCTGTGTGGTGCAGCTGACACGCTGGAGGGAAGAGATGCTATCCAGAGGGACCTTGACAGGCTTGAGAGGTGGGCCGATGCAAACCTCGTGAAGTTCAATGAGGCCAAGTGCAAGGTCCTGCGCATGGGTTGGGGCAATCCCAAGCACAAATACAGGCTGGGTGATAAGTGTATTGACAGCAGCCCTGCAGAGAAGGACTCAGGGGTATTAGTGGATGAAAAACTGAATATGAGCCAGCAATGTGTGCTTGCAGCCCAGAAAGCAAATCACATCCTGGGCTGCATCAAAAGAAGTGTGGCCAGCAGATCGAGGGAGGTGATTCTGCCCATCCGCTCTTGTGAGACGCCACGTGCAGTACTGTGTCCAGCTCTGGGGCCCCCACCATAAGAAAGACATGGAGCTGTTGGAGTGAGCCCAGAGGAGGGCCATGAAGATGACCAGAGGGCTGGAACACCTCTCCTGTGAAGACAGGCTGAGAGAGTTGGGGTTGTTCAGCCTGGAGAAGAGAAGGCTCCAGAGAGACCGTATAGTAGCCTTCCAGTACTTAAAGGGGGCTTGCAGGAAAGATGGTGAGAGACTCTTTAACAGGAGTAAGGGAATAGGATGGGGGGTAACAGTTTTAACTGAAAGGGCTTAGATTTAGATTAGATGTAAGGAAGAAATTCTTCACTGTGAGAGTGGTGAGACACTGGAACAGGTTGCCCAGAGAGGTTGTGGCTGCCCCATCCCTGGCAGTGTTCAAGGCCAGGCTGGATGGGGCTTGGAGCAACCTGGTCTAGTGGAAGGTGTCCCTGCCCATGGCAGGGGGGTTGGACTGGATGATCTTTAAGATCCCTTCCAACCCAAACCATTCTATGGTTCTATGATTCTATGTACTGGGAAGTCTCCAGTAAGCACAAGTAAGGGATAACTGAAACTTACCTTCATGGTCTGGGCTAGAGGACAGGAACAAAAAAGAGACGTGGGAGACTTTTTCCAACTAGGCAGGGTCCAGCTGAAGATAATTGTCCCAAGTGTTTGTTTCTTTTTCTCCTCACATCCAATTTTTTGGTGCAGGAGCTCCCTTTGATTTTACTCCACAGCATTTCCTGTATTCTTAGCCCACACCATCATGATTCACGCAGATAGAGCCTGTTTATTAAGCAAAGAGAGAGAGAACTGCACACTCAAAGTAATTTTCTTCTTCATTTTCTAAAAGAAGCTATGCAAATAAGATAAACACTGATATCTTTAACTCTGGATCCCAGCAAGTTTGCTGCTCTCTAGCTGGCTTGAGCAAAATTATTTTATAGCAAGATTGCCTTACAGATAACCAAGATGCTTCTGGGCTGTATGTGGGAGTTGATCATTGCCACATGTGAACAGCCTAGAGAAATAAAGAGCCAACTCAGTATTAGTAAAACAGACCTTGAAAGAGCACTGTATTTATTTGTTACCAGCCTATAAAAATCTTTCTCATCGTGACCACCAGACACAAGCACAGAAGCCCAAAGGGACATGTTATTCCATTGACATAATAATAAAAATACAATGTCCATTAATCATAACTGATTCACTGCCTCTGTTAGCAAAATCATCCATTTTGCAGAAGCCTGTGTACATTTTGCAGGGATTCTGAAGGCTCCATCATGCCAGTGAACTCCCAGAAGTGGCAACTTCTAGGTCTTTACAACAAAGCTATGTTCTTCTCTGTCAAAAGACAAAGTGATTGAGAGGGATGATAGAATTAAAGGGAAAAAAAAAAAATCACCTCTGGAAAATGCTGAAAGTGGCCCCTGGGATAAATAGAACATGTTCAGGGCATATTTTTTGACAGTTCTAGGAGAAAACGTACCACATATCCAGCTGCAGCTAATCTCTCAAATTCAGGTCTTTGCACGTACTGTAACCATACTGAAGGTTCCAGTGGAGGAGGTCCCCAACCAAAGGAGCTCTTAGATAGCTCTAAATGGCCGGGCAATAATCTTTATGATGCTACACTCATTGCATGAACATCTTACTATTCTTTAATGGCTCTTTCTTCGAAGTTCATATTACATTTTACAATAAAGTAAGAAATGATTGTTCTTTGGTTCTCTAGCAACACGCTCTTTCATGCTCAGGTATAACATTTTGATTTACTACTCACGCTGTGATGAAAATAACCAATGTAAACTAGTCCATTTGTCACAGTCATATGCACAATACTCTGGAGTTTTGTCACAAAAAGGTATTTTGCCCAAGATGTGGGGCTACTTTGTGTATTTCTCAAAATTGTGTGTTGCAATTTTGCAGTAACCAGAAGTTTCCAGCTTACAGCTTTATATCATGCAATACAGATATATGGTTAGAAGTCACAAAAGCAGACATGTTACACTTCAGCAATGTAACATTTATGATATTGGCAGGTCAGCACTGGGTATCCGTCCAGATACTTATGATGAACTGCAAATCATAAACTTCTGGCCCTGAACACTGGAATACTCTAACTGAATTTTTTCTGATGTTGCTGTTTCCTCACTGAAAGGAAGGACAACAAGGTCGCATAAAATAAGCAGCATAACAGTGCTTGATATATTGTTAAGCAGTCCTTATTGACTCAAGTTCAGCAATACTTATTTTTAAGCACTGAATAATCCCTAAATACATACTCTGCTGGGACTAAGAATTACTAAATGTTATCCAAGTGCTCGGTACTTTACTGAATTACAGCTCAGTTTTCATTCCAGGGACTGATACAAACTGAAGGTACTAATGGAAGGAGACATTCCTTTGTGAGACTCTGCAGCAGTATCTCTGGCCAATATAAAGCAACAATTGCAACAAATTCTTATGTCAGTCTTCTACTCTTAGACCAGACAGTGGAGCACAGAAGACACATCTTCTGGCTTCAGAAAGATGTATTTGAAATGGCTGAGAAAAAAATATTTTTTGCTGCAAAACCCTTGAGTTAAAACGTGTTTCTCTTAAAATATCATAAGCTGACTCAAGAACTTCTATTAAACAGTTTTCTAGTGTACAAATTTCCTGGTTAATAAAAAAATTAATCTCATTTTGAAGGTTATTTCCTAATCTACAGCTAAAAGCACACAGATGTGTATTAACTTTCTTTACTGATCCTTATGATGAACTCAATTTACTGGAGGGGGAGGGTTGGAGTTTGCATTTGTAAGTGTTCACAATTGTGAAATGCAATATTGCTTACCTCTTTGTGCATAACAGGGTTGTGTCTTAGTTGCTAAAAGTCTATTTATCTCCCCTGAGGTTGTAGTTCTGGATAAGCAATCATGGCTTTATAGAGAAGGCTAGAAATCTACTTCTAAACCTTGTCCAGAGAAAACTGTTTTTTCCAGCTGGAAACCAAGAAGCATCACTACTGCTCTTCAAGTAAAGATTTGAATAGAGAGGAGGAGGAACCACAACCCCAGCAGAGCTGTGGCACTTGGAACCACCTGAGAAGGTGGCCCCAGACTTAGGAATTCTCCCATGCAGAGAGAGAATAATTTTTTCAAAAGCCAAGATTGAAAGCCAAACACTGTAAGCAAATCTGGACAATGGTTATATATACACAGTAATAATCAGACCAGTGTTTTGGACCTAATCCACATATTGTGAAATGTAGATAAAAGCCCTGAGCACAACTAGGCAAAGTTGCGGAATTTTCTGCTCCGATGAGGTCTCCTTTACTAGAACCTGTAAGACTTTGTTGAGCCTTGCAGATCTTTGGCTTATCACTGTTGGCAGTAATGTCTTTGTGAATCACTTCATCTAGCAAATCATCACTGTGTCCTCTACAGATATTTTTCATATAAGACTAATTAATTTCTTCTAGGGGACTAATGCCAACAAAGATATTATGCAGGAATACATTGTTTCTTAATACCAAGAAAATCCTTTCTGAACCTAATAACATATTCAACGTCCCAACTCCTTGCCCAGGGATAGCATGTGATTTAGACATATACTATATAAAGAAAACATTTTGCTTGCATGTTCTATAATTTGCATTATGGAGAAACAAGAAGCTAGATCATCCTGAAGTTTCATTTTTATTTAAAAGCAAAGCAACACTCCTCCCTCAGCTTTTACATCTCTGCATTTAAATCAAAGCTTTAAATTGAGATACTAACTAGAAACTGGTCATGTGGCTCTGTTCATACCTGTGCACATTTTTTTTTTCATGACTCTAATAGTGCTACATTAAATAATAAGCATGTTGGTATCTTCATTTGTAAGAAAAAAGTGGCTTTGTAGGGTTTTTTTAAAATTCATTTTTATATTCTTCCATGAGAAAATTTAAGAATATGGCCTATTAGAGGATATATCCCATTATGACAGTTATCTAGTGTCTGATTTAAAGAAGCTTCTCTAAGCTGTTGTCCATCCAGTCATTTTTACAGGCAAACATGTGGTGTTGATAGGACACAAATTCACACTGCTTACTTGAAAAAGTTTTTGACATCATGAGGCACTCAGTTGTTGTAATAAGATTACTCTGCAAGAAAGTTATCTCAACAGAATAGGTATCCAAGTAATACATTACATTAGCTGTTCAACACTGAATGTCCTGGATTAGAATTAATGAATGCTTTTTTTTATTATTGCCACATGAACCATAATTAGAGGTTACCTCACCAGTCAGTCAACATGGAAGTGAAATAAAGCAGGTTGTTAGCAATGTAGATCATGTAGCACCCAAGGAATCAGTATGTCTCCAATTTTTTAAAATATTTTTTAGAAAGCATCCTTTCCCTGCCCACTGCTTTATGAAGTCTGAGACCAGATCACTTTTAAGTGGTGGCAGTGTTTACCATGCTTTTGCATAACTTCTGCTCTAGATATCACTGTCGATATGTTCCTCATATCATCTGAGATGGCTAAATAAATTCCTATCTTGTGAAATTACACCAAAGATCACAGTAATGTTCTCTTTTATATTGCAGAGAGTATAGTGCAATGATAGACTGACATGCTTGTCAGAAATTATCATCATGATCTAAGAGAGGGAAAGCAAGTAGGGAGATTGCAATGGTAAACTTTAATTGTAACACATATGGATACTCTGACACCATGTTGAGAAGCACAGGATGGATGACAGGATGCACAGGTAACATTAAAGGCAACTGAAAATTGTCTATAGTGTTTGTCAGCAATGTAGCCCTATCCTCTGGGATTTTCCTTTCCCAGCCAGTGATTTTCCTAGATATTATATAAGCAAATAAACATCTATTCTTTTTTTTATTTCCCTTCAGCAAAGCAGTAGTGATTCAGATATTCCAAAAACTAGGAATCACCCTGAGCAGGGTGATTACTTCTTTCTGTCAATACCTCTTGATCTTAGAAGGCAAAATCTTTATTAATGTAAGGAGCAGGTGTCGGGCTTTGACTGTAAAGGGTGGAACTCTTCCTGCTTAACCTGATGGGATTTGTAGCAGATGCAATTATTTTGAAGAGCAGACACCCAATAATAAAGCTTGAATGCTATTTGCACTCATATATAGTTATACAGGTGTGATATCAGTACATCATTCAAGTACTGATTAAATCAACTGTTGAATTTACAAAAAAATCCCCCAAAACCAGTGACAAAATTATTGTATGATCCTTTATCAGTCAATAACAAATGGACACAAACTCTCCTGGTTTTGCTGCACAATATCTTGTATTGGAAATGCTAAATGACAATAAGTTTAAAAAAATATATTGTTTACTAATTAAATGCCAAATGTATCCTAATAAATCTGTACAGAATAGTGGCAGGGTCCAATTTGATCTAGCTAAGAAAAAACCCACCCCAAATCTTCATTTTCGAAACTTTATTTTCTCCTTCTACTGTATTTTTTGTAAATAAAGCTCCTTCAGACCACGTACAAATAGCTATCCAGGAAAAAATGCTTTTAAGAAATTATTGTAGGGAAAATTTAGCTTGATATGATGTTTGATATTAACTCCAGAATACAGTGACAGCTTGGAGATCTTTTTGTCAGGGAACCTGAATTATAGTCACAAAACAAGAAGTGAAGTTGGAGAGCATTTCAGGCGCTGCATGTAAAATATTTGTAATTACAATGACCCTACAGTGGTCAGCCCCCTAAAACAGCACAGCACAGCACAGACTCTGAAGTCATTACCTTATGGATGTCTAGCAGCATACAGTTTATTTCAACACCGGTGAATCTTGCTGGAAAAAGTTTTAGTTAAAGTGCTATTTAAGAATTCTGTATTGTAAAATTAATTGTTCTTAAAGCAATATGTGTACAATTCAATAACTGTATATAGCATCCTGAGGGTTATGTATTATGATGCGGATTTGAAGGTATTTTCCTTTGGGATAATAATCTGAGTTGTCAGGAGGGCTTGTTTTTTCTTCTTTTATACTGGGAGGAAAGACAGAATGTATAATAGGGGATGCCGAAGGTGAAAGGATTGAAGAACACTATAATACAAAATTAAATTTATTTATTTATTTGAGAAAAAGAAAGGCTACTCCTTTGTCAAAGCTATGTTTAGAAGTGTGACTTCTTACAAATACTGCACACACTTTTTATCAGTTAGGCACTGTTGACAGAAACTTATTTTTGCTCTGTTTCCTAATCTGAGAAATGGCAATACAAATGCTTATGGAAGAGATAAGAAAAACTATTAAAGCACCAATAAAGAATTTAAATTCTCTGGCTGCATATATGGTGTAGATGTGCTCTCAATTTTATCTGTGAAGTCTGCAACATCTGGGCAGAGGACTGAAGAATAAATAAGGCAAAAGTGAACTGAGCAACCCAGGTGGGAGCAAGGTCAGGCAGTCGTTTTATCTGAGTTGGTGTGTTATAAGAAGACAAAGGAGCCAATACACTAGGAAGCCTGAAACAGTCAGGCTTCAGAACTGTGATGTCTCAAGGAAAAATGGTATGAAAAACTTATAATTGTTGAGTCTTGACAACACCCAGCCATAAATCACCATCTCAGGGAAAGATTTCAACTTTAAAGCAAATGATCTTGTGTATGTGTGTGTGTGATAAAACCTCTTGGTGCTTCAGGCGTTAGAAAGTTCTCAGTCTCCTTACAGCTGTTTTGTAACCAAGGTCTCAAGCCCTTTAAAAATGCAATAAAAGTGCTGCTTTAGTGACTGATGTAATTTTTCTTCTTTTTTGTTATTTCTTCCAGATGAGAGAATAAATAGTCTCCAAAGTTACTGTGTTTCTTCAGGGATTCTGTTTGGATAAAATAAGAATCAACCTGAAATTTGTTTACCTCTCAAATTAAATCTAACTGTATTGTCCTATATTAAGTTCATCCACCATGTGGTTAATGTGATGAATCTCTTTGGACAGAAGCTTTGCTGGGTATTGTGTTCTTGTTTATTTCATCACAAATGCCATACTGCAACGCTCTGGATCAAAACTCGACAATTGTGCTCAGATTCAGGACTCGAATTGGGCCTGCATAAGCCAAAATTTCTAATTCAATGAATGCAGTGACAGTCGTTTCAGTGACTTTAACGACATTATATAAGCAAAGTTCTGGTGTTGAATACTGCAGCAATGAGGCAGACCCCAGTTCTTTCCAACTTCCATGGAGGGTACTCACATTTTTAGTTTCTAACAACAGGTCCGTCTGGCCATGTGAAGTACCAAGATAAATGTTCTAAATGAGGGGAAATGGTTATCAGTGTGTTATGGTGACAAAAGCAATACAGAATGAGGGAATGTAAATGAAATAAAAAGTGCACCAGGACACTGGCGTATATAACGCTGCCGTAGAGATGTTGAATTGCAGAAATATTAGGTATCAGCATATGTAGCTATTTTCCTCAGTAAGGAAAGATCAAAGATTTGACAGGACGCTGTTTCAGGCTTGTGCTACTGTAGAGCAGATTAAGCTGCAGGAAAAGAACCAGCAACCAGTATCAGGGGTACAGAGAAGGAATTTCAGCTACTGAAAAATACTGAGAGGTGAAAAAGACTTAGACCTGGCAAAAGTTGGCCTAATTTTAGTCTCCTAACAAATCTCAACTTAGATACAGAGATTCATGGGAAAAACTAGAGGCCTAAAAAGGAGAAGAACAGTGAGCAAGAAGATGCCTACATTAGACACAGAAAATACTCAGGAGAGTAGCTGGGTCAAAAAGTATCCTGGACTGTCTTTTGTAGTTTAGTCTCTACAGTAAACCCTTCCAATAAGGTTGCCAAAGCAAGAAGATTTGTTTCTTTACCTTTGTATCTTAAATCCCAGACAGAACACTCTGCCAGTAGTTAGGATACTAATTTTGATTACTATCCTGCTTGAGAAGATACGACAGTTTTTAGCACCTTGGTAAATACTTAGCCCGGTCATCTGCGGTCATTAAATGTGTGGTGGCCTTGGATTTTTCTGTAGAGAATGATGATCTTTGTGATGATTATTATTAAGCCAGGAAGGCAGAATGAAAATGAGTGGGACTTAGCAATAAAGCACAGAAGACATTCACATCACTAAATACAAACCTGGGCTTCAGACCCGCCCATCAGTGAGCACTTAACCAGTTAGCCAGAGAGACTCAAACTCCCAGCATCAGTTGGTAAGCTATTCTAAAGAGAAAAAAAACCCCAAAGCTGCCCCCCACCAGTCTCTGCGTGTGAAGAGGCTTGCTTTTGGAGAAAACCTTGCTCTCCAAAATATCAGACAGAAATAACTGTCTTCAAAATATTTCTCAGTGATGAGTCCCTTCTCAAACTTTTATAGGGTTTTTCCCTGTCTAAGTTTATGTGCTGGTATCACATATTGTCATTGGTATAATCAGTATCAGACTTCAAAAACACAGACTAACATTTGCAACACAGTGTTGCTCAGTTTATTTGCCTAATGATTTTGATTTCAAGGACCAAAAACACCCATGGTTTTTTAATAGGAGCAGAAAGGAATGGAAACCCAGCCTCTTGCCTTTTCTTTTTGCAAGGACATGCACATCTGGTAAGAGGAAAACATTGTGGAGGAGTCCCCTCTCAAAACACTGGCAGCACAGCACACGACAAAGAAGGCAAGAAGCTGGATAGATACTTACTGAAGATTTATTTGTTCATTTGTCTATTCTGTATGAAAACAAAAAAGGCAAGAAAGCTGCTTAAAATCAACATAGAGGCCCCAAAAAGTCTGACTATCAACACTGCTGATCACTCTTGCATTTTTACTTGTGCTGAGCATCAGGGAAATGTAGATTTCTGACATTTTTTTCTCTCAGCCTCATTTCTTACCCTTCTTGCAATCTTTTCCACAGTAATCTATGATTCCATCTAAGGAGATGAGTCTGGATGAACCAGTTAGAGTCTGGAAATTTGGACTTCTCAAGTTTTCATTCCATCTGTGACACTGTCTGTCCACAGACTTCAGCAAAATGCTTCCCCTTTCTGTCTCAGATTGCTTATAATGCCCATCTCCAAAGTGGCTGCAGGTGATCTGAAACTCTGCTTGCACCTCAACACAGTCCAAAATCCATACTGCAGGGACTCCTGTTCCCTAATTGGGAAAGGCAGAGGTGGCAAAGCAGGCCCTGTTATAGTGTGATGACAGTCAAAATGATATTTTGATGAAATAATGGGACTGCAGACACTGAATCTCTGTGGATCTCATGAGTTTACACCACATATAGCCATGATTTCCCCTTTCCTTTCCCTCAGGCAAACCAATTTAAAGACATATAGTGAGGAATAATTAGTGAAAAGTTCTGTTATACTTTTTAAACTGAAGTAAAAATGTCGAATTCATAGCCTTGCTATAAATTGCCTTCAAGGAAGTAGGCACTGAGATATAGAAGTTCTACATACCTTACAAAAGACCATAAAATATGATCAGATTTACAAAACTCAGCTTTTAACTTTTATATTTCTCATTACTATCTGTTGGCCACTCTGCATTTTCCTTACTGAATATTGTTGCTGTAAACAAGAGAGATTAAGACTGAACAACAATGCAAACACTAAAAGTACTATAATTGGAAAATATTTTTTCCAAGATATATAGGGCACAAATGCTCCAATTCTGCATTCTTTATACAGGGTTATTTGATAATGTTATATGGCAATGTAATAGTCTGATTGTTATCTTTCTGTTCTCATTGGTTTAATGTAATTTATGGAGTTCAACAGCACTCTTGTCAAGATATACACATTTCAGTATGCGCATTACAAACATTCCCAAGGGAGGCCAATGGTTTGACTTTTGTCAAGGTCAAAAGACCAGTGAAGTCTGTCCTATCTCAAAGCAGCACAATGGGACATTTGAAGTAAGATATGAGTTCCACCACATATCTAGAGAAAAAAGTAGATACCAAAGCTGCTTTGTCCTTTCTGTCTGGAATTTCTTGTTTTTCAGGCACACCTGGAAATTCAATCAAGGACTGAATGCATGTGGAAAATAAACTTTATTTTTGTCATCAAAAGTAATTGCTGCAGGTATGGATAAGGGACAGTGGAGGGACAACTGAACTGTAAGAGCCTCATCTGAGTCTACTCTGGTGCAAAAAAGTAAAAGGGGGACCTTATTTGATGGCCTTCTCTCTGAATATTTATGCAGAATAACCCCTGCCCTCCAACTCTCTCTTGTCTTGGTGGAACATTACTTTTTGTCAGCATTTTCTTAGAGTGGCAGTGGCCACCTTCGAAACATGTAAATCGTTGTTAAGCAGTAAACACTCAGCATTTCCCTTAAGGTTCTTCTTTTGTGGCTTAGTAGGAGCTTTCTTCATTCTCTTCTCAGCTACACATCTGAGGCCTATGTGACTGTTAAAAAATGTTTCAAGAAAAAGAGCTGTTACATCTTACTGAAGCTACAAAACAGCTTTTCCATAGGATAATGTCCAGCACCAATGTGAAGTTGTGGTTTCCTGGAGTTCCAAGAGTTAGCTTAGGCTTGCCTGAATGCTAAAAACATTTTGAAGACTAATCAATTATCTGGTCATCACCAGCTAATTCTAACAACCTATTATCTCTAGTGCTTTAGCACTAGACCGTTTAGAAAACCTCAGACACTTAGAAATCAAGCTGTCGACATGATCCAGCATCTTCAAGAACTGATGTTCTGCCTTAGCACAACAGTGTTACTTAAGAGCACATAAACATTATAAAACAATATATCAGGACACTGGATACTGCAGTAAAACTAGGCATACATATTTTTATGCCTGGGTGTACTTGTAAAAGAAGCAGATTCAGTATGTCCTGCTTTCTTAACAGTATTTGAGACCTACATGCATGCATTTATACAGGTATATAAAAATTTGGGCAACTACACCCATTCCCCTATTAACCATGAATGTGGCCTGACCTCATGCAGGAACTCCTACAGTGGTTAAGGTGTGCAATTCATATAATGAGCTGAAATAATGAAAGAATTTGCTTCAGAGAAGCTGAAACCTGGAAACATCGTAGTTGCATACTTAAAGTTCAAATATTTTTGCTGAAGTTATTATGTATACAGTGATTGTTCTTGAGAAATAAATTTTTCTCCCAGCTGTGCTGCATGGTTGTGATAGCTACATGCCTTAGGTGTGAACTCTTTAAAAAAGCCCTGTTTACTTTAAAGAGTACAGGTTTTTGAGGGTTGGGAATGTGCTTTCTTTTTACATTCTGAAATACTGAAGCTACAAGGTGTCTAGCTCCCAAGAAAGAGACTGGAATTTGACAGTTCTGCCAGCTTCAGAAAACGTGTGTGTATGCTCAGCCATCTCAAGTTTACGAGCAGACTGGAAGAAGACAGAAAGCCAAGTTCTATACTGGTGGCCTTGTTCCACCAAAATCAGTGGGCTTACTCTCTTTTCCTACTGCAAGGATCTGCTCCCCTGCCTACTAACAGCTGACTGCTAGTAGAAAATCCATGCAGATTTTTGCACAGGCACACAGGTACAAATATGTCCTTCATTTGAATAAACTGCAAAGTCAAAAAAAGCCTTCTTGTATTTTAAAATAAATAGCAAATCACTTAAGAAACATATCAAAAGGAATAAGATGTAAAGCTATTAACACTGTATAAGGGTAGTGTCTGGCTTCCACTTTCTTAGAAGTAGGGGATGAGATATTTTGCTAAGGAGAATTCCTGAAGAATCTTTATTTAGGAAGTATATTTTCTGGTTGCTACCACAAGGTGTTCATGTATCATTTGCTATTTTCATTGTATCTTAACCATTTTATACCATTTTTGTCTTTTGCTGTGTGTATCTCTCCATAGCACTGTAATTAAATTTAAACTTCTTCAGATATGGAGATCCCAGTGTGAACACTGGTTTGCTCACTGAGGGACGACCTCAAACCCAACAACCTACCCATACTTCTCCAGTCTCACTGTAGGAAGTGTGGGAATCAATAACCATCAGAAAGACATTCTATGGAAAAGAGAACTGCTATCATGGATTATGGAAGCAGAATTAGCTATTCATAAATTTAATTCATAAATAAGCTGATCTGTTTTTCTCAGTAGCTGAGGCACTGAAAAATCTATATATTTATAAATGGAAAGTAACACCTTAAGGTTTCTGGATGGAAGTGATCTTGCCCTGAGGGACTCCAGTGTGAAATCTTTGAAACATCCTACTTCTCAAACACATTGTTGTAGAAAGCACTGCTGATTTTCACTGAATGAAATATTGCTTAAGCATACTGCCAGCGCAGCTTCCGCCAACTCAGATTCCACAAAGCTATGTATTTAAGTACTATGTATTTATATTTCTCAGTGCTTTCCACAGAAGTAATTTAATCCAATTGTTATGCTATTTACATGAGGTTGGGTTTTAAGGACTGATGATACGAAACAAACCCTACACTCCCCCAAACCCCCCAAAACTCCTTTACCTCTTGATCAAAGTTTGCAAACAGGATGGAGGTCACACTTACTTAACCATGGTCTGAAACCAAATAAAATATAGAGAGACATTTCATTTTTAGTTTCCACACTGCAGAAACCTGAAAACCAGCAGGGCTTTCCCTTCACCAAAGGTCATCAATTTCAGTAAACCTTATTTAAGCACCTCTACCTAGATAGATTAGCGTTACAGAGTAAGAAATACTGGGGAAAGATCCCATGAAGAACTACAGAAGCTAAGTTCTCACTGTTATATGTACTGCACTTCTAAAGCAAATGAATGGCATGAATACATTGTATTAACAGTTTCTATAGGCAAGTAGAATTGAAATTATGTTGACATGTATAGCAGGAAGAATTCCAGCTGCTGAAAGCGCTTGAAGATATCCTGGGTAGTAAATTAGTTTACATGTTTGAGTAAAACCTAAATAGACACTCAATAGAGATTTATATCCATTTTGCTCATGAAAAAAATCCATATTCTATATTCAATATTCAATCTCTTCTATATTTTATACTACAATTTACTTTGTAAATTAGGGATTAAGAGAATACAGAGGTGCATTTGAAATAGTTTATCAAATACCTCATTTTTCCTTGCTTATTTTGTGACTCTTATCACTCCTACTTGTTTCATCTTGCATAAGTTAAAATTTGATCTCGCAAACAACTGGGCATATAACTATTGTTTTGCATGGCAAGGGCCTAATATAAGTCAAAACACCTTGATGAAGGAGGGGAAAAGGTAGACAGAGGTACTGAATAGATTAATAGCAGTGGGGATTTATCTGAATTCTGGAAACACGTCCAAAGCATTGCACAGTGAGCTTCATGGAAAATCTTCCATGGACTTTTTTGGGCAGACACACGTGCCCAGTCTCAGGGGTTAGAGTCAATATGATTTATAAAAAAATAAACAAACACATACTACACTCTGAAAGTCACTGAAGAGATGCAAAGCTCAGTTAAGTAAAGACAATGATCAATCAAAAGAATCTTTTGCTATTTTTGTCAGTGGAAGTATTTTACTTCAGAACAGAACTATGGAGAAAAATAGAGAGAGTTGGTAAGGGCCCACGTGCTAGAAAATCTGCACTGAAACAGTTTTATGGAAAAAGCAACCGCTCTCCCACAGTGTCAGAGAGTGACCCTACACAGCAGTTATTTGAGCAAGCTCTGCTCCACTGAATGTTTAGTTATTTATTCAATGCAGTAGCTCCAACAGCAGAGTTTGAAAGCTACTACCCAGCTCTTTCAAAAGCTGGGGATCAGAGCATTTTCCTGCAATGCTGGGTTAAAGCAGGAACCACATCTTGCTACCCTCCATCTGAGTTTTCTTGGCACTTCCCATGGTCATATAGGTAGTTCCCTATAGCTTCCCAGGCCCCCAAGCGTCTTAGTCCCCAAACCAAACCACCATGTAAGACCTGCTCTACAGAAATTTCTCAAATTAGTATAATTTAAGCATTTTTCTCTCATGTAAAAGCTACTTGAAACTACCTCCCATATTCTGTGGGGTGAAAACATATTCAAGGATTATTTTGATGGAGCTGCTTGCAGACAGTCTGTCTTTGCTCATGCAGGAGTCAGGACACAAGACCCTGCACAGCAGAATTCCCTAGAGAATAGGGTGCCTGGAAATTCAACATCACAGTGTGCAGGTGCGCAAGCTCCCCACAGCTTCAACCCTAGGACTACGATTACATGGGTTACAAATCTTATTTTTTTAGTACAAAATCAATTTAGTTTCAATCTTTTGAGACAGTAAACCTGTTTGTGTGCACAAAATCTGAGGTAAGACCAAAACTTTCCCTTTTCTCCCTTACTATTGTGAAAATGAGATATGCTTTAAAATTATAGTCTTCTCTGTAGCACATAGAAGAAGAAGCTGGTTCTTCTGTTCTATTTTACATCAATAATTAAAATGCTTGATTTTGTTTATTAGACTTAGCAGTTTTCCACCTCCTCTCCTCCTTACTTACATAAAATGCTCAAGGCATAGTATTTGTAGCTTGCTCTTGTTTAAAATTGCTCCATTTGGTTCGCAAGGAGTGAAGTATAGCATGTTATCCAAATATTTACACAGAAGAGACTCCTACATTCATGGAACCCTGATATGTGAATGGTTTATGATATTTGCACTGCCAATTGACTGCTGCATCATGCTGATTAAGATTAATGATACCACAACCAAAACTGAACTTTTCAAGTTCTCTGCTTGGGTGTATTGTGACCATACTTGGTTTTGTTATGCACCACCCAGAAGGTTTTCAAACAAATAAAATTTATGATAATTCTTCTGGTTTTGGACTTTCCTGATTTCAACCCCCATTTTTCCCTGCTCTGTCTTGTTTTACACCACATCCAGCAAACCTTGAACTACAAAGTTTAAATTTTAACTAAAGTATTTTATATTACTGAGCATTTGATTTGATTCTTGCTGTTCATGCCCTCATGAGCAAGCTTCATGCCTAGTTTAAATCGAGTTTGGAATTGGGCTAAGTATCAACTACAAAAGGTATGTTTTACTGCTTCAGACCCTAATCTTGTGGAATGTGTTCAATGGGACTACTCACAAACTAAAGCAAAGCATATCCTTTAAGCACTGAACTACTAGAACTATTTATATGGAGGAAGATAAGGATGTGTGTAAATGTAATGTAAACGTGTTTGCAGAATGAAGGCCTAGCAAAATAAAGTTCAAATATTCCACCAGTTCAGCAGTTATTATGACTGCTACCATAGCACGACAGCAGAAAAGTTTAAAGCACTTTGTGGTTGGTGAGTTCCCTGGTTTGCAAACACTGGAAAATAATGGGCAGAACTACAAGTGGCTAAAATTGAGATGACTATTAAAATTAAGGGGCAAAACCCAATGTAGTTTTCAAGATTAGATAGTGATTACCTGAATGTATGAATGTTGAAAAACTGCTAATTCCTCCTTCATTATACTGCACTCTGCATAATTACATAATTCCTTTTCTCTTCTAATTTCTACCAAAGGAACTTAATTGTGAATATAAAGTGTAGGATTTTTTGTGTGTGCTTCTTTATAGCACATTAAAAAGCTATAATTTATAAAAATAAAAAAAAAAGTCCAGTCATCTTAATTCATTATAAATGAGAAAAAGCATGGGGTCATGAAGATTTTCTCTTCTTCACTGACTGATGTAGAAGTGAATGTTTTACACTGAAATTTGCATTTCCTGTGAAACACCTTTTCCACTTCCAAGGTTCTCTTAATTATATTGGAAAAAAAAATTCATATATACAGGTCATCATTTTTGGTAGCAATGAGCACAGCGAGTGGCATTCTGTAAATCATGCTGAGACAGGTGGGTATGACTAGATTACTCAGATGGATACAGTTTGATTTACTATACACAGTACCTTTATTAATGAGATGTGAGACCAGATATGCCATAGTGATTTAGAAGGAAAGAGGACTTAATTAAAAGTTCCTTTATCTTTTCTAATAGAAAGATTGCCTAACAGTCCTTTCACAGTAAACATTGCCAGATAACAAATCAGGTAAATCACTCTACTCAGGATGTTCCTGACCAGCTCTCCAGAACATCTTTCCCAGTCTGAAACAGACTGTTACCTGAAGCAAGGCAAGTAACTACTGAATAACTAATTGTCATAGCTCTGTAGATGTATTCACCTGCTCTCCAATTACATGTGTTTAAAAACTCAAACCAAAAAAACACCCCCATCTAAGCCGTGACAGTAATATTCAATAAATTAGCCTGGAGTCCAGTTGAGGGAAGTAAGTATACTCCTTTAAACTGTTAATTTTACCATTTTGCATCAAAAAGTACTGAAAAGCATTGGCAAATATTGTACAAATTGATGAGTTCTCAATTGCTTAGCAGTTGCCTAAGCATGCTCTGTTAAATTGAATGTACTACTTGAATTGGTTTCAGTCGGGGCAGTAACTGAGCACTTTCCAGAGGTTCCATCTGCATGTGGAAAAACATGTACATAAAGGATTAGTAATATATTATATGCTAGAATTGCCTGGTACTCCATATTGTAAGACTGAGTTTTCAGTTGTTAATAACTTGGAAAAACTTAAATCTTTTGAACTGAAATTTTCCATGCTGAGCTTTAGCCTTGGGATGACCTTTTTTGGAAAATTTCAGCAAAAACAGCTCAGCTGTTTCCAAGAATGAGGCCAGTGACAAACATAAGTTTTTGTCCATGTGTGAAAAGTCTCGTAACATCTTTTTTTTACTAGAGTCCTCATTCTTTGGAGCAGGGGCTTGACATGCTACAGAATGACGGCTTGTGGGCCAAGAATATAACTTACTCCTTTTGAAAGCTAGGAAGCTTGTCCACATTTCTGCAGGCTCTAAACCTTTGAATAATTGCCTTTTATATTTTCTCAAACTTGTGAGAGGACAGAGAGCAATTCCAGAAGGTTAGATTTACAGGGGGCATGCCTCAGCTGAGTGGTTCCTGTCACGGGTGGGTCTCACATGCCTAAGCCCTACCTACCCATGCTAGATCTGGCTCATGGGGTTGGGTTTTGTGCAACAAGGGAACAAGACAACAGTCCTAATGTGCAGGGAGCAGAAAGTTAAACCCAGCAAAACAAGTAACATTATTACATTTCTCAAATGAAATTCATCTACAAAACATTGTGAACTGATGTTCTCACAATCTGTTCTTGCAGTTGTATCTCTGGAGTGTTATTATCTCTGGCTGGGTGGAGCTGAGTCTTGCTCAAACGCAACCTTTTTCTTCTTATTGTAGTTCAAGTAACCAGGAGGCAGAAGCAGACAACATTTGGGTCAAAGATGCATTTGTCAGGAATAGAAGAAATCAGGGAGGTGGGGAGGGGTAGAAAGTGTTTGACAAAATCCAAGGAAAGGGGAAGCAGGACTCTGTGAACTACTGGAGATGAAAGGGAAAACCAAAAACTGAGAGAAAACTCCTTAATGTATCACACATTCTTCTGGGGTTGTGTGTAAAGCCCAGGAAAAGGTAATGGGGAGTCTGGAGAGATGAGACTTGGACCTGATGAGCAAGAAGAGAGAAAGTACACTGGAAAAACAATGGAGATTGAGACTGTGTAGACTGAAAAATAGTTGGACAGAGATCAGAAATAGAGGTGAGGTAGAGACAGGGAAAAATCATGAATAAACTGGCTCGGATAGATGAAATCTTTCTTGGAAAAAAGTGAAGGGAACAGGCTGAATCACTAAAGTGAGCACTACTCAACTTTTGGATTTGAACTCCAGGCTTGAAAACTCACAATTCTTTTGTCACCCAATGTCTGTAAAATCTGAAAGCAAAGTTTCGCATTCTTTTCTATCATTGCACATTGGAGAAGACTTCCTTCTCAGGTGAGCGTTACAAAGCCTGTTCAAATGACAAGTCCTGTGTGACTGATGGGGTCCTAAGGGTCCTAACATCAAGGATAATCACTATGGGCACAAAGACAGTGCCACATTAACAGACTCACTGAGTCCTCTGAGTTTACTAGGAAATGATCTATATAGTAACATTTTGTTAACATAATTTTTCAGTCACGCACAAATCATTCAGGGGATGTCAATATTAAGGATGAGTTTACATTCCTAATCATTCTTCTTCTGAGTATTTATTTTAATTTTTCTGTAATGGCCACTAATTCTCTCCATGGATGCTGTACATCTTTCAGGTCACAGGACACATTTGTTACAGGAATAAATATTGGTTGTGTAAAAAAGAAAGCTGATTCTTCACAAACAGTAATTACTTGCAGAAGTTGAAAGACTGGTTGGTAAATAAAGAGAGTAAAGGAAGGAAAAGAAAGCATGGGTTCCTGTTAAAAGCAACAATTATATCCTGGAGCGCTATATTCCATATTTATCTTTCCTACAGAATTCAAAAGCAAACCAAACATTTTACAGGTAGTCATTAATTATGCAACTTTTCCTTGATGTTTGCAGAATTATTTTCAGAAGTGATATGCTGTCATATTTGCAACTGAAGTTGTTCTTGAATATACGAGTTACACAACAACAGCTCTAAGAACTAAGGTTCTTCACATTTCATTTAGACATTTAGAATTAATGAATAATTTTGACCATAATCTCTTTCTGACTCAGCTTCCTATTTCTAAGTGGTAGATATTACTACTGCCTTACTTTGATGAATCACTGTGAAAAGAAAGGAATAGCTGTGAAGCACTAATATACTAATCGTGATGGCTGCCATAGCAAAGCCTGCCTGGAAACTAACAACTCCTTCACACAAATGGGGGATGACTACAGTGCAGTGGTGAAGGAGGAAAAACAAAAACTTAACAGTTAATGAGAGAGGTGATGTGCATATAAAGTATCATAATTAGTTAATACATGTTAAAGAACCAACGGCTATCTGCTGAGCTGGTTACCTGATGCCGGCAAAGGCAGGCACACCTCCATACACATGCATGCATCCCCATAACGAAGCATGCAGTTTATTTGCCTATCTATACTATTTTGAAGTTAAGCACATTTCTTAAAAAGATCTGCAAGGTACTTTTTTCCTTTCCTTCAAATTGTATGTCAGGGCCAGACTGATGGAAAGACACTTGAGAGTGTGACAGAGCTGAGTTAAGGTAGACAAATGGCATGCTATTTATAAGCAATAATAACCCCTCCTTATGAATAATTATATAAACATAGTGTATAGTTCTTTAACTTCCTCTTTTTGCACACTGCATACTTTTTTTTCATATGATATTTAGCTTGGACCAAACTGTTAGGGGCACTGAATCTATTTTTGCACTTACAACAATTCATATATATGGAACACCTACCAGCTGTGGCCCCTATGTACTATCCTCATAATAAAAGCCAGTGCAGCTGGAGCTGTTTAGGTGACTTGTGTAATTTGACTAAATCTCTCAATTTTCCAGAAAATGTTCTGTACATCTTGTTCTTCTTGGGCTTCAAATGCCATGAAAACAGTCTATTTTTCAATATTTTCACACTTCTTTTCCAGTCTGGTCAGAACCAGGAACAGCAAATGCGGTACAAAGCACAGCACAAACAGGCAGCTGGAATGGCTGGTTACAGAAATTTACACATGACTAGGTATACAGTTATGGATCCTTCAAGAGCTTCATGAGATTTTATCCTCTTCAGAAGGAATTTTGAAGATGATTATCAATCTAGGCTAATCATCATTTGAGGATCAAAGTCTTAGAAGTGTCTATATGGACACGAGATTCCATCAGGACTTATCACAACATGTCTGCGACTTGGAGGAAGGATTCTTTTTTTTTTTGTGCCAATGCAGATTTCAGATTAGGAACAACTAAATCTGAATTTAAAACAACTAAAACCTAAATTTATTTTGTGGATACAGTCTGGAGCTTTGTATTCATAGCAATAGTGAACTGAACTGTTAAATACAAGTATTACATACAGCAACCAGTAGTGAAGTATTGATTAAAATAGAGAAGAACTTCAACATTTTAGTGAATTTCAGTGAAAAAAACCCACATCTAAAATATGAACTGGGTAAGTTAATTGCTAAATTTTCTCTTTTGTTCTTTATTAAAAGTTCTGGGTGTAAAGAATTTTACCAGAGTGCAGTCACTCATCATGCGTTGTCAATAGAATCATCAGGAAATGAGTTTGGAAATTGTTAATTTTGGGTTGTGAGTAACATTGTCCTTGTTTTACCCTCTTCTTCTGTTAGTGTGGAACCACCTAAACAGTTGGTCCTGCAAAGGCAAAATTAAAGGGATGAAGATATACTTTATTGGAGAAGAAAGGAGGGGAAGGACAGGGGAAAGATGAATGGAATAAGGGGATAGAAACCTCATTAAAAAAAGTTAAAAAAAACCCAAACAGTCATAGTTTATTGGTCCTGACTTTTCAGCATGCAACAACAGTAACAAGAAATTGCAGAAATTTGGATAAATTTCAGACTTACCAGCCAGAAAAAAAGCTGACAAATTGGCAGAGTGCTATTTAGAGTTAGTGTTCAGTTTAATAGATATCCCAGTGAAAAGTACATTGAAATGAAGACACTCTGCAACTTTGAGCACTAGATATGGACCTACATAAAAAAACAGTTTGGGGTTTACTTGGGGAATTACTTTGTATGTAAAAACTCAATTGGTTTATAGTATGCATTCTTCTCAGTAACAAGTAAAGAATATTTAATCTAGTGAAAGAGCAAATACCTCCTAATGAAAGTAGGAGTATTATCTCCTAAGAAAAGTTAATTCAATTTTAATATGCTTTTCAGAAAAGAATAAACTAGCAAAAATGGAGCAAATGGAAATAATCATGCATCTACCAGCTGAAACCTGTGCAAACATAAATTATTCAAGACGAAAGAGGTAAGTTCCACCTTGCCAAAGATGAGCACAGAGTAAAAAAACTTTACTGTGAAATGGGTAACAGTTGGAAAGTTCTAGTGGCAGAGCGTGTAAATCAAGAGGGCCTTTTCTTCCACCTCACATTTCTACTCTCCTTTTTTATTTTTTCATTAGGGCAAAATCACAGAAGGGAACTCGGCACACTCAAAGGCACACTCAATTTACTGAGTTTGCTCTAAGAGTGTATACACCCACACACCACACTTTTATATAGAACAAAGTAGCTTTTGAGCCTGATTAAAATGACACCGCCTCTTTTCTGTTCTTTTAACACCTGCTAAATACACAATTCTTGGGTTTTTTTTAGACTCTGTTTCCTCACCTGAAGAGCATTTTGGTTAGCGTGTCACAACATAACAGACATTCTGAATTATGCTATGAAATAGGTGCTGCAGCATCTAACATCTGATACAGCTGCATAGATGTCCAGCCCAATTCAGCAGGTTGAGACTTGAGTGGACTACAGTGGTCATTGCTGAATCAACTTCATAAGTACACTTTTCATTTGCATTTCACTTTGATGTTTCTGTTTTAATAATTTTCACATATTAAACCTTGCCAAAAATACCAGATTTACTTGATTCCTCAGTCAAACCATAAATTACTAAATTATGCTCTGAAGAGCTTTGTGTCTTTCTTGAATCTGTCTTGAATTTTGGGCCTATTTAACCTATATCAAAACATAGTTAGTTTGGTTTCCCAGAGAATTTTCACATACTAGTTTTGTAGCATCTGCATTTCAACACGTTGAAATGACATGCATGATAATAGGAATGCCACAACTGTGGAAAAAACTGTAGTTTGTGTTTTGTCTTCAAGAGGAATTACAAATAATTTAAAAAAAACTGATTTAAAAAAGTGTATGTATATAATCTGGGACCAGTTCAAACACTTTTTTTGATGCATTTGAAAGACTTGCATTTCAGATTTCAACTTCTAATAATTGGATTAAACGCTGAAGTTTCCTTTTTTTTTCTTTCACATTTTCAAAGGAGCATTTCAGCACTGCAAAAGCAATTTTTATTTAAAAAAAAAAGACATTTATTTGGGAAACTGTCTTTGATAAACCAATTTCATTGGTTCTGCTAATTTTTAGTTATTGACTAAGCTTTACTTCCTATAACTACTGCTCACTGAAAGTAAGCAACTTACCAAACCTATAATTTTCTTACTAATTGTTTTTTTAAGAGTTTTAGGTTTTAAGTCCTTCAGCTATTAGAAAGCTACAGGATGCTGCTGCTGGCACATGAAATGTCTTGGCTTTATACTACAGCCAACATTTTAATAACTGAGGTGGAAGTTCCCATCTGGAAGAAAGTTGCTAAAATGGAGCTAATTCTTCAAAATAAGTGCAGTGATTGTCTGAGAACTCCTTTTTAGTGATTGTCTCCTGTCAGCAGCAGCTACAGAATGAGTAAAAGATGCAAGGTCTCTTATATAGATCACATTTTTTTTGCCAGGAGAATTTTGCTTTAAGTGTCTAATATGTGATTAGCCTAGCCTATCTACTAGGGTTTGCATTTATCCTTTTTTTTTTTTTAAATTTGGCATTAAAACTGATTAGAGATTAGACTGAAACAGAAGGAAGCTGCCCTCTGTTTTCTGCCTCGGGTTACGTGAGCCAGACTACTCGTAATTAAGAGACAGAATGGGAGCAACAACCTCTTGGACCTCAATTTTGATATCTAGAACCGTATTTTATAGTAACAATGTAAAAAGGCTAACTCTGTTTTTTTATTGCATGATTTTGTTCTCCACGCAGCTGTACCACACAGAACCTATCACCCTCAACGAGACACACAAAAAGGACAGGCTGGAGCCACTCAGCAACTGGTGCGCCTAAGCATCAGAAATGTCATAGGGAAGGAGAGTTCAAATAGGTGAAACAGAGGATTACTCTAAAACAAACAGAAAGTTGGCTTGGCTTGGTTCGTACTACAAAAGTACACACAGAGTGCTCAGTGGGATCAGGGAGGAAAATAACAGCAGGCCAGCTAGTCTGTCTGGAAAGCCAGCGCCTGCTTCTGCTCTAGATGTTGGATGCTTTTTAACATCAGCAAAGTTATTGGGTGGAATGACATAACCTTGAAGTCTGGGACCAAGATGGGTTCGTAGACCAATGTGGATATGTCAAGATGAAAGTGGCAAAATTGTTTATTCAGGTGATGTCTGAAACATTTGAAAGGAGCACTGCAAAGCAGAACTGACAGATGGGCTCGGTCGGGGAGGACACAGGGAGTGTATCTGCTGTTTGGTGTCAGCTGCTTGCAGCTTAATGCCATCAGCTTGATTTCAACACCTATTCCCAACTGTATCCCCTACAGCCATGTGTTCTTATGCTAGACACAGCCCTAAAAGTGAAAGAAAAAATAAGAAAAAAAAATCCATAGAAGGGTGCATAATTTCTCTTAGATGACAGTCTTTTCACTCCCAGTTGCTTCTTCCATGTCTCATAACAGAGTACAGCACAGAATCCTGCCAAGCAGAATTTATCTTTCTCTCTCTCAAAACAACCCCAATAAACAAGTCACCCAACACTTCTAGATTTTGTTCTCAAAAGAGAAACAGCTCTACAAGAAAACTTGATCATTATATTTCATCTTTATACTTATTAAACCAGTTCTAACAACGCCAAGCCTTTAGAAAACTTGAGAATTATTGACATATTTGAAAAGGTGTCATACTTAATTTTCATGCCTGAATCCATGAATGCTTTGAAAAAATTCCCTTGCACCTGTTTCTTGTGGAAAAGATAGGGTGAATAGAAGAGAGCTTTGATCTTTTTTATAGGCTATGGGGGGTCTAACTTTTAAGAGTCTCAATCTTGCATAGGCCTGTTTAGGAGAATTTCTGGAATTTATAAATGTCAGAAGGTTGCCCTAAGATATAATCTATCAGCTGAATTCACAAGCTCAGCACTGACACTGTTTAGGAAGACAGTTTTGCAACAACAGGATTGTTAATTGCTGTTGCTGCTGCAGCAGAATTACAGTGCTTCTGTAGAACACAAATTTTGCAAAATATACAGCAGTTTTACAGGAAAGATTACACAAAGTATCACCTCAGGTTTGGATGAGATACGTCAAAGATTTAATAGTTCTCCAGCAGACTATAATGCACCATAAGCCAGAAAACAAAAAATATCTCATCCGTATAAAGTTCTAAGGGGAACTGAAACAGGTAAAAAGATTACGCTAGAACTGAGATCTGGTTTCATGTACATGCTAAGATTTCATTTATAGCTGGCGTTTATCCTACTATCTTTATTCCTAGGATTAAGTCTAAACCAATCCACTAGCATTTAACAATACTCTAGACAAACATTCTAGTCTACCTTACTAGCGTCTAAAGTGTGACTGAAAAGCCTAGGAATTTGTAATTTTTTTATTAAATAAAGCAGATTTTAATGGGAACTTGTGTAGAGATAATGTCTTAGCTGCTGATGTTGCCATTCCTGCCAGTTAAACTGTTTAACACAATATGAGACTGAGTACAGGAGTTAAGGAAAGCTATAAGCACAAAACTATGAGGTGTAAGATAACACGTTTTTACCTCCCTACTGAGCACAGTTTAACAATGAGTGAATTGAAGTGTGGTCACTCATTCAGTCTCACTGGGTCAAATACTTAAACCAAGTAATGGACACAATTTGGCCCGTTGAGACAGAATAAAAAAGAATGCCAAAACACCCATAGACAACCGATTAAGTTATAATAGATCGTTTCTAAAAACAGAGTTCAAGGACTAAACTTTTGACATATGAACAAAGGATAAATGAAAATGGACAGCTGGAAAATACATTTAAAATGAACATATGTCCTCTCCTAGGCATCAGTCCAAATCCAATTAAATGCTAACACTAACAATTACTTAAGTGGGCTTTGGATTGCAGCCTTATTGACTCCAGTTTGTTACACTGATATAAATACAGCAACTTGACTGAAGCTAATGGAATCCCTTAAGGATTTTTGCAAGACAAAGAGCTAGGCACCCTCAACTTTCCTGAGAGTAGGTGCTTATGACTTATCCACACAGTACTGCCTCCCATCTATGTGAGCAAGACGAAAACTTGGTTTGTTGTGTGCTAGCTTCTGCTGAACTGAATTCCACATCTTGCAAGCCTTTTTTGTACGTGAGTCTGGCCTGTGAAAGGGAACTGCTTAGCTATCTATTTTGGGCTACAAGTTGAAAGAAAGAAAGAAAAAAAAAAGTGGTGGTGGGACAGTATTGATTTATTGGCTCATAGGAGACAGCAGGTGTTGGTGATTAACTACCATTCCCTGGTGTAAAAAAGCCACCCTAAAGTGGAATGAATGGGCAAAATAACCTGAATCTGAACCACTAGCAAGCACGTCTTATTTGGGCCAGTCAGCAAATGTTGCCAGGACATCAGTCCAGAGCAAATGTTTATGTTCTGATTGAATAAATTGCAGGATATTAGGTGGCAAAATAGTACCGTATCTATCTTTGCTTTTCCTTGGATACTGCAACAAAACAGTCTAAAAAAGCAGTTGGAATGACGCTTGGACTGAATATGTTTTACCCTTAGAAGTCCTGCTTTGGAAGGAATGCATGACAATTTTCTCCAAGAATATTTTTATATTTGAGAAGGGCCTTTGATTTATTTCGAGGGGGATCCCACTTGGTTGTTTCCATTGTTACTGAACATTTAAGACATTCTGGAGTCATTCAACATGGATTCTTTTACAGATAGTATGAAAACCAACCATATACTTCATATAGATAGATTTTCAGTTGCTGCTTTTTCGACGGTAGTAACAGATTTAGAAAGAGGTTTTCCAGTTCTTCCAGCATTCCAGGAAGTCTTCTCTGCCATTCTAGGAAAACAGAACACATTTTGTTCCGTTGAAAGTTACTTGGTAAGTTCATCCTATATAAATTGTGAAACATATTTGAAGTTAAATGGATAATTTCCCACTTAAGCTAGTGCAGGGCCAGGGTAAAGCTTACAAACCCTCCATGTGCAATCTTAACAGCAACCAGCCTCAGCTACAAGCTCTTCATGCTTATTCTCCAGCAACTCCTTGTTCTTTTGAACTTTCTGTGAAGCAACTCACTTGGCAATGAGCAAGGAGTTGTTAAACTAGCCCTTATCACTGAGTACAATCAGTGGCATTCTGCTAGCTGATGCATAACAAAGGTGTGCCATGTAGACCAAGCATCAACAGAAGACTATTTTCCCCAAGAGCAAAACAGCTCCCTACATAAGGGTGTATAGAAACTTTACAACCCAAACTGCAATATTTAATACAAGTTTGTTTCTCAAAGCCTAGTGCCCTATGTAGCCATCTTGTGCAGCACCTTCTTGACAAGGTTAGGAATTTTTTGCAGAACCAGTTCATTAGCATGTAGTAATTTATTTCCACTAAAACCTTGTGCAGTCACTAAGTAACTGCAATTAAGGCTTCTCAGGTCCACTAAAATTTTTCTAATAAGAACAAAAGGCTCTGTGTTCCAGGCCCTGCCACAATATTTAGATGTCTGTAACAGAATGTCAAATTACAGGAAAAATCAAGTTTTGTGGACCTTTTTACAGAGCTCAGTAGTCTAATTGTCCATCAAAATCAACATGGCCAGTATCAGTTCTTCCATATGTTGCCTTGTGATGTTAGATTCATCTGTTCACAAAAAATGTGGAATGAAAAGTGGGTAAAACATATAATTTCCCATGTATATAAATTATTATGTAATTTAGGCAGTATTTATTAATTATGGTAAGAGCAGGTAGTAAAATGCACAGTCACCAGTAGCAAATGAGTATTGGTGAAAAAGTGTTACTTTTACTTATGGAATATTTACAACAACAATGGCAAGTGACTCAAGTTGCATCTCTGCTGCACGTAGTTCTGCTGTAACCATCAAAAACATACTAGCATTACAATAGGAGTAGCATTCTGCTTAAATTGTTGGAGACAGGGAAAAGGGAATAAATGGAGAATCACTGCATATATCCAGTAGGGAAGCAGCATTAAACACAACTGCAGTATGGATGACTCAAGGACCAGGATGTGGAACACGTGGTCCAGCTGTCCCCCAAGTGCAAGTGCATCAGCTTTGGTGATTCACTCACGAAGGATGAGAAAAGGGACTACTCTTGCCATGAATAGTTACAGTTCTTCAGCCTGAACAGTTCTGCCTGGCACCCTAGTCTGACAGGACTTGCGCATCTGCATCTGTCAGGATATATCTCCAGACATGTAACTATTAGTTAGCTTGTGGCAGTAAATGCTGTGTGTTGGGAAAACATCCCCCTAATATGAAAAAGAAAAAGATGAGTAGAAGATAAAGGGTCTTTTTGCTCATGTGTTCTGAAATGGCAATATAACCCATATCCCCCTCTAGACTACCAAACCACCTCAAGGTGACTATACTGTTTTACACAGAGTAATTTTATATGGAGCACAACTAACAGATTCACACATAATCAAGACTTGATCAACAGGTTCAGATTCCTTTTCTGGCTCAGGTGAGTGTCATCTGCACAAAGAATTATTTTCATCTTGTGATATACTAAGATTTCTGAATTCATTAAAATTATATCTCAATTTTAAACATTTTTTATGTGACAGCTGTCTATTAATAAAACTGGTTGAATAGAACAGAAATTATATTTTTCTTTCAGTACTGCCTGTATAGCCTTGAGCATTTTACTCCCTGTAGCAGGAGTGAGGGATAAAAGTCTTTCAGCATCCAAAAATATCAAGACCACTGTGAACACCCGTGTAGGGAAAGGAAAAATAACACTTCAATATGCACTTTTCATAGTTCTCTTGCTTGGACTGGTAGTGTAATTTATTTTTGAACAGCGCAAGGATAATCATAAACTTTATATGTAAGTTTCAATCATGTTATTAATTTAACATTTTAATACACAAAATCCCCTTGCTTTAGCTTTACTTGGACTGTATCTGGCCTGAATTAAAGACCATTTGATTTTCAGTTATCTACTATTCATTTTCCAGACTCAAGAGAAGAAAATTATTTGGCTTCTTCACTACAGAGAAGCATTTGCAAATTTTAGTTGTCATTGCATTGCCCTTATTTGTTCTTCCCATTACAGAGAGGATAAGAGGCTTAAAGAAAACAAATTAATTGTTTATACAAAGGATCTCTGAATAGCCAGCAGGGATTGTTAAGACTTTTGTGTGCTGTGAACTAATTTACATGCTGGCAAGAGCAAACAGGCAACATTAGAAATACCTTTCCTAGCCTTTCAGAAAACACTGAAACACTTTTTCTCATCAAAAGCTGATCCTACTGGGAGGATGAAAGGTGCGCAAATGACATACAGACAAAGGGCCATCCATTTGAGATTAATAGAGTATGCAGGAGCGTCTCAGTATGGGTCATGATAATGTAGCACTGACTAATTAAGTAAATAAATCAGTGCCAGTTTTTGATCTATTTGTTTCACTGATGCTTAGATACAGTGGAGATAACATGTCAGTGTTGTCATAATAATATACTGCTATGAGTTTAAACGTCCCAAGATCTTGTTTTCAAGAAAAACAATAGCTTACAGCTACTTAGGCCATTTAGAGATTACCTGGTAGACCTCACCATGGGACTGGAGTTCGTAAGAGAATTCTAATTAGAGATGGAAAAGACCTATTAGGTCACTGGGTTCATTCCTTGCAATTGCCTCATAGAGGGGGCACTGACTTCCAGTGTACTTTGGATTACATTCATAATTCCCAAAAGACAAAGAGAAAAGGAACAGTAGATCAATTTCCTGGAAACCGGCAAAAGCTCAGTACATATGCTAGAAAATGAAAGTCTGCATTTGAGCTGCTGTACTGACCTTTTACAGAAGCCTTATGTGCTCACCTAAAAAAAATCAGTGCACGATAGAAAATAAAAACTCAGTAATGAAAGAGTTGTAAAGATTTTTTTGTATGTCAGTATTTTCATGACTTTTATTTTCCAAAGAAGGAAAAATGAAAATTTCTGATGGCACCAGAGCAGTGAACTCTATATCTAACTAAATAACAAATTAGCTCAAATAAAGGCCAAAGCTGAGAAATGGCTACAGGCTGCAAACCTGATTAATAGTAAGCAATAGTTGAAACAGAACAGATGTGAATGATGGCTGCAGCACACTTAGTAGAATAAAATCTGCAAGGTGAAAATGCTGGGTGAAAAAAAGGAAGTTCAGTTTAAAAAGACTTGAAAATCAACTTTTTAATCACTGATTTCAACAACTGAAATTAGCAGTGAAAGAGAATGCAATATCTTCATAATAAGGACAAGAACAATCTAGAAGGAAGTAGATTTCACTTGAAATGTAATTTGTAAAAATGAGTATCTTTTATAAAATATGTCTAAAATCATTATCTTAACAAGCTGTCTCAGAGAAATCCATGAAACTAAGTTTCTGAAAATCACAATACAAATATGTTGAATAAAAACAAAAAATGCAGAAGCAAATCGTATCGGTGTGAATATGTGTTAAACCAACAAAGTGATTGAGGACCATAGAGCAATTTAATCCTACTCTACAAAATCTTTAGGAATCAGCATCATCACAAATATAAACAATCACAAATTTTATAGGAGAGGCAATTCTAGAACAATGATGTTTAAGGATGATTTTAAAATCAGAACAATATTTGTTTTTTCAGTATACAAACATAATAAGAGAAGATCTTTAAAGATGTCATGGCATAAAATAGCGTGATGTGATAATGTGAGTAGGAAGGAAAATAGAGGCCTGGGCAAAATCAATGATTTGCCCAGGAGCATGAAGTAGGCCTGTGGAAGTGCTAAGAAGAAAGCTTAAACTGCCTGCCAACAAGTCCAGTGCCATATCTTCTTCAGTTTTAATCTTCCTAATCACATTCAGAATAGAGATGAAAAGTATTATCTATGGTCATTAGTAGTGGTGAATTAGTGAGGAAGTAGAGATTTGGTATTACACATGCTTATTTCTATAGCTGCACAGTTTTGGATATTAACAAAAATAGATCCTTACATGAATAAGTGTGTATGTTAGATATATCTGATATACTAATAGATATGTCTTATAAAAGGTACATTTTTGCGCACGACTGATTCAAGCAATCTGTTTCTCAACAGTTTCCTAGATACCAGGAACATACACAAGAATTCATTCACACATGAGATTAGTTTGTTTTTTGTTTTCTTTCACTAGTGATGAACAAAGGAAAATGAAAGCTATGACCTTAAAAACACACATATACTTGTGTATATTCCAGTTCTAGGACATTTTTAATATCAACAATGAATATTTTAACATAAAACCTAAATAAAATAGGCAACAAAGAGATAGCCATAGAAAGGATAAATATATCAGCCTTGAATACCACTACAAATAGAGATGGCTCAGCTATAAAATAAGGGTCCTGTTGAGTCATTAGGAGTTTTGTTAAGAAGAGAACAAGACTTTACCCTTTGATCCTTTATGTTTTAATTCCAGGTGCAGAAAAAAACACAATAATGCATTCATTAGAAAGATTTAGGCATTTTCATTGTGTGCCTAAATGCTTTTGAGGAGGGATGGTTCCTTTAACTGGAATCAAGGTGTGCCAATACAAAACTCTTACTATTGTTAATCAGCACTTAAATCAGGGGCATTACTCACGTCAGAAAGTGGTACTCAGCACAGTTAAGGCTTCCTGTATTAAGGTCTGAGGAGAAAGATGGGAGGGAGAGGAACTAAGCTGTGTATGGAATCTAGCAAAGGTCTTATGGGCTGATGGTGGTTGTTACGAGAAACAGCAGAATTGTTACTTTGCATAGACGAGCAAAAATTAACAAGAGACATACTTTATGGATTACACAATTTTACAAAATTAATATTTTCACCTGTATTGATCCAATGTTTTATTGACAGTTTCTTAGAGCAGAAATTCACTTTGGACCAGGCTCTGAGCAATTTAAAAAAACATGTAAATCAGCTTACTTTTGAATATTTAACAGGTTAATTCAGCAAAGGAATTAAACCTGGTGTTCAGATTGTTCCTACTTCAGTGCAGAATTTCAAGTCTTTACTCAATCAGGGCATATTGGAGGGAACGTGTCATACCCAGCATGTTCAAAACCATCTAGAATTATGGCTTGAATAATACGATTATGTTTGGAACATAACAGACAAGTGCTGTCTACTATATGTGACATGGGAATTGTGTATGTGAATGTTTTTCACCATTGCAACAAAACGTATTCTTACAGTACCAGATTTGAATTGTGATCCTTTCGAAAATACCACTGCTGGAATAGATGTTTTTAAAAATAATTTTTTAATTTAAAATATTTGTTAGTCAATATCAGATCTTTTACACTTGGCTTTCTGACTGCATTTGGTTAAAATGTGGGAAAACTACAGATCTAATAAAACAAGACATTTGGAAAATTTCTTCAGAGCTCTGTGCAATGAAGAAAAAGCTATCCCACAAAAAAAGTATGTTCTTTTTAACCAACTTTTCTTGATCTAGTCCAATATGATTTATAATCTGACCGAATCAATCCAACCCACTGACAATAGAATAATATACAAAAATAAAATCTATCCTTATTTTCTGCATAGTTGCGTATTATCCATTCACTATCTTATTTAAGCTCAAGACTTTGAACATAAGAGTTATCTTCAATTTAACCCTTAAATTCAGACGTTAACTTTTCTACTTGATCTCTTTAAAATCAAAGCTAAGTTTTGTTAGGCCACATACAAGCTTTCAGGAGTTTCATGCTGATGTCACTTCCAGCCCTTCTCCCAAGACAATTACAATGCACTACAAACAGGAGCTACAACACATCTACAGCAGTTATTCAAAGTTTTCTTATGAACTGACTAGCCTACGAGCAAAGAATAGTTCATTTGACCCAGAATGCTGACGAAGCAGCAGCGTGTTGTTCACTGCTCTGCACCTGTAATGTTCAGCTGCTTATTGGTCCCGCAGGACTGAGAAACCATCCTTAGGAGAGCAAGGGAACTCAGGTGACCTCCTTGCACAACCTTCATAGCAATAATCCGGATGAAAGAAATAACGAATAATAAAAGAATTAGCCAAAATGAAGGGAAAGATGTAGGGATTTGACATGTGTCATGGGTTTGTGTGGCGTGGAGGGGGTTTTTTTGGTACCGGGTGAGGGTCAGCCGGGCCGGCTCCTGCTGGAAGCTGCTCGAAGCTGCCCCGGCTGGGAGCCGGACCCGCCGCTGGCCCAGGCCGAGCCCCTCAGCGACGGCGGGAGCGCCTCTGGGAGAAGAGATTTCAGAAGGGGAACGAACGCCCCGTGAGGGAGTCGGGGGAGCGGGATGTGAGAGGAACCCCTCTGCGGATCCCGAGGTCAGGGAAGGAGGAGGGGATGCCCCCGCAGCCCGCGGGGAGGCGGCAGGCTGTCCCCCCCAGCCCGTGGAGGGGAGCGGGGGAGCGGATGTCCCCCAAAATGGCGGCGGCTCCCGCGCTGGAGCAGTCTGTGACGGAAGGACCGCACCCTGCCTGTGGAAGGGACCCGCGCTGGAGGAGTCTGTGAGGAACTGCAGCCCGCGGGAAGGACCCACGCTGGAGAAGTTGGGGAAGGGCTGTCTCCCGCGGGAGGGACGGACCCCACGGCGGAGCAGGGGCCGAGCGCGGAGTCCTCCTCCCCCTGAGGAGGAAGGAGCGGCAGAGACAAGGGGTGAGGAGCCGACCCCAGCCCCCGTCCCCGTCCCCTGTTCCCCAGGGAGAGAGAACCGGGAGTGGGGCTGAGGCGGGAAGGCGGGAGGGGGGAAGCTGCTCTCGGGTCGGGGGTTACTTCCCAATAGCCTTGGTTTGGTTCGACTGGTAGCAGATTACATTGATTTTGTTTCTCCCCCAAGTTGAGCCTGTCTTTTGCCCATGACCGTAAGTGGGGAGTGATCCCTCCCTGTCCTTGTCTCGACCCACGAGCGTTTCTTGATATTTTCTCCTCATCCCACCGAGGCCGGGGGCAGTGAGCAAGCTGCTGTGTGGTGCCTTGTTACCAGCTGGGCTGAAACCACAACAATGTGGAAAAAGAAGATTTTAGGTATGTTGTGTCCAGGCACTTACAGAGATGGTCACTTGCTTATGAAACTTTGCAAGTAGCAAGAAATCTGTGTGATGCATGTAGAATAGGGTTGCACACTTCACAGCAAAGGCTCCAGAAGTTTTGGTGGCGTATGACAACAGCTATAGAAAGTATGATGGATAGATTTCGGTACTTAAGTCTGTCATGGTAGTGGAGGAACTGGTCTCTTAAAGTGAGAATATTTAGACCTGAAGTCAATACTAGGACTAGTTCCATGGAAAATACATGGGGAAAGAGGGTTTCAGGGGCGGTAATATATAACGATAAAATCCAGAACTTTCCACATACAAATGCTACAGAAAAAAAAATATCTAAGACTAGTGTTTGCTAACTATTCATCTCATGGAGCAATTTCTATCAATTTTAAGTAGAGAGAAAACATATAGCTATGTTTCAGTAGAAGATCTCCAGAGAGTTCTTTGTGTTTAAATAGCAACTGCCTTTCATATTTTTTTTTGATTAGTGAATGTATCTGTTTGTTTACTGCTACCTATATCCAGATAAGGTAGCAGATTTTTAAGTTGTTATATTGTTCTGTAAAGATTACAAGAAAAAGGGCAATCATTATTTAATGGGGGAAAAAAAAACCTGAGTGGATTGTTACTGCCTTTTGAGGTTTTTTGCAAGTGTTATAACATTAAGTTAGTGCTTTGCAAAGTTTTCAAATGGGAAGGTGTAAACTATGCCATAGAGCATAAAACAGACATAGCGGAAGAAGAAAAAGGGAGACTGAAGTTCTGCCAGAAACAAAAGTGAATGTTTATAACTTGAGTTAATTGTTAACAGTTGACAGCTGAAAATTGAAGGCTGCAAAATATTAACCACAAAGATAGTGAAATTTTTTGCTGCAATAAAAATATACGAAGACTCTGATTTAGTTATATTGGTGACTGTTATTTGAGTTGTTCTGCATTGAATTTCCTAAACCCGAAGGGCCTGCTCCAAAAACCTCACACGAATAAAATACCCATCAGCTCTGAGTTCAGTGGGAATACTAGGCTTTGTTTAATGAGCCCTTTTGACAGATGTGAAGGCCCTGATTCAGAGGAATCCTGTACATGAGATTAAGAATAGCTATAGCGCATACTTAAATATTACTATGTTCTCAAAAGTTCTCAAAGTGTGGCTGGGTTTTCAAACTGAGGCGTAGATTTTAAAGTATCTATTTTCCAGGGAAATAGACCAAAAAATGTACATTGAAGATGCCACGACATATGTCAGCAAAGAATTGTAGTTAAACACAGCAGTTGAAATATTTACTTTTTTCTCTGCTTTTTTCAAGTGTAAGATTGATGCAGTATTTATCATAAGCAATCCTTCACATGATGATGCACATATAAAACTCTATAAAGGTAGAAGACTTACTTGGATAAGATTTGGGCAGTAAGCTTCATGAGGTATGAACCATTTTTCTCTAGTTATTTCTACAGAGCATTTCTTGTTGGTCCCCAAAGCAATTATGTTCTGTGTCGTAGAAAGATTAGAGCTTCTCCTCCAGCACTCCAGGAACATCACATAAAGCCAGGAAGAGCCAAATTCAAACAGAAGAAAGTGGTTCTTGACACAGTGTACAGATCTGCAGAAGTTTTTGCCAAAGGAAACTGTGGATCCTAGAGGTTTACATGGGCCAAAATGGGAAACTTGAGAAGAATGTGAAAAAGAAAATTGTTACATTTAACTAAACATGCAGAGGCCACATCAGGCTTGGGAAATCCCAGATCTCAAAATATTTGGAGGCTGGGGCAATATTAGAGTACTATTGTACACATATGCACTGTTCTTTCTCTTTCCTAGGCTGATAGCTGTTGTTGGAGACAGGATGCTGGGTTGGATAGACCTTAACTCTTACAAATATTCACATTCATATGTTCATAATTGCATGCTGCCATACAATAGTGAAAAATAATTTACCAGAATATAGACTTTTGGCTGAACTAAGGGTAGATAGCGCCTAGCCAGGGTGTCCCTTGCATAGAACCTGGTCACTGATTATGAAATCATGGCTGCCTCAACAGTCTTGCACAGCACAGTTTGTGTGACTGCTGGAACATAAGAGGAATGCAACTACTGGAAGAGAAAATATAAAAAATGTTACCAGTGACCAGATCTCCTTGTTATAAGAGTTTACTACAAAGTTATTCCCACAATGGAGAGGTAATAGAGTCATTAGGCTGAGCAAGAAAAGAGCTACACCAAGTAGTGCTTTCTCTGTTTGTGCCAACAGTCAGGCAGCAGCTAAGAGGACACTCTGAAAGAAGGTTTGAATGAATGAACACCCCCAGACATCCTTTCTATGAGGCTCTTCTCTTCTGAGAAGTTCTGACTAGTGGACAATGATAGTCGCACAAATTTCAGACACTCTACCACCCAGATAATTACATTGACAATAACAATTATTTGAAATACCAAGCATCCAATACCTCAAATCGAGACCATAAATTTTAAATTAAGTATTTCATATTCCATCATTCTGCTTCCAGTGCAATTAGCCATACACTAAACATCAGCCAGTAAAGAAAGCACTTTCTTTACCCTGTATTACTAAACTAAGGTATACTAGGTGGGTTAGGGAGAAGGCAGTATTTCTTTCCCAGTGATTTTCTAACCTTTTTAATCACAGAGTTTGTAGTTCATGTCTAAGCATTGATTCATCAAAAGATATAAGCAATGCTCAACTCTAAACACACTTAAAAACTTATTGACTTAAAAATCAGTGTGTACTTTGCTGAATAAATATGATCTTAAGCCTAAACTCAGCTTGCCCTAACTATCCTTCTGAAAAAGGGACTATGAGTCATTAAATAAGATTCTTTGGTTTAGATATCATATCCTTATAACTGTCCCCAGACCATTAATTAAGTCACAAAGAAATAAGGAAAATATTAAGATGCAGAGAGCAAAAAAATCTTCCTACTAAAATAAATGCAATGTAAGGCAGCTTTTGTTAACCTTAAATTAAGAATTTCTAGAATAGCAGTAATTGTATAATATACTGTATCCTTTGTAGATCTGAGAGTTCCTACCTCCACTGTGGTTATGGAGAAATCGCTCTACTCCTATGGGATGATTTAACAGGAAGCCCTAGTTAGTTTTTAGTTTTTCAAACTTTGCTATTTAACCTATTTTCCCTTCTAACTTTCCTTCATAATATTGAACTACTTATTAGTTAAGTTACTCAGTGAAACTATGCCTTAATCTCCTAATGACTCTATCAGTATTCAGTTTAATTCTGCAATGCATGTTTTGAAATATTATCTATGAAAGCTGGTCTGCAAAATAAGGTCTTATTGTCCAGTGCGTACATGTGTATAACTCCCGCCGAGACAGAGAGACCACAGGAAGTTCAGTGTTATCTGCCAGAAATATGGTGACTTTTGGAAGACAGGGTGGGAGGAAAGGATGTTACTCAGGAAATTTATTATTGTATGGCTTACCAAGATGACCGTGATCCTGAGATCAGTGTTCATTTATCTGATCTGCTGTAACAGAATTTCACAGGCCTTTTTTTTTTTTTTTTTTTTTCTTTTTCCTCTGAAGGTATTGCTGCAGACAACTGGACTAACAGTATTTATTTTGGTTTATTTTAACATTATTTGTTTTTCATTAGAAGCTTACTGATGTCATTAGAAGCATGTCTATTACTCAGATATATTTGTCTACGGTTTCTTGTCTCCTCACTAATCCCTTACTTAAACAATGAATTTATGTTCATTTTCCTCTAGTCCTCTAATGCCTCTGCTTATTTCTTGAGAAGCTATTAAAAACATCTCTATTAGTGAACAGACAATCTCTTCTGTCACCACCTTCAGATTTTAGGGTGCACAACCCATATGGCTTTGGAGTTCAGCCTGTCTTTCGAAATATTAACTTATGCCAGACTTGTCCTACTGTGATTCCTAATGTTCTCAGTTGACTTTTAGGGAAAACATGCCTTGCTGTATGCAGTCATGTGTTGATGGGGAGAGAGTGAGAAGTCAGCTCCCCTATCCATTGTGAAACACAGAGTGCACGCTGAACTGCAGAACGATCTGGGGGCGGAGATGGCTATAATCCCTCTAGTCTCCGGAAAATCCCTTTTAGTATATGGGAGAGTGACAGAAAAATTGTTGCTAAAAAATATGTATCTATTCTCCTCTATTTCTAAAGCAACCAAGGGAAATCTGATTCTCAATGAGGGCCCCTAAGGAAAAAGTCCCAGTTCCATGAAGATTCGTTTAGGTCCCCAGCATCTTTGAGTAAGGAAGGTCAGGAGTTAAACACTTAAAATTCTACCACAATGAAGGGGAAGAATGAGACACCTCAAGATGATAGTCCTTCCCAGTGAAGACTAAATATGCCAACCAACAGGAGAATAAAGAAGGGTTCCTCTGAGTTTACTTAGAGGGATTGTCCATATATTCCATGGGTGGCTTTTACACTGTATTTGAGAAAATTTTATTTTCATTTGATAAAAGGAATACTTTATTTCAGGGCTTGGAACTGGACTCAGGATTTCTTCTCTCAGCAGAATGCCCTAACAACTATGCAATGGATTCTAGTGCTTCTCTGGTTGCTTTCATTAAAGTTGTGCCAAAAAGACAAAGTCTTGCCAATAGCTTGGCAATTAGGTTTCTCTTCTGAGAACTCCAGTTCTTTCTTAGAGTTTCCATTTCCTGGTTAGGTGCTAAACACTAGATCAAGCAAAAGGCAAGGGCAACAGTCACTACCTTCTGGAGTACTGTAACAGCTTCCCAAATCCAATAGGCTGTATTTGGCATCCAGACAGATCACTACCATCAGGCTGGTTTGGTTTTTTTTGGTTTTTTTTTTTCCTCCTGAAGTATTCAGTCCCTCACTGGAATCAGGTGATAAACCATGAGAATGTCACAGGAGAAACATATCTTGATCCTTTATGCAAAACTGAGGATGTAAAAACTACAAGTGCTGAGAACAGGCTCAAGTAGAGGGAAAGGAATGAATAACAGCTGTAGACGAAGCTAGATCTAAGACAAATCTTCTTACGCTGGTGAAGTTATGCACGAGAGCTGGGTTGTATCTTTGCCTTAAACTAATATGGGGTTTCTGGACTTACTCCTCAAATCTGTGTGAGAGGCAATGAGGACTCTGTTGAGAGAATAGCATTATTCTGGACATACCCTTTTACTTAGAGCCTTTCACTAGAAAAGTAATGAAGAAAGTGTAGGAATCCTTCAGCAGAAATAAAAGATTTCTTGGGTAAAACGCCTTATCATACTCCTCCCAAAATCTATCTATCTAAATAAATTATTACACTGCAAACAGTCAGCACATCACAGCATTAAAAAACATGAGTTCATTTATGCCATGCTACTCATGTTTTCATACTTTGTCCAGAGGGGAAAAAAGGAAATGAACTTTAAAGGGATTAATGTATAGAATTATCTAAAATCATGCATTACATAAAAGCAAAATATTTCTGAAGCAACAACTGTAATAAAATTTTGCTAAAATATATAATCCAAAAGAAAAGTTAAATCTCATAGTCACAGCACAGAACATAAACTGTAAACAAATACCCATTAAGATCAAACTGAACTGAGGAAACAAATTATTCAATATTCAAAGAAGCTAAGCATATTTCAACTGAAGGCTATCATCTCAAGTAAACCATTTAAAACTTTTTGCTGAAACCGAGGAGTATTGATATGGCCAGTTACTCTACCTCAGCAGCTGAGTCCAACACATCCACTGGAGGATAGTAATTGCTTAAACCAGTTTGGTTGAATTTGAAAAAGCACTGCCATCTATACTCTTAGGTTAAGTTCCAACCATAGGGGCTGATTCTCTGCCGATAGAAATGCCATGACTCTGTATAATATACCACTTTGTCATCCTGATGAAAAGCTGTCTAGAAAGACTCCAACTTTTCCCTTCGGGGTAGAATCTTTTCTTCTCCTCCTGAAGAGAATTTCTGAAAAAAATTACAGCAATCCAAAGTACATTTAAAAAAAGGGCTTTAGGGAGCAAGTATTCTGTGCATTGTTTCATTCTGTACTTAGATCATTAATACTAGTTTACATAACTATTCTGCGTAGAGACCAGTGGAAATTATCTTCTAGAAATATGGACACATTCATAGCAAAATGTTTCTGGACACCATGGTGATGAATACTCAGTTATCCAAGATAATGATTAAGATCCACGATTAAATGATAATACTGGATGAATTAAATTTGAGGAAACAGGATTTCACATATATCTAATTGTTTGAGATGTGATGTTAGTTTCAGAGCATGTGAAAGCTATGATATGAACCTTTTGTCTGTTATTTGAATTAAACCTTATGGAACTTGGTTCTGCTATGGCATTTGTCTTTCAAATAAACAGGGCAACGAGATTTTTCTGTACAGGCTTCTAGCAGTCTGATATATTTCGTAGTGCTTACAGGTAAGTTACATATCAGGCAGACTATGTAAATGGAAGTTTTGTACAAAACTCAGCCTAATTCAAGTTTGAGGTAGGATGTGAAGAATATGGAGAGAACCTGGGGGGAAAAAATATTTCAGTCTTTGTTTCCAAAAAGCTTGACTTTTAAGAGAGCACAAAGACAAAAATGGAAGGATAGCACCATTAAAATAAAATAGTTGGTATGGAATTGAGTCCTAAATAAAATATTGGATAAACAGGAAAATACTTTTGAGTGAAACAGCAGGCTATTTTACAGTGGCAGATTACACACACATCCAGCATACTGACTTTTGCTTGGCAATTTAACAAAACTGAAATGACAACTGTTGTCTGTCTGCAAGGATGTAAGAGTGACAGTGTCCCAGGGCTTGGAGGAGGGCCTCTTCAAGCAGATGGTCAGACCATCAGCAATGTTAAAAGTCTTGCCTATGTGCTTTCATTGCCTTCATTTGCCTTCTGCTAGCCTCTACATTTGTAAATTCATAGAGCGAGGAAACTTGCCCCTCCTCAAATTATGTCTCTTAACTTTACATTCACTTTGTTTGTTTTTGTTTAGCAGAAAAAAGTCTGTTTAAAATGTCTTTTTCTTTTCAAATAGTACCTGTGTCAGAGTGCTAGGTAACAGGTCTGGAAATCAGACATCTTTTTGTGATGTACCTCATGTTCCCAAGAGCTCTCAAAATTAAATAATTAAATATTTCAGTTACATGTCACAGCATTTTCATTTAGTCTGTGCCAAGCTTAAGGAGAGTACTCATTAATCTTGAATGGCCCATTCATGAATTGCCAAAAAAAAAGAATTATGGGTTACATCTTACTTAGGATACATGGAATTCTTTACTATAGTATTCTGAGTTTTATATTTTTTAATGGATAGAAAAAAAAAAGCATGGTTTCCAAATAAATCTTTTTCAATAAGTAGTGTATAATAAAAGGCTGGAAGGAGAAATAACACAAGTGAAGACTTAATCTCCCCCACTAAAAGTTTACAACAGAAGGAAAGCAAAGTAAATGTACCTTCACAAAAAATGATTGTTTCTGCAAACAAATGTCCTTCTTAGGACATAAGAAAAGCATCATTAAACAAAAACTTGCACTGTTACTTGTAAACTTGTAAATTTTAGAGAATGAGATGGACTTATAAAATACATCATTATAATATACATGGTCAACACCAAATAAAATTATTTCATCAAAGAAATGAGGTCTTACTTAACATAACATCCAGTAAGTTAGCTGTCAGATTATATGTCTTCAGTTACCACCTACTTCCAGAATAAAGGATGTTTGCTTTCAGAGGAAGTGCATTTGTCAAGAAAGTTTGATTAACCACTGTAAATGGTGACTTCTTAATTCCTATTTCATATTCTATGTGCTTGTTCTCTACAGCTGTCAGGGATCCAGATTTGCAGAAGGCAGACTATATGCTCATTCCTGCTTTGAGTGGCAGGTCCTATTATTCTGTCAAGCACTGCTTCTGGTGTTTTTTTTTCAGCACACTGAAGGAATGTGGCAGTCAGTCCTGCTAAAGACCTGAACAGTCATTTCCGTAAGGCGGTCTTAATGTCAGTAGCCTCATGACTTCATCTGCAAATGTTAGTCCTCTGCAGCCTCTTAGTCATTGTCTTGAATATGGCAATTCTGAGTTACAGAATCACAGAAATGTAGATGTAGTAAGAATTTCAAGGAATATCTAGTCTGACTATCTGCATCTTGTCACCGTTTACCAGCATATTCCCAACAGGTACACAATCTACTCTTAAAAATCTCCAACAAGAGATTCTACAAGCTCCATACCTAGCCTGCTCCACAGTTTCTCTACCCTTGTGTAGTTAGATAGTTTTTCCTAATAACAAGCCAAAATCTACTTTTCTTAAAATTGAGCCAATCCTTTCTCCTCTTTCTTTCAGTGGCAATGGAGAACATACTGGAAAAACAGTCATCATGACTCCCCTCCAGCTTCTCTTTTCCAGATTAAACAAACCCAAGCCTTTTAACTTCTTTCATTGTTTTACAGAAAAACTCCTGTTAATGAAGCCTAGAATAGAACCAGCATTTTTCCAGCATCTACACACTGTTCTATATTTAATTTATTGCCCCTTGGACAAATAGGACATCATTTTTAGCTGCCTAACCAATTACTCCCCATTTTGAGATCAGCAGAGAAAGCACGTGAACAAATGCAACTTCAGATGTTCTTTCAGTCTGCCTGTTCTGTCAAAGTAATTTTAAACCTTCTTTCTGGCAGTTACAATTGAATGGTACATCCTTACCTCATTTAAGACAATGTCAAAGTATGTCCAAAATACAATCCCTAACATTCTTTATTTTCCCTTAAAAAAAAAAAAAGTTTGCCCCTGTCTTATTATCTCCTCTCTTCATCTTTCACAATTCTGAAGCACAATCACTAAGAGTTTCAAAGATTACTTTATCTACTTCTTTAAGTACTCAGGAATAAATTACATCAGGGCTTGCCAACTTGAATGTTTATCTTGGATAAATATTCTTCAACTCACATCTACTTGTTAAAAGTAATTATTTGGTCAAATTAGCTTTCCTTGTAAAAAGAAAACATCTTGTATTTCTGCTTCTTTCTTGTCCATATCAACATATGTCCATATCAGTACCATATCAACATTTTGGGTTTTTTGGTTGGTTGGTTGGCTGGTTTTTTTTAAAATTATTTAAATATATTTTGTAGTGTCTTAATTTTGCCTTATGTTCTTGGCTCATTGAAATTCACTGTTTTTTTAGTTTGCTCATTTCATACCTATGTGTTTGTGCTCCTCTACACTCATTTATGCCTACAAAAATTTTAGAGATTGACACACGTGATACGCAAAAAATAATTCTTAACATGTTACAAACAGGAATCTGACTTCAACTTTGAGCTATTATCCTTTGAAGTTTTTTGTCTTTTGTTACCATGGCTGACAGATCTAGATGTGACAATATCACTTATCACATTCTAAATTCTAGATTAATTTGCATTTTGTGTATCATTGTGTATACACCAGTGCTCTGCAAATGCAACACCTTGAACTTAAGAAAAGGTTTTAACCAAGCTCTCCTACTAGTTACAATCCTTTCAAAAATTAAAGAATGGATCTTTTTTTGCTTTTTAACTTTGTACAGTTGATCTCTTTTTATATATTGTTTTGTTGCTCCAAACCAGCGTTTTCTTCTATCCTTAGAAAAGTGTCTTCAGAATACTAGGAAAATCTAAATACTCAAATATGCTAATCAAATATTTATCCCTAAGTTGTGCTGCTATATATGCTTTCAGATTACATATTTACATGTCATGCTAAACAGCTTCTGAGGTGCTAAACACTTCAATTCATCCATTTCAAGGGGACTTGCTAGATTACTTGGTAGTCCTAGCCACTTATTTAGATGTCTGCATAAGTAGAACTTTCATGCCGAATGTCTTGGGCTTGCCATTTTTGTAAACAGAGGTATAAAAAGGAAATGAAGAATTTCAGGAAAATTTGGTAAAAGGAGATTATTTCCTTAGTAGTTACTGTAATTGGGATTGCCACTCTTAGCAATTCTATCTTTATTAATTTGTGCCATTATATGCATTTAAATCATTCCTTTATCTATTACATAAAACTAAATTCATCACAACAGATTCACTGTCCTGAAATTATCAGAAGAGTTTAACCAACAGGTGCTTTTCAGTAGCCACAATTTCTCTCTCCTTCCCTCTCCATGCTGCCTTTCCCAGCAATTCCTTCAATTTCAAGGTATCTGCCTGGTTCTCATTGCACAGTGATGACTAGACCACAATCTACTTCACAGTACAGGCACTCTTCTCACCAAACTGGGGGATAAGGGATACAGCAAATCTTAAGAAATTCCATTATACCAGGGCAGTATACATATTTGTACCTCAAAAAAATATTTCTAAAGGCTGACTTTTTTTTCCCCTCTTGAAGAAGTTTATAGCCTTAAAGAAGTTTTCCTTTGTTGTCTTGCGTCACTGGCTTTTCAGACCTATCTACAAGGTGTAAAATATGGTTATTTCACAATTCAGGTGTTAAAGCTCTCTCACCTATTTTTAGCCTGGCTTATTAATGAACTGTGGCTTAATGTGATCACTCATTTTTCCCTTCTGTGTCAAAGTCAGGCTCTTCTGAACATGTTGAACTGCTGGACCAACATCAGACAGATTTGACTGAGGATATGTAAATCTCCAGAATACCATGTTCCTTCAGATTACATGAAAACAGTTTTCTCTGTAAACAAGAGCGACCCTCCCAGTGCCCACACTGAGGGAATAGCAACACTCAAGAGCTCAAATCTTAAATTTAAGGCATCAGAGACTTCAAACTTGAGCTCAACTTCCAGACACAAATCCGCTTCTCTCAAAGCTTTTGTTGCACTTTTCTCAAAACTGGCTGTCACTGGTTCTCTGAAACTTTTCCCTCTCCGCTTAATACTGTATTTGCTACCTCTGACTTTTCTGCATTGCCATATAAACGTGGGTTTTGTTTTGTGTCAGAATAATTTGGTCTTGAGAGCCTTCCTTTTCTTTCTCTGAAAAGAGATGCCTTTCAAAAACACCATAGCAATTTCCATTACCTCATGCTCAGTAAACATGTTTTATTCATCTGCTGCACTTACCCTGTGCAAAATCAGGTTTTAATATAATTCCATCATTAATTAAAACCTAAAGTACAGTTCATGGAAAAAAATTTCACAATCATGTATTCTTTGTGCGAACATTCAAAAAGTTTCAAGAATCTCACCACAATGTTAAATCTACAGCTGGAAAATAAGTCCTCAGCCAAAAATGAGACTGAACAGAGCAGTTGGGTAAATAAAATTAGAAGATTCTTTGAAGATTTTCTTTTTTTTTTTTTTTTTTAGCACTCTACCTAGCTTTGCAAGAAGGGAAATACCTTTACAGGTTAGTCCTTATGCCTTGTGCTACATCAGTTTATTTGTAGTCTGCCAGCAGGTTCTGCAACCCAAACAGGCATAATCAACGAAAGAAGGAATGTAGTATAAGAACCCCCCTAGAACTTGTGGACTATGAGTTAAGTTCAGGTGAAATACAGCCACTTTCATTTGGGAAACAATGAGGTTTGCACCTTTCTCTTCCCAGCTGGATTCCTAAATAAAATAAAGGAATTCATAGAAGCATAATTCACAGTGTCTACATATGTGGAATAAGCAATCATGGAATAATCAATCTGAACTGCATAATTGCATCCTGTTCTTACTCAGTTTTTATTAATAGTCTCTGTACATGGCTGTAAGTGTGCAGGATTAACATTGTAAAGAAATTCTTCTGTCTTGATTTCTGATGAGAAAGGCTTAGCAAGGCCACACCTGGAAGAACCTGGTCCACAGAAAATTTCTGAGATGACAGTTTCAGTAGGTCCTGTTCACCATCATGGTCACAGTAACATCGACATGCATTTACTTGATTCAGCTCCAATTCTATGTTTAAATATCAGAAATTGATTCCAGACTTTTCATCCTTTCAAGTATTAGGCCCATTCAAGCAGCAGGTCATATCTCAGTGTTACCAGATTAGGGTTCAGGATGGGCAATAAGCCTAACTTAAAGTCTGCAAACTGCTAGCAGGTCTACCCAGTGGCTTTAAAAAGCAGAAAATTTAAAACACTTGCACAGTATTTTGAAGTAATAAGTCCTTAGGAAAAAGTAGTAACAGTCTTTCTGAAATATTTGCAGGACATGGATTCAATACTATGAAACTTTGCTACCCACTTTCACTCACTGCCTATTTAGGTCCAAGAATGTAGCAAGGGAATGAGAGAGATTGAAATGACTGAGAGAATGGAAGATGAGGTTTGTTTCAGGTGGTTTAACTCTCTGCTTTGAAAACAGGAAAATGTCTGGTTGATTCCGTGTGAACAAGGCATTATGAAGAGACATTCCTACTAAAATTCATGTTTTGGTTGCTTTTTTTACCTGGAAGCTTGGCACTGAGTAATCCTTCCGTACTTCATTGGTAGTTTCCATGTTTTGCTTCCTTTTGCAGCTCCTGCTATTTTGACTTAAACCTTTGAGATTATTCAGTTTCTTCACCAGTAATTATCATAGCAATTTAACTAGAAAATTCAGTAGAATTACCCTAGTGAGTAATGTTAACTCATGGGACAAATAATTGTAGAACAAACCTTTATGCTATATTACTTTTCTATAAAATTATTCAAAATATGCAGCCCATCTGTGCTGCCCTTACTCATTGTTTATTAATCTGTTAGGCATACAGAGTGTTTTAAGTGAAATTAATCATATATTAAGGTACTACTCACTAAGCCAATGGGTTCTTAGTAATCGTCAGTCACTTTATTTATTATCATTTTCAATGGAAATACTACATTATTGAAAATGCCATTAAAATACACAAGCAATAGAAATCTAGCTGTCTCTAAATTACTGTCTCATATCCTTAATTAGCGCTCAAAAGTATGATGCTTGATACTGAAGTAGTTCCACTGGTTTATCCTAAGTAACACCTGGGTATCCTCCAATTAGAGATCCAACAGGAATGAAATGATACAATTATCCCTTCTTTTTTCAACAGATATTGTGTGAAATATAAGCATTTGAAAATTAAGCATAATTTGGCCCAAGTACCAGGAAACAAGTAACACAAAGTGTGGAATGGTTCAGACTGTTGTATATACATGGAAAGTGACAAGAAGTTAACGAAGTTTCACCCTGTATTTATATGAAAGTTAATTTATGATTAAGATCCCAAGTGAATTTGGAATAGATTCTGCTGGATGATGCCATCTGCCAATACTGTTCCAAATACCAGCTGTCTTATCAATTTAAATTGCACAGAAACAAGGCACTCCAAAATTTGAAAATTTTTATTAGTAGAACAATTTGTCACCTATTACACCAGCACTATCAGAATAGTTCACTGAGAAGTAAAATTCTGATGTACAGATTCATTTAAATCTAAGACTTCAACTGAGATATCCAAGTTATGATGCTTGTTATCCTAAACTCCTTCTATAGTCAGTAGGAAAAAAGAAACAGGCACTTCCAAAAGTGGCTTCATTCCTGAGATGGATGGCGGTGCCTTCCTTTATGTTGACTAGAGCAGTTTACAGCAAGATTTCTAAAGATGCCTAATGTTAGACAGAAGAATACAAGCCTTACTAAGTTAAAATCTTCTTCACTGGGGCCTCCACTGTATGTATTCTCTTGACGAAGCCATGATACAAAAATTAATAATTACAACATATGAGGCATTATGAACATTTGGGATAAAAAAAGCTCAAGTGCAATGAAAATTTGGGAACTTTGCCTATTTTGTATACTTATTTGATTGTTAAACTGAACCCATATAAATTTTGAAGTGTTCTAGGTTAATGTTCTCATTCACACAGTGATGTTAGTGTTCACATTCACAGAGGAAAGAAACCTGGAAAGCCTTATAAAATTCACCCCCCCCCCCCTTTTTTTTTTAAGAAAAACTGAAGACATGAAAAAAAACCCCGTATTACAGTTTTCTCAATTCAATTGCTTTCCCTGAAATAAACACTTATGTAAAGAGGCTCAGTAGTATCATTCCAAAATTTGAAGTATTCCTTCAGAATAAGCTAGAACTACAAATAAAAAAATGAAGAAATTTTTTGTTGACCTTCAAATTACGTCTCCACTGAATTTTCATTGAAATCAGTAGAACAGCCTACTTTTCACAGATACTTAAAAGATTTTTAAAATTTTAATTTAAAGTCTTTCAAATCTTAAAGATGTAAAAATATCTTTCTGAAGTTCTAGCAGTTCAATAGTCTACTTAACTGAAAGGCTGTGTGTACCCAGTCATTCTGGCTATGCATTCCTCAGCTCAGGAAGTCACTTCATCCTCCAGCTCTCAAATCAACCCAGTATTTACTTGAGTTCAACTTCAACACCACGTGTTTATGCACTTTTTTGGCTTACAGTTCACTTCCATCCGTAACCAGTTACTTCTGCTCCCTTAGGAGCTGTAGTAGTTTTTCCCGTTCCTCCCTCCACCTTGGAAAAGGATCAGCTGAGTCTCGTTTTCTCCTGTCTAGTTGCAAAGCTGTAGGGAAGCAGAGGAAAGGACTGAAAATAACTGTCTTAGAATTTATGTAAAGGAAAGGAGAAGGGAGAAAAAAGGGTTTCCTTTGACAACTTTGTGGAAGCTGCTGAAAGGAAGGGGAGGAAGACCTAAGTGCTTTCTTCATGGTAAGCTCTAACTGGCAACTCTTCCCCAGAAAGTGAGAAAGCAACCCCAGAGCTGACATTTAGGAGAGTCTGAAATTTCTCTAATTACTGGGAGAATGTCTCCTGGCCAGGGAGACCTCCAGGAACAGGTAGTCTGGAGCATTACCTTAATTATATTTAGGAGCACCTCTTTCTTAAAGTCATGGAAAGACGCAGCTTTATTTATTTTTCTTTCTATTTTTATCAAAATGTAAAATGGATTTTTAAACAAATATTTGTACCTGATTTAGATTATTTTCGTAATGCTGCTCTATTCCACAAGAGTTGTTTGTACCGGTTGTAGATAATGAGATTGGCTGTACATTTTTATTATAGCAAGAAACATATCAATGTAATTGCAGTCAATTACTGAGAAAAAGTTGAACTGCAATAATACACTTTTTGACATTTTTAGGAAAAATAGCATATTTCTAGACAATTTAAAGTGTTCTTGTCAGCTTCATGTGACTGCTGCAAAAAAGGATGAAACAATAGTACATTGCATTATGACAATATCTGCACAAATACAGAACAGAAAATAAGAGATTAGGTAGCAGTTCTGCAGGAAAGGATTATGTGTTATTGTGCATAATCAGAAGCTAAACAGGAGTAAAACATACTGCGCTATTGCCCAAAACCGCATAGACAGTTATATACGTATTAAAAGAGAGATGTGAAATTATCTGTGCAGAAGTGATGTGATTATCAGTGGGAATCCAGCATCCAAGTTTTGACAGTACACTTTTAAAAAAGATGGAGAGAGTTCAGAGGAAAGCAGCAAAAATTGTTAGTTTAAGAAAGTTAGTTACAAGGAAAGACGTATAAAATTGTGGCTGGTTAATTGAAGGAAGTGGAAATTGACAGAGGAAGTGATAAGATGCTGCTGCAAAAATGAAGCAATAATCTGTTTTTCATATCTGGTGTATAAGCAAAGATATAATGGCTTAATGTATGGCAAAGTAGATTAAGGAGATGCATAACAACAAAGCACCTAGCAGAAAATACGGTGAAGCACTGGAAGGGATTTCCTGGAGCAGCTGTGGAGTCTCCACTGGCAATATCATTGAACATGTTGGACAACAATTCCTTCTCCCAAATAATTTAAAGTCACCAGCCAAACTAGCATAGGATATACAACACAAACAACAAAAACTTACTAAAACGTTATAGCCAGAATGCACTTCACTGAGTGACCTAAATTCCTGCCTCACCTATGTCATGTAAACCAGAAGTAAATGTGGTACTTCATGGAATTAGATGTAATGCAAGTCAGATGAAAATTGGGACCAGTTTTCTTTTGGCAGTACAAACTGCAGTACTATCTTCAAATTCTGTAACACTATCACAATTCCAACATGAAAAGTCATCAAACATCAGCCATTAGTTTCTACTCAGGTCTCATGTGCATCTCCAAAAACTCTCTCATACCTCTGCACCAGCTCTCTTGGAGAAATGCTATAGTTCTCCAGCACCAGCCTCAGAGACTTAGTTTCAGTCCTTAGTCAACCAGTCATGATTTCATATTCACAATGAGTACAGAGTCCTAGAAGGCAAATTTAAGCCTACTAATGATTTCTTTTCTCAACTATTGTTGAAGCCTGGTAGAAATAAACTGGAGTTTACCAAAGATCTGTGGACCTCCTTTTGAAAACCACATCTTTGAATCAAAGTGAAATAAATGACCACTTCTAATCACAGCTGAAGCTAGCAAACAAGCAAGGATTATATACTTAAAGTATATTCCTTTACTCCTGCTGTCTATTGGTAGGTTTTTGAATTATTTTTCTCCTTACCATTAGTTTGATAACTATGAAGAACTTATTTGACCTAAATCTCATCTTATAGTTTATTTGATATTTCATTTTGATAAACAGCAGAAAAAATGGTAACCAATGTTGCCACTTGAATATTTTTGTAATTTAAATTAATTAAATAAATTATTATAAGCTTCAGCCCTAGGATAAGCTAAGTAATTTAAAGTGTCATATTTACCATGATTATTTTTAAAAAAGTAATAATAGCATCTTATAGGATGCAGGATTTTGGATTTCGTTACACATGTTCACCTCCATTTTATTGCAACTTATAAACTAGCAACCCTATTTTGATTCATGGAGGGAAAAAAAGTATAATGTTATCAAATGTCTGCCTTTTTAATTTAAGTTCATAAGTGACCTGGGCCAAGGGTGCTCCTAGGTGGGCTGTATTCGGTCTGACTGCAACAGTTGAAGGTACCAGATCACCAGGCTGCCTGTCTGAACCTCTGCTATGGGTCACATCCAAGATAAAAGAGCAGCAGAGGGGAATCTGCGACACACTTTAGCTGCACCCTTTTGTAATTTGCTGCATTCACACAAACTGCCAGGGAAATTGGGTGCCGCAGAGTAGTGTCTGACCTGGGGAAGAGTGAGGAGGAAGCGAACATCAGCTCCTGCCAGCTCTGGGAGGACAGCAGCAGCGTCTGGCGGTAGGGCCAGACAGCTGAGGTCATTCACATCTTCATCAAGCAGCTGTTTGCTGCAGGGCGCAGCGGCCGCAGCCCTCAGATCCTACAGGCGCTCTGCCGGCAAGCGGCACTCTATCAAGCTGCTGTTAACAGTTGCCTTCTATCATGCGTCCGAATATTAAGCCTGGTTTAGATAGAAATTATCTACACCGACGCCAGCTAAACTGTAGGCAAACTCTAAACAGAGTCAAGTCCTCAAACAATCTGCCTTAGAATATTAATTTTAATATACTTAAAGCAGACTGCATGGGGAAAACAAACCTGTTTGATGGGGGAGGAGCACTGACCACAAAGCAGAAAAGCTGAAAGAAATAAAAAGGCCTATTTATAGAAGTTGCCAACTAGTTCTTTTTTCCTTGAAATCACTTTCCTGGAATTTTTTGTATAATATTTTCATTTTACTGATGAGTGGGAGGAATCAGAACAAAGCAAGAAAAGCAGGCAGCCTGTTTTTTAAATGACTGTTTATATTTGTCCTTCTTGGACTCCTTTCCCAAAACATACCACAAAGAACATTCCTTCTCTTCTCCCAGTCATGTCTCTTTCTTTTCCTCTCTTTCACTTTTTCTAGTGCCTTCCATAAGGCCAGGATAGTATTTTGTGAAGATGAGAATCATAAAGAGGAAGAAGGAACTCACCGGTATAGAGTTAGACAAAGACACAACAAACCTGGCTTTAATTTCTACTTTTGCCACAGATTTTCTCTGACATATTTGTTGAGCCATTTAATTTCTCTTCCATGGCTTCCCATCTGTGGAACGTGGGTAATCATTTGCTTCCCCAGAGATCAAAGCTGATCAAAGCTACTTTCTGCTACGCAGGGCTAACAACAATCACAGTAATATCCAACCTAGAAAAAATTTCCTCTTTTTCCTTTTTTAAAATATCCACACACACATCCCCCACCCCCTCCCTCGCTTTTGGAGAAATTCACTTGCATTGACCTTCATGAAAGAAGTATTACAGGAAGATATACTCTGCCTGTCACGTGTTTGACTACAATTGTCACTGCTTATCACCACTTGGAACCATACTTGGTTCCCTTCCTTCATATGAGCACTACTGTATTTACAGATTCGCTAGGCCAAAATTTTATCACTGAATAGGATGTATTTAGTGATCCTTTCAACAAAATAGTGATGGTGTGCATCCCACAGATACAGCCAAATGCTCGATGTGCAAGAACAACATGTTGCCTTCCTAGCAGTATATAAGAATCAATGTTCCAGTCTCCTTTATCAAACACAGCATGGGGTAAGGAAGCTTCAAGTCCAGGAATGACTCCAGATACAAAGAAACTTGACAGACAGGAAGACTGCAAAGTCATTTGCTTGTTTAGAAAGGAGTCTGGGAGACTGGCAAGGACAGAGTAAAGTTAAAATTTAACAGTAACTTAACATGAGACTCCAGAATCAAAACCCAACTTGGGCACGCATTAAGAAATATTTTAGACTGGATTATGTAGCACCTAAAGATATTGAAACCAAGATTCAACCCAAACAGAGAATTCACATTTGAATCCACCAGCCCAGCTGAATAGGCTGCAAAAGTGGGATGTGGGAAGCCAGAATGAAAAGCAACTGATACTTTTTCCCAACTATGTCATGGGGCTTATTTAGATAACACACCATTGTTGCTTCTCAAACTCTTTTGCAATTAGTTATTGGACTCCTGTAACAACTATGGCAAATGTGTTCTCTAACTGCACATTTACTCATAGACACTAAACTACCCAAGTTATACTTTTAATTTTCTTCATGCACTATATATATATATAAAAAAATCATGATAAATATATTTATATGGAGCCTTGGGAGTGCTTACTAAAATAAATAATTCTTCCAAGTGTCCAGAACTATAATTACATGAAAATGGTTTTATATGACTTTTAAGAAATTTGTCAAAGGCCCACATTCTATTTTTTCTCAAATTAAGTTTGCTTTTTCCCACCACGTCACTAGAAAGTAATGTTACAACAAACAGACTGATGTAATGTCATGTATGACTGAACTATAACAGCATTCAGCTAGTCTGATGCAATGCTGGAGAAGGCAAATTTATCACATTTCCATTGTCTGGGTATTGTATCCTAACTTAATATCAGCATTAAAAATACACTGTGAATGTGATAAAAACTTTTGGAAAATTAGAGTGCTTATACTGAAACAGCCTGTCTGATTCTTTTTTATCTTTTTTACTTGTCTGCCTTTGATGTGGTGTTCTGTATGCCTAATTAGTTAACTCAGTCTTGTTAAGGCCAAAAATCAGCATGACATAAAGGAATTTCTCAGGGAATTTTCTCATGTGTTGCATTTTATGTTTATCTAAAACCAGTTTTGCTATCAAGAAATTACATTGTATACTTCTACTGAGGAAAAAAACCCAGAGTTGCCGATGTCCAGCCTCCTTCCGCCCATTTTGTTTTTATGGAGTGACAACTGGTTTTCAGTCAGTGGTGATGAGAATGTCTCTGAAGCATTTAGTAGTGAAAGATATTACTTCAATGCAAGGCTATAAAACCATAGCAGTAGGAAACAATTCTCATTTTACAGAGCAGTGGACAAAACAAATATATTGGGCCTCTTTACATATATTTTTACATTCTTAAAAGTTTGGCTTGTAACTTCTAAATTAGATTCTTCTTTAGAGCCCAGCTAGGCAGGGTGTGCCATGCCTGAGGATCAGTAGGCCAGTCTTGCAATGCAGTTTAATAGTACTTTTGCATTTAATAGAACTTCCCTTTCTGTTTTTCTTCCCTTCGCTTCCCTTGCAAGCGAAAACAAAACAAAAAACCCTGTGAAATTACTGAAGTCAGAGAGTTCCATCCAGCAATGCCAAAACAGACTTCTCTCAAAATAATAGTCTTCAGTTTGCATCTGCCTAAAGGAGGGCTTTTCAAGGCACATACCCTTGGCATTTGGAAGACCTGGTGGTTGGTGCTAGGTTACCTGGTCTCTAATCCCTTAATACCGTAAACTCTGTGATGGGTATGAATCACTACAGTTAGGTCATTTTTTAAATCAAAGAGAGTAGACAGTTCTAGTAATACTGCACTTAACAGTAGTGCTTCTACTTTTCATTGGCCCCAGATGAAAGGCTGGAGTATTCGTGCAGATGATCAAACACTCAGTTAAGAAATCACCATTTCTTATCCGAGAAAGAGAAGATGGCTGCATCCTCTCCTAGTCTGTTGCAGTCTGAAGAAAAATAATGTTGATTAATCCCCAAGATAAAGAGATCACTGGCTGTGTAAGCATGAACACGTGATGAAACTGAGCAGTGTGAATACATTGACAACAGTAAATGTATCAGGAGAAACAGAAGAATGTGTGAGATACTGATTCCACATCTTCAGTGCTGTTTGATTAACTTTTAAGTATGGTTTCATTGAAGTTCTTACAGTGGATGTGGTCACAAATGAATTTTAGTGGCTAATTGATACTCTTTCCAAAATCTGATAAACTTAGCCCTTCTTTCTATTTACAGCTTGCGAACAAAGTAACTTAGACTATGTGGGGCAACAATATTTGAGTCTACAAACTTGCATCAAATTAATAGATGTACCTGTGCTTCCAGTTTTCAAATGCTTGCAATTCATTCATGCAACCATGCAACTAATCACACAAGTCAAGTGGCATTTTTCTGTTCCTGAAGCCAAGTTTTTCAAGAATAGCTTTGCAGGAAGTCAGATTTTGTTCCTGAAGAAAACTTTAATGTAAACATTTATTTTTGACAAATATTTTTAAG